>NC_056737.1:1529361791-1529539291 GCF_019279795.1 Protopterus annectens | reverse complement strand
TTATCTGTCACACCAACAAGCCCTATTGATATCACAGACCAGGTTGATGCAGCACCTACAGTTTTATTGAGTGGGCCTTTACTGCCAGATGTGCAGCATTCCCATCAAGGCAGGGTCTGGATTGCTGTGTATGCCCGACAGAGGTCACATCTGAGGAGTCTGTATGGAACTGAGTAGAGGAAGAGTGCTGTTAGCCTATTTGTGTGGGATAGATGTTTGGGGTCCTAGATTCTCCTGATGAGGAACCTCTGTGGTCTTTCCAGCTGGTGCATGTGCTTTGTGAGGTCATACCAGAGGGGGAGTTGTACAAAATAATTGGCCTTGTAAGGTTAGAATATATAGCTCTTATGACCTCTTTGTCCCTGGATGAGATACCCTTACTTTTGTGTTGGTCCAGCTATGAAATTTTCTGTACAACAGAAGCAACATGGTGCTCAGACTTCAGGTTGCTATCAATCTAGTTGGCCAAATGCCTCACTACTGATTGTGTATGTAGGACATTGTTGTTAATGTGATAATATGTGAGGATGTCAGTCTCCTCAAAGGGAATGATGATGCATCTGCAGGCATTCAGCTTGAAGCCATGTTTCTGGCAGCAGTCATTTGTTTTGATGAGACCCTGTTGCAGGACATCACTTTGGGTATTGATGACTGTTCCCAGCTTGCAGTTATCTGCCAACTTGGTCAGCCATAGGCCAGTGTTTTGGCCTGCACCTCAAGTAAGTATATCCCATATACCGGAGGCCCCCAGACTGATCCCTGGGGTATGCCACTCATTACTGGTGTACTGCTTGACATGGCTACCCCTATTATGATTATGTGGGTTCTATCAATGAACCAGTTTGCTACCCATCTGGTAACATATGGATTGCTGCCTATTTGACAGACTTCATGTACTATGGCCGAGTGGGGAATAGTGTACAAGGCTTTGGCTGAGTCAAGGTGGCCAGAGTGCATCATCTTTCCATCATCCATGCCTATGCTGGTTGTCTCAGGGAAGTCATCCAGAATTCACTAACATACCTCCCCTTGAGAAGGGCAGACTGTGTGGGGTCAAATATTTGGAGTTTGCCAATGTCCCTGTTAATGAGGTCCATGATAATCCATGATGATCCATAATGATAATACCTCAGATGGTTTGTGTTGCTGTGTTATTATGAGGCTACATATTGGCCCTAGCTGTCAACCTGTCACAGACTGACATCTATACAGGCCCATAGATGACAGTCAGACACAAGCCCACACATGGGGATAAGGTGTTAATAATGCTCTGGCAAACAGACAGCTGGGGGACTGGTTTGCTATAAGCTTGCTTTTTCTTATGGGTATGATGTCTGCTTCTCCACTGTCTGCCACTGATGTTTTGACATGAACCTTTCTTGTTTGGCAGGAAAATACAATGTTAGGGCAAGCAGAAGAGATATACGAGACATGCTTGTGATCCTTCTGTGACAGCCTGTCATTCCAAGGGTATGGATGGTGGCCATTGACTTGTCAGTGCTGACACAGTAAGGTGGCAGTCATTTAAGACCTGGCAGTGCACTGACTTTCAGGTACCTGCTGTCCTACTAAGGACTGTAAGTTACTCCGAGCTGTGTACTGTCCATATGTGTGTCTATCTGTCCCTGACTTGTCCAGCTTTCCTGCAGTGACAGATATTGACTTCTGGACAGTGTGTACAACTCCTACCATAGGTGTAGCTGCATGCAAAATAGTTGGCACAGAAAGTCTTGGAATATGGATCCTGTCAACCACAGTACTGTACCCAGGCCAGTAAGCTGCAACAGCCAAGTGTAAGTGCTGCACACTTCCTAACAGTATTAAGCATGCATATAAATAGCTCATTGACCCCTGCATATTGTGGACATGCAACAAGTTATCATGTTGTTTGAGACAACTCTGGGAATGTGTGCTCTGCTGCAATTACCCTACAAACATACATGTTACTGCATTTCTGTGGGGACACAGGTGTGTTGGGGGAGCATACTTGTCAACTGTACACATTTGCCCAGACTGTACAGATGCCAGCTTTACTTTTTGGTTCCATTTAGCATAGTTTTGTGCCTGTCTTGGAGAATACTGGCATATCTCTAAGACCGATGGTTAGAATGTAATAGCAGACATTTGAGTTTCTGACTTTCTACCCTTCAGAGACTTTATGCAACTGCAAGACCTGCTGTGATATCACTGTGTAAGTCTGTAAGAGGTATATTCATCATTGTCCCTATTTGTGGGCATTTGCCAGACATTTCTTTATGATTTTCTACAGCTAACTTGCTGTGAGAGGCTGAGGGGTGAGTATGGGACCCCAACATTGATATCCATGCGTGTGACCTATGAGCCCCCAGTTTATTAGTCCCCCACATACACTATAGTGAGTTATGAAACCTAGGGGACTACTGCATACTCTGGGGAAGCCAGTATTGGGTGGACATTTTATGTTGTCCCACATAGCTGCCAATTGTCTGCTGCTAGCCCAGTAGGCCACTCCATTCCCTTGCATACATGCAGCAATATCTTAGATATGCTACCAAAATGTAGTACTCCATTCATCTATTGTTAAGAAAAATGATTTACCTTGTGTCTGTGGCAGTTGTGCAGATGGTGCTTGAGGGCTGACTCTGTTGGATGCATACAGTACACAGCCTATACATTGTAAGGTACAGGTAGTGTGATGTATGTGGCATCCATTTTACTGTGTGTGCGAGTCAGAGAAAGGTGTCAGTCCCTGGATCTTAGGGTGTCAGTGTATGTGCTATGCGTTGCCTCTTTGCCAAGGCCAGGTCATACTGGGCACACCTACATCTGCCTACAGGGGCAGGCTCAAGGGGTTCCTCCTCCTAGTCCCCCTGTGCCTGTGGAGACATTAGCAATGGTGGGGGCACTGTGTGCCCCTTCCCCATGATGTTCTTGCCTCAGCTGTTCCGCAGAATAATATTGGGTAGCATGGCACATACTATGAACATGTGTGCACATGTGGCTGGAGAGTACTGTAAGGCTCCACAGATATGTCAAGTCAGTGGAACCATGACTTGAGCATCCCAAACACACACACTCTATAATATTCCTAGTTTGTGCGTGTGCCTCATTATGGCATTCTTCAGTGGATGTGTGTGCATTTCTGATGGGTGTCATCATCCAGAGTTCCAGTGCATAACCAGCATCCCCCCACGAGATGGCCATATGGGATATCCCCCCTGCCAAATGCCTGGTACAGCTGTAAGGCATGTCAGATTTGGGAGTCATGATAGCTGCCAGGGCTGCCAGCACACACATTGATGATAATGGCCTTGGTATTGCACATGACCTGGCAGTTGATGGAGTGATAGCCCTTGCGGTTGACGTATAGTCTACCGTCATCACTGGGTGGTGCTTTGATGTGGATGTGAGTGCAGTCTATGGCATCCAGTACCTCTGGGTAGTCTGCTACATGGTGGAAGAGATGCATATTGCTGGTCCTCTCCTCATGGGTGCTGGGGAATTAAATGTACTCACTGATGTGGTAGCATGGCATCCAGGAACTGGTGGAGTACCCTGGATGCAGATGCCTGTGAGACCCTCATGATGACCCCAGTAGGTCTTTGGAAAGTACCTGTAGCTAGTATTCTTAAGGTTACACATACCTTTGTTTCAACTGGGATGGGTTCCCCTCTGTTGGCTTTGGGTCTGAGGTGAGGCTGACAGAGCTCGGTGAGTTGCTGAAATATGTCCCTGTCCACCCTGTAGTGCTCTAGTATCTCCAGGTCATGTAGCCCCTGGAAGGTTACCTGGGTCTGAACACTCTTCCCCTCCTCGGTCTGGGCCAGTTGTCAGCATTATCCTCATCACCACCCTAAGTCTGTAGCACATAGAGATATAACAAAGCAGCAGCAGCCTCTATCATTTTGTCAGTTATAATTCCCAAGTGTGTACACCAATGGTGCAGAGTTTGTGGATAAAACCAGACTGAAAGGTGTTTGCATAATTTATACTGGTGTGCTGCAGATGCTGCCTGTGTGATTGGCTGACTATGATACATTCCACCTGCCAGCTATATTATTGAGGGATTTGAATGGGCTACTGTGAGTGGCTGAGTCCGTATTAGTGACTTGTAGTTCATTTCCTTTATTCTGCTATTTCCTTTTTTTCTGTATTTCTGCTGTGTTTAAGCCCTGCAGTGCACCCATCAAACTGTTTTATCTAGTGCAAACACTGCTGAGCAGAAAAGGCCCTGCCCTGGACATGAACATGCTCATCATTTCTTGAACCAGCTAAGTAAGCTAAGCAGCCTCAGACATACACCCTTGCTTATCTTTGCTTAGGTGAGTGCAAATATAAGCCACCAAGCTCCAGTGTGCTTACACCAAGCATGACACACCTCTTTCATGTCAGTTGCTTCTTCTGCTTACACAACTGTGTTATAGCTCCTGCACAATCAGGTACCTGTGGACACGGTCTCCCATTTTGCTATTCAATAAATTTAGCTCATTTACATACCCCTACTGGCTTATACCCTAGTTACACCACTTCACTGGAGCCTATGTCCTTAGCAACCACTGTTACCTGTCATTGTTATGAGTCTGCATGCTGCCCACTATATTGGCACAATTACTGTTTCAGATTTAATTGCTTTTTTCCTAATTATTTTATTTTCTGCATGATCACGATTGAGCGCCACTGCGCTCCACTTAAACAGATGAACTTTGCCAAAAAAAAAAAACTTTTGATTTTGCAATTTTGCAACACTTTGGCATGCCAATGGCCATAGTTTTGGTCATTGGCATGCCTAATGAACATAATACATGGTTTACATTAAGCTGTCATACCCCCCTTTTTTATTTTTGCAGAAATGTACTTGGTTACTAACTGCATACATTTCCACTGCAGACACGGCTCCAACATGGATGTCTGTCTGCTCCCTGGATCCCAAATTCACCTCATTTGCATGGTTTTCACCAGCAAATCAGGTGATTTGCATTCTTCCATCACATTCATGCCAGAATAGTGCTGGGAGGCGCGTGCACGCCCCCAGCCTTGTTTACTGGATCACACAGGCTCCAAACTCCATGTTCGAACCATAGCACTATGCTTACAGAGATTAGCTCCATGTAAGCTTTACTAAATTACTCCCATACACTAACCTTCTAGGACGCATATACACTAACTGTCTAGGACACATGCAATTTCATTTTAACCCTTTACAATATAGAATTCTAAAGCCTCAAAGCTTCTTTCTGAGTACAACATAATCCTCTCAAGGGGCTTGAATAAAGCAATACTAGGATTATGAAAGAACAATAAATTTTGCATAATTTATACTGGTGTGCTGCAGATGCTGCCTGTGTGATTGGCTGACTATGATACATTCCACCTGCCAGCTATATTATTGAGGGATTTGAATGGGCTACTGTGAGTGGCGGAGTCCGTATTAGTGACTTGTAGTTCATTTCCTTTATTCTACTATTTCCTTTTTTTCTGTATTTCTACTGTGTTTAAGCCCTGCGGTGCACCCCACAAACTGTTTTATCTAGTGTAAACATTGCTGAGCAGAAAAGGCCCTCCCCTGGACATGAACATGCTCATCATTTCTTGAACCAGCTAAGTAAGCTAAGCAGCCTCAGACATACACCCTTGCTTATCTTTGCTTAGCTGAGTGCAAATATAAGCCACCAAGCTCCAGTGTGCTTACACCAAGCATGACACACCCCTTTCATGTCAGTTGCTTCTTCTGCTTACACCACTGTGTTATAGCTCCTGCAAAATCAGGTACTTGTGGACACGGTTTCCCATTTTGCTATTCAATAAATTTAGCTCATTTACATACCCCTACTGGCTTACACCCTAGTTACACCACTTCACCGGAGCCTATGTCCTTAGCAACCACTGTTACCTGTCATTGTTATGAGTCAGCATGCTGCCCACTATAATGGCACAATTACTGTTTCAGATTTAATTGCCTTTTTCCTAATTATTTTATTTTCTGCATGATCACGATTGAGCGCCACTGTGCTCCACTTAAACAGATGAAATTTGCCAAAAAAAATTTTGATTTTTCAATTTTGCAACACTTTGGCATGCCAATGGCCATAGTTTTGGTCATTGGCATGCCTAATGAACATAATACATGGTTACATTAAGCTGTCATGCCCCCCTTTTTTATTTTTGCAGAAATGTACTTGGTTACTAACCGCATACATTTCCGCTGCAGACACGGCTCCAACATGGATGTCTGTCTGCTCCCTGGATCCCAAATTCACCTCATTTGCATGGTTTTCACCAGCAAATCAGGTGATTTGCATTCTTCCATCACATCCATGCCAGAATAGTGCTGGGAGGCGCGTGCACGCCCCCAGCCTTGTTTACTGGATCACACAGGCTCCAAACTCCATGTTCGAACCATAGAACTATGCTTACAGAGATTAGCTCCATGTAAGCTTTACTAAATTACTCCCATACACTAACCTTCTAGGACGCATATACACTAACCGTCTAGGACACATGCAATTTCATTTTAACCCTTTACAATATAGAATTCTAAAGCCTCAAAGCTTCTTTCTGAGTACAACATAATCCTCTCAAGGGGCTTGAATAAAACAATACTAGAATTATGAAAGAACAATAAATGTTAAATTAGACACATTGCTAGAAGTAAAACTTGAAATAAAAGTCAGCCTAGTTTAGTAAACTAAAATGAAGATTTTAAACAAACCTGATAGTAAATGAATCAAACATATCTGACCTGCCTAATAACCTCTAAGCTCCTAACAACATAATACTAATTCTAGGAAATTGCCTAGCAAATATTTGGAGATCACGAAGAAAGTCAATAAGACACAGAAACAAATTTTGAGGGGAAAAGTGACAAATTATATGGCATTGCATAAAAAGAAAAGTGATACAATTCAGCAGAATTTGCAACTGAGATAAAACAATAGCTTTCCCTGCAAAAATGAAGTCAGTTACCAGTGAAATAACTTATCATATTCTAACCTCAAAGCATTCTAACTAATACTAGACAAGATACTGAATTCCATTGAAACATTTACTAAGCTATCTAATTATGCCATTAACCCAAACAAATCACTCATATTCCCTTTAAATACTCTAGGACATTTTTCCCCCCGAGACTGAAATAAAAGTTAATTATAATCTTAAGTATCTGGGTATTATGTTCACTCACCCTCAATCAGATATGACTAAAAATAATTTGTTCAAAACCTGTGCTAATATTACAGAAGACACTAAAATATGGTTAAATCTTAACTTATCTCCACTATCCAAGGCAGCTATAGTTAAAATGGATATTCTCCCAAGATTACTGTTTCACTTTATTGCAGTTTATCAAAACATACCAAGTAATTTCTTTTCCAAACTTGAAACACTACTAGGAAGTGTATTTTGCATCCAAAAAATACAAAAATAAAATATTCCAAATTAACATTACCCAAACAGAAAGGGGGCTTAGGACTACTTGATTTTCAAACATATTATGACATTATAAATGCTAGTCAAATTATACAAATAGCAAATTTTCAACCATCTAACATAACATGGTATCCACTATGGATCAAAATATATTATAGAGACTTACCCCAGATACTCAACAGCTTTCACGGTGTATGATTAGTGTAAGTGGAAATTTTGCCAATATGGTGGCCGAGCGATCCACGTATGTGCTTGTTTGACATGCGCGAGCGGTCTAGCACTAGTGCTGCATGTTCCCAGCCCCCGTATGCAAATTACCTCATTTGCAGATGAAACCATGCAAATGAGGTAAATCGGCCATCCAGGAAGCAGGAATCAGGGAGTGCAGAACTAGTGTAATATGCAGAAATGTATGTGATTAGTAACTGAGTATGGTACTGCAAAATCCAAAACGGGGACATGTCAGCCCCAAATAAAGGCTGCATATCATTGATGAAGCATGCCAATGGCCAAGTAGAAGGCCATTGACATTGCAAACAATGCAAAATGTACAAAATACAACTTTTATTATACGTCCACTGATCACGACCATTGAAGCATAGGGCAGTGGCGTGCAAATGGGATTGGTGGGGAAATAAGAAAATAAACCTAAAAAAAGCAGTCTAACTAAAATCAGTATTCTGCCATGCAAGTCAGTGGCAGGCAAAAGACAACCTGGCCATTGAATAGTGGTTGCTAAGGGGGGAGGCACAGTGTGACACATGTAACTATGCATTAGCAGGCAATCCTATGCAAATGAGGGGAAGGATAGTGAATCCTGGTTTTCCCCAGCATGTGAGGCAGGTCCCAACAGTGTAAGAGTATGAATAGCTGAGTGCAAGACTAGGAGGTAGGTGACATCATGGGTGGGTGTGTCAGGCATACTGTCAGCGGATTGGAGTCCTGTGGCTCGAGGTTGCATCCAGCTTAGCACAGCAAAGCCAGGGGGTGTGTCTAAACCTGCCCAACATGTATGACAAAGTGTAAGCGGGTGTGCGCACCGCACAACGGGATCTACAGGAAGATAAAGGAAGTGGACCCAGGAAATAGCAGCAGTGTGTACATTGGAGTACACCAATTGTGCGGTGCACCCCTGGGCTGAAAAAGAAGGGCAATGGGAAGGGAAAGCAGCAGTAGGACGTTAATCAAGGGGTACTAGGTTTACTGCCAGATGAAACATATCAGAACCAGCCAATTACACAGGCAGCAGACCAGCCCAGCCCAGAATGCCACTATAAACTTTGCAAACACCTACCCATCTGGTTTTTCCCACACCCTACACCACTGTTTAAACAAGTGGGGAATTTTTAACAACCCCAACAGCAAAATGTTAGGGACTGCAATATCTATCATATAACTTGTGGAAGAGGCTGAGCATGGTGAGGATGTGAATGCTGCCAACCAATCCACAGTGAACAAATGGAGAAGAGTGTACAGATCCACGGTAACCTACCAAGGACTACATGAGCTGGAGATAGTGGAGCGCTATAGGGTGGACAGGGACCTCCTAAAGCAAATTGTTGAGCTGTGCTGGCCATGCCTGACACACAGAACTAACAGAGGGGAACCCATCCCAGTGGACACAATGGTATGTTTAGGGCTAAGAATACTAGCTACAGGTACCTTCCAAAGGCCAACTGGGGATATGATGGGGATCTCACAGGCATCAGCATCCAGGATACTCCACCAGTTCCTGGATGCCATGGCAGCACATATCGGTGAGCATGTATTTCCCCCTCACCCATGAGGCATTGGCCAGCAATATGCGTCTCTTCCACCATATATCAGAATACCCCGAGGTAGTGGGTGCAATAGACTGCACGCTCATACGCATCAAAGCACCACCCGGTGAGCAGGGTAGGGTCTACATCAACTGCAAGGGCTTCCCCTCCATCAATTGCCAGGTTGTGTGTGATGCCCAGGGCATAATACTGAGCATGTGTGCTGGCTGTCCTGGAATTTATCACGATTCCCACATCTGGCATCTGAAGCAGCTGTACCAGAAATTTGCCAGTGGGGACATCCCACATGGTCACCTAGTGGGGCATGCTGGATATGCACTGGAGCCATGGCTGATGACACCCATCAGAAATGCACACACACCTGAACAAGAACTCCATAATGATGCACACGCACAAACAAGGATCACAATAAAGCATGTGTTTGAGATGCTCAAGTCACTGTTCCAGTGCCTGGACACATCTGGTGGAGCCTTGCAGTACTCACCAACTACATGTACCCAAATCATCCTTGTGTGTGCCATGCTACACAATATGATCCTGCAGAAACAGCTGTAGCAGGAGCAGCAAGGGACTGGGCCACATAGCCCCCCACCAATGCCAAGGCCTGCACAGGCACAGAGTGACTCGGAGGAGGAACAACCTGAGCCTGCCCCAGTAGGCAGAAGGAGGCATGCCCAGTATGCCCTGGCCCTGGCAAAGAGGCAACGCATAGCACATACTCTCTGACTCTCACATACAGTAAAATGGATGCCAAACATTACACTATCTGTGCCTAACCATGCATAGGCAATGTACTGTGTGCATCCGACATAGGCAGCCCTGCAGCAGCACCCTCAATACTGGGACACCCACAAGATAAGGGACTAACATATGCCAGTCAGGAGGGGGGTCACATACCCAACAACAGTCACAGCCAGCAGAACAGGTGTAGATAAACACAAACAAATGCCATACTATGGCCACTGAATGAGAGGTATGGATAACCCCCCTGGCCTACATGGACAGGCTACAGCAGGCCAGGTAGTGGGATGTCACTTGTGATGGCTAGGAAGTCAGAAACTAATGTGTATGCAATCAAAAGATAAGAATGGTAGTACACTGGTATGGCTTAGCCAGCACGATAGGTAAGAATACTGACTGAAATGGACTGAAGGACATACCAGTACAGTCCTAACAAATGTTTACAGCTGTCAGGTGTGCCCCTCCACCGTACATAGAAATATAGTAACAGTCAGGTGCGCCCTCCCCCCAATCCTGTGTAGAAACATAGAAATAGTCAGGTGTCGCCCCCCAATATGCAGACATGTTGCAACAGTCAATGCCAAATGATCGGTGGATACCCGGCAGACACAGCATGCTACCTGTCGGTGTACAACACAAAGGTCAGCTGTGCAGTACAAACCACCGGACATGATCCACACAAGCAAAACAGATGGCCTTAATGGGTATGCTCACACACAGTGAAATGAAGGCAATATCAGTCATCAACATACTGAAAGGTCATACTGGGCATGCTCACATATTTAAACACATGAAGGCCATGTATGCAAACACCAATGGACCAGACACATCCGGTGGTTACAATTGTTAGTGCAGACACATGTCAGTATGCACCACTCATGCCTTGCACACACAGTGGATAGGAATGCAGACATATACGTAAGGACAACACACCATAATAAGCCAAAGGTAGATGGATATAGATGTGTGGAAGAGGGTGACTGTGACAAGGATCCATCCATGCCTGACCCACCCAGCACACAGACAAAGGGCCCCAAACACATCAGGTGCAGATGTCACACACTACAGTTACTAGTGACCAGTACCTGTCAGCACCACTATGTGGTTGACGTGCCAGCTGTGCAACATGGCTGTACAAGGACGTAGTCATCTAGTAGCCCTATACATGTACCTGTGACATATGACCCTGTGTGTGGCCACTTGTGGTGTGTCACCCCTACATGAATGGTTTATGGGCCATGCACACACCTGCCACCTCATAGCACTACCCTGACAAGCCTGCTGAGGTTATCCAATGTGAAATACACCTTTGGGAGAGTTGTAGTCCAGTAATCTCTGCAGTGCATCCCATAACTGTGTACTGCTGTAGTGTGATACACTAGTTAGGTAGGAGTTCTAACCCCTGACATGGCAACTGTGTGTGTGAGTGTGTGTCAGTGTTTCTGTGTGTGTCTCTCTCTCACTGACTGTGTAGAGAGCAATGCCTTTTAGGCTACTCACACCCCTTACTATTCACATACCCAACTTTGGCAAGGTTGCTAATGTCACCCACCTAGAAATACTCCTCTGGAAAGGCTGTAGCCCAGTAATCTCTGTAGCACATGCTGTAACTGCGTACTGCTGTAGTGTGATAATGTAGTTAGGTAGGAGGTCAAACCCCAGATGTGGCAACTGTGCGTGTGTGCGTATGTGTGCATGTCTGTCTGTCAGTCACTGTGTAGAGAGCTATGCCTTTTAGGACACTCACACCCCTTACAATTCACATACTCAATTTTGGCAAGGCTGCGGATGTCACCCACCTAGAAATACACCTCTGGGAAGGCTCTAGCCCAGTAATCTCTGTAGCACATACCATAACTGCATACCGCTGTAGTGTGATAAACTAGTTAGGTAGGAGTTCCAAACCCAAACCTGGCAACTGTGTGTGTGAGTGTGTGTCTGTGCTTGTGTGCATGTCTGACTGTGTAGAGAGTAATGCTTTTTAGGCTACTCACATCCCTTACAATTCAAATACCCACCTTTGGCAAGGCTGCTGATGTGACACACCTTGAAATATACCTCTGAGACGAACATAGCCCAGTAATCTTCTTAGCATGTCCCATAACATCGTATGGCCATAGTGTGATTAAGGAGTTAGTTGGGAGTTCTAACCCCAGACCTGCCAAGTGTGTGTGTGTGTGTGTGTGTGTGTGTGTGTGTGTGTGTGTGTGTGTGTGTGTGTATATGCGTGCATGTCTGACTGTATAGAGAGCAATGCTTTTAGGGTACTCACACCCCTTACATTCCACATACCCAACTTTGGCAAGGCTGATGATGTCACCCACCTAGAAATACACCCCTGGGAAGGCTGTAGCCCAGTAACCTCTGTAGTGCATCCCATAATGGCGTACCACTGTAATGTGATAAACTAGTTAGGTAGGATTTCCAACCCCAAACCTGGCAACTGTGTGTGTGAGTGTGTGTCTGTGTTTGTGTGCATGTCTATATAGAGAGCAATGCTTTTTAGGCTACTCACACCCCTTACAATTCAAATACCCACCATTGGCAAGGCTGCTGATGTCATGCACCTTGAAATACATCTCTGGGAAGATTGTAAACCAGTAATCAACATAGCACATCCTGTCCTGTAACTGCATACTGCTGTATTGTGAATTAGAACCATGGTAGGGTTCCACCCCCACACATGGCAATTATGGATGTATTGTGTGTGTGTCACTGTCTGTGCAGGGAGCAATGCATTTTAGGCTAGTCTCTTGCAGTCATTTCAAATACCCTACTTTGGCAATCCTGCTGATGTCAGTCATTGTGAAATACACTTTTGGTGAAGGACTACTCCAGTAATATCTGTGGAGCTTACTATAACTGTGCAGTGCTGTAGTGTAATACACTGGTTAGGTAGGGGTTCTACTCCCAAACATGACAGGTGTGTGTGTGTGTGTGTGTGTGTGTGTGTGTGTGTGTGTGTGTGTGTGTGTGTGTGTGTGTGTGTGTGTGTTTGTAACCCATATCCTGTGTAGAGGTGGTTGTGACTGTGTGACACCTGTGGCCAATGTGGAGTGGGTTTTGCATATTTCTTATATGGTGGCCATACTATATATCACAATGTCCACCGTACATGGATAACACATGTAATATGGCTGAGAGGCCGGGGTGCAAAGACATACCCAGACATGTGACATCAAGGCCAGGCAATCACAGTTAGCAACCCCAGTATTACCCAGAGCACACTCTCAACCCATGTGTCATACACACACACATGCATAGGTAACAGCCAATATGTGGTTAGTACACTGCATATTGGCCACTGATAGTAACTATGGAGTCACAGTAGTGGGCCACAGAGGACATGTCACCCTGTCCATCTGTCCAATATGCACATACTGGCAGACAGTGCACCTCCCCCATGTTCCCCAATGGACACCTGCACCACCTGTGGTGGCATCACATGTGACCCACAATGGACATACCATGCCTGACAACATGCCCATATGGACAGATGCCACTGACACCAGGGAATGCTGATAGCATGCACTCAATGTAGGTGCAGGGTAAAGCTGCTGGCCATTACCAGCTCCCACCATAGGTGGACAGGACTGGCCAATCTGATGATTATCTGTGTTCACAACATGGGCCGGACACCCTAGGTACAGTTACACATGTCACTGTACATGCATATGGGAGGTGGGCACATCCCAGATGCCGTCCATGTCATGGATGAAGGAACTCAGACACGGCAAGTGATGCACAGCATTGGCCATACACAATAGTCACCCAGGTGACCTAATGGGGAATACAATACCCACCTATGTGGGCAAATGCAGACACTACATCCCTGAACCACAATGCAGACCATCATCATGTGGTCTGATGTCAAGGTACATCCATCGCCTAGCCTTGGACAGCCATCTGGCGCAGTCAAACACCACACACCTGTGCAAACATGCACCCATGCATGTCAGTACTGGCACCCTGTGTGTTTGTGTGTGTATTGCATGCTGCAGATGTTCACATCCACACTCCTTACAACCCCCATGGGCATACTGCAGCATGCTGTCTGATGTCAGACACCTTCCATACCCTTCGCCCATACAGCCCCCATATGACCTGTGTGGTGCATGGGATACCTGCACAGTGATGTGATGTGGCAATCCCACAACCGATGAGTTGTACACCTGGCCCTGCCACGTGTGTCAATGTGTGTGTGTGCCCTTGTGAGAGTGTGGCTGTGTTGACACTGGCACCTGTTCCTGCCAACAGGCATGTGTATGTCACCTACTGTGCAGCTACTGTATCCCTGTTGCAGATGTCACTCACCATCACATATATGTTCTGAGTGCTCCACAACAGGTAACCTAAGTGGCACATCCAATAATTGCATCAAACTGTGCTAGCACTACATAGTTGTCAGGGGGTTGATATTCTGTGCTGCTAGGTGTGTGACACAAACATGCTTCAGTTTTACCCTCCCACCACTCCCTGACATGTATTTGCCTCTGTCTGCATCCCTCACCCCCTCTCAGGTGGATATGGAGACCTACACCTGCTTTGCTTAGGCAGCATCATGTGTAATGTAAGTAATGCTCATGGTCAGCTGATGGCCTTTGCACGAATTTCAGCCCTCCCCTAGCTGATTGCATGTGAAACAGCTGTGGTAACATTCCTATAGCCAATTGTATGGAAACACACTCAATACCTAGGAACATCATGGTGGTGTTGGCCCTTTTCATCCACTGTGAGCAGGAACTAGATCTGTTGTGTGGCAAACAGCATCTCAGATGGATTGTGGTGTAACTCTAACAACATACACTGTGGAAGCAGTGTAACAAACAGGAGGGGGATGTGCCTGACCTGATTACAGACTGTAAGTGCTGCTATACTGCATTTGGAGTAATGTTGCTTTAACAGTGTTTGTGTGGATATGGCTGTTGTACATGTCTCAATACCTGCCATGTCAGTTCCATGTTTATGGGGAATCCCCATCTGCAGGGTCATCTGCAGCCTGGGCAATGTTGTGTCCATGTTTGCATGTGTCACCCACGGAGCATCTAGCTGTTGACTGCAGAAGGTAGTGTGAGGATTGCAGTCAGTAGATGGAGAAAGCCGTGATAGTCACAGATGTCATATCCCTCAAAGGACATATGTTGCAACAACCCTGTAACAACAGTAAATGTATGTGGTTATCACAGCAACATGTCAATATTGGCCCTGTGTATGTGTTTCCAGCCACACCTATGTCAACCTTTGCACATATGTTGTGCATGAAGTGGTGCATATGTGCTGTACACCATAATTTGTGGCATCATATCTGAGAACAAGTCACTGATATATCCGACTGCTACACATGTTATGTACAGTAGGGGTTACATTACATGACATTACCTGCACATTCTGTGGATGTTCGTACAGTACTGAGGTCTGTGTACCTATGGTGAATGTCAACAGTGTGTGTAGTATTGATATGTACCTTAGCCTGTGTACAGCCTGTGGTAGATGACATTGTTCTAGTTTCCCTACTATCAGATGTTATATGCTGCCCCACTGTATGGTAATGTAGTGGCGTACATGTTTGTAGGGCCATAAACACACATGTCCCATACCACAGACAGCCACCAGACCAAACTGTGTAGCAGGCCAGTATATGTAGGGTCAGTCTGTGAGTGGCACATATGAGGATGG
Source organism: Protopterus annectens (assembly GCF_019279795.1). Classification (NCBI taxonomy): domain Eukaryota; kingdom Metazoa; phylum Chordata; order Ceratodontiformes; family Protopteridae; genus Protopterus; species Protopterus annectens. The sequence continues at coordinate 1,529,523,689 of NC_056737.1, read as the reverse complement.
TGTAGAACACATAGTCCATATACTGTAATACCATGCTAGCTAACCATATGTGGCTGTGGCTGTGTTCACATTGATTGTGGATATGCACTGTCACACAGGTGTATCTTACCCTGTGCTGTGACATGCCTGTTGAGCCTGCTTTATATGCAGGTACATGTGCATTCCCCCTTAGGAGATGTAGGCCAGTTTTGAGCCAGTCTGCATACAGCCTGCACAGTGCATTGTGACATGCCTAGCAGCTGAGTGTACCTACCCAGTGGGATGTCATGTGCAGATACTAGCCAGATGTCTCACTGCCGACCCTCCCTTAACAGCCATGTATGTCAGACAGGGCAGTGGGATGCAGTGCAGATGTATGTCAATACCTATTGTGTAGTATGTAGCCATGGCACCCCTGTATCAGTGGTCATGCTGTGTCAGGCCAGGCAGGGGTGTGTGAATGCATGACCTCTGGTGGACATCATATACCAGTCGTTATGTGTTATACCCATCTACATGGCTGTCTACATCCATATTGTCAGGCATGGTACACATGTGTAGCACTAAGGGCTTATGTGTATACCTCTGGACTGTACAGACTGTGTCAGACCCTCCACATATATTGGCCAATATCTCTGCTGCAGTCCACAGCAGCATTATGTGCTAGCAGCGGTACTGTACAAAGATGTCCTTTGGATATCTTTCAGTAACCAATGGCACACATGTTATAAGCATTATTGAGTCTGGGGGGGGGCACCATAAATGACCTAAGCTGATACAAAATGTGGAGGGTATCAAGGCTGAGCTGCCTTAAGGTATCTGAATGTACAGTACCATATACTTCACCAATATATACATTACTGATATGGATCTGGGTAATGCAGGACTACTGCCCCTTGCCATACAAACGGTTGTGTTTGTTGGTGTGCTCGTGATGGTGTCAGTTATGCCATGTTATGTAGCAGTTACAACCGATGTGGTCATATGACATCTATACCACCTACTGAGTTTGTACAGTGTGTAGATAGAGGCTGCCTACATACCGGGATTACATGCTGTTGATTGTTAGGTATCCTGTGGCCCAGTGTGTCTTTCCTATTGCACAATGTAAATGGCATGGCCTGGACAGCAATAGCTGTGAACCCTTCCAGACTACTGTATGACTGTAAATGGTCCACTGTAGCATCACTCCATTGATATAGTTGTCAGTGTCTGAACAGCTATATGGCATGGCATGTAGAAGTGTAATAGTACACAATTAAAGGTTTCCATGTCTGGAAACCTGTGGGTGGTGTTTTACCTATGACCTCTCTGTGGGTATATGTTACAGGCAACGATTGTCATTTGTATGAGTGACACATACAGTGTCCTGTCCAGGGGTCAACTGTAGGCATAGTGGCTGTTCCATATTGTGTGCACCTTCCACTTATGTATCTTACTGTATGTATAACTGCGTGTGTATGCGCAGTCACATGTATATGTATGTAAGTGTATGTATGTATGTATGTATATGTGTATATATAAATATATATATATATATATATATATATATATATATATATATATATATATATATATATATATATAGATATGTGTGTGTGTGTGTGTGTGTGTGTGTGTGTGTGTGTATACCTATATCTGTATATCTGTATCTGTGTATCTGTACCCTGGGAATGTTTATGGCTTCCACATAATACATTACCCATGGGAGCCAGACTGTACTGCATGATATGTTACCAATACCAGCCTGACAACATACAGGTGGGATGTAGTACAGGTAATGTCATGTGCCCATGTTGTCACAGGCCCTGGTTATGGGATCTCCAGCACTTGGTAGTGTATTGCAGGGCAGACATGTTTGGCTGGGGGGGTGCCTATTTGTACAACTCATATAGTTTGTGATGCCTCTCATCCCCATTAATGTAACATGTAGCCTGTTACACTCCTCTCCCTAACAGCTACATGTGCCTTGCAGTACCAGTACAACAGTGTTGTACCAATGAGTCAGTAGCCATGGGAATCCCACCGAGGTCTGCCACGTTTGTGTATGTGTGCATGTGTGCATATCTGTAGGGTACACCATTCAGAGGCCACATACTCCTATTGCAATACACATTGCCACACAGTAGTACAGATATTTTTGTCACCCATAGGTGTGGCAACACAATGCAGCACCCTACTATGCCTGTGGTGTATGCATCATATGCATATCCCTGTGATACCACTGTTGTGATATGCAATGGGTTGTTTTGGTGTCATGGCCAATGTGTGATAGTGGGATGTCAGAGTATCAAGATGGGTTCCAGTGTGTACAATATCCAGTGGGGGATGTGGGTGCTGTGTACAATGTCTTTACACCATGGTACACCTGGTATATGGCCCACGTACCACTCTCTGGTGGTCACTGTCACCATCACCCATACAGGTAACAGATAACAGGATACAGCCCAGTTACACATGTGCTGTGTGCAACCTACCTGTAACACATTGGACACATGGACTAGTTAGTTAGCAACAATACAACCAGGTCTCTAAGATGTGTGTCTATCTGTTATGTATCAGTCAATGATTACATGATGGTATGACACACTATGTATTCTCCATATGCAAACATTACATCCCCCATTACCATATTGTAAGCGTCTGTGGATGGTCTGCATGTAACATGTGACCTGGTACACATCTCACCCTATAGATGGTGTCTTGTGTGCAATGACAGCCACACAGTTCAGTAGCACTACATGCCTGGGTAGGGGTCTAGACACAGTGTTGGCAAGTAAGGATGTGTGTGTATGTGGATGGGTTGACATAAGGATGTAGACACCTGTACCAGCAGGCCACCGGTCAATTGTGCATGGCCAATAACTGTTATACATACCTGTGGCATGCGTGCAACTGTACACCAGATATGTCATGGCCATGGTGTCACCAGACTGACATGCCCTTGTGGAATATGACTGCAGACCATCCTCCTGCTGACACATGTATGCCTACAGTACAAATGGATAACAGTATGGGGATAACAATTGGTGTTACCAACAGCTGAGGTGCATCATAGCTGCATGGCTACACTACCTGACATGTATGCATTACACATTACCCCTGACAACATTCTACATTGCAGTACATTGCAGCACTCTATTACAGTCACCGTGTGCATCAGAACTATATTAGCCTGTACCTGCATCGATGTTATGGATGACAGGGATGTGGCACAGGTATCATCATATGCACAGGGTGTGCTGCTGGTATGCCAGAGGGCGAGGGTGGTCCAAACATGTGTCACCGTGTGTGTGGGTGAGGGGTGTGGTTCATTGATTGAGGCATGGTGATGTGGTGCGTGTCGGTATGGGGTCACCCTAGGTGTGGTTGCATAGTGTGTGGGTATGCATACACACAGTTCTGCCATGTGGCTGCCCTATAAGGATGATGTTAGACAGCTGCAGACCATACCTTGTAGGGTGTACAGGCACATGGACATGCTGACTGTGTCTGCCAGGGGTTCCATGGGCATGTGCAGGTACAGAACTTGAGGTGCTACTCTCCCCTAATGATGACATATGTCTGCTGGAACCATGTCCCACCTGGCACTGGCCAGGGCCACATGCATGAGGCCTGCTGTGGTGTGTTGTGGACAGCAGCCCCAATGGTGTGCTGGGGCTGGTACTGCCACTACGGGAGCGGCTGGGTGTCCTGGCACATCCACGTTGACCGCCAGCTGCTGGTGTTTCTGGCCTACACCCACGTGGCCATCGCATCACTCCTGCCACACATACTAGCACAGACATACCATGGTTGAGGAGGCCCACCATCTCACCCCACCATCGATCCATGACCTTGGTATATTCACGGAAGGCACCAGCGACTTCATGGAGGTTGCCACTTACAGCTGCAAAAGCAGACTTCTGCAGCCTCAGGCCCTGTCTGGTGTGCATTTCCATATGTGCCTGTGCCTCCATTATGGCCTGAAACATGCTGCTGCTGGTACCAGTTGTGGTGCCTCTGCCAGGGGCATGATGATCTGCATTCCTCCCATGAGCACCATGGTACATCTGCCGATGTGGTGGCCTTCCAGCCATCCAGCTATGCTGACTGACCTGACACAGTTGGCATGGACACCACACTTTCTTTGTCATTGCCATCAAGCGCCAACTGTCCCTCTGCTATGGCCACATGTGATGGGGTTTGTAGGGGCACTGTAACTGTGTGCAGGCTTGGGGTGGCTAAGAGGGTGATGATGCATGTTGGCACAGTGTCACCCTCTGACAACCCCACCTGTGTCTCACCTGTACCATCATCATCATCTGTGTCTATAGGGACACCTACCTCAGTTTACGTGCAGGAGGGACCCTGACCCACCTCGCCACTTGTGGGGGAAACAAATACAGACTTTAAGACCTATACAGCATTGCATAACAGTGCACACACTCACACACAGTCACACTGACAGCCACCTTACTACCTCACTTTCCCTGGGTTTACAGACAGTCCCACAGTCAATTACATATGTTCCCCATCCTGCATGGCACTTCCTAATATACACGCATTACTACTGCCCATTAACATATCATTCTTCTCTATGCCTACACATGTGGTTACAACACCTGACCTGTTACTCCATCACCTCCCTGACTTGGGTGGAGTAGGTTGTACATGGCCTCACTGCTGTCATCCCGTATTACCCTGTGTATGGGCAGTAATGGTGTACAAGGACCCTATATGGTTGGTGCTGCTACAGTCACTATATATGTCACACACCAGAGCCTCATACTACAGTCTTTCTCAGTCCATGCCACATCTGCTGCACAAGCAACCCATCATGCGGACAACAGTACTACCTGGATATACTCACTGATGTGCTGTGGTAATTCCCCATTGCATTTGTAGTGCTGCATATGTGGGTAGCCGGTTACCTATCTGCTGCTGGCAATATGATGTGTATACTTGGTATGTACTTCATCTCCCAATGCATGTTCCATGCTATAGACCTTGTCATGCTATCAACTGTCCTGTGTTCACATACCAGACAGGTTGTCCTGGTGTCCCATTTCTCACTCCATGTACAGCACAATTCCAAGGGGAAGTACTGCCATGTGGTCAATCCCACTATCACCTGTGCATACATGGACACCCACACACACACACACACACACACACACACACACACACACACACACACACACACACACACACACACACACACACACACACACACTCCTACATGTGGATTTGCACATTTGTACATACAGTCCTTCAATTACCCTTCTGTCAACATGCATTACATACGGTGCAGTATGCAGTGCAACTATAGTGACTTCATGCTAGCGGCAGTATACATGTGTGTGAGGCATGGGCTGTGTTGATAGGTGATGGCCCTTCCCCTTGTTAACACTGCACCCATGTACAAAGTGTTACTGTGGACCTGTTCCGCATCCTGCCTTGTACTAAGCACCATACCTCGCAGGTGTTGAAACCATTGATGCACATGTAGTACTGTGTCAGTTATGTCAGCTCCACTGCTTACAGCCCCTATGTGTTATAGCAACTCATACCTTTGATTATATGTGAACAGCTATCATTTGTGAATGCCTGATGTCTGCGTTACAGATCAAAACATCAGCAGTGCATGTATGACCAGTGCAAGACTATTACACTGACAACCAGTGGACCTTACCATGGCTGTTGGGGGTGCCCTACACATGTCCCAGACCTTTGCATGGTTGCAAGGTCTACTCATGTGCACATCCCTTGGAGTGCACACACTGCTGTCATGAGTGCTGTGGGGTTAGGGTTACATCTGCAATGTTTACTTAAACTGATTTTGTGCAGCTGCAGCCATGATGGTGTTGATTCACACATGTCCCTACTGTAGGCTGTGTGTCCTGCTATATTTCACATCCCTGTGGACACAGTGCACATTGACAGGATGTTGATTATCTTGCATGTGTCTGTTGTACCCTTCCGATACCCCAACATGGTCTCTACTGTGATGCAGTGCATTTCACAGCAACAAAACATGAATGTGTACAGCATGCAGTATGGGTAGGTGTGTTAGATGTGTGCATGGGATATCCCATAGCTATTACATGCCCAGTTTATCATCATGCATGAACACGAACCATACTCACCGGCTACGGGCTGCTGCTGTGGTGGTATCCTGGAGGGACCTACAAAAGAGTGTGAGAAAGTTGATGTCAGTGGCAAAAACTGTTGCATTCATAAAAGGTGAGTGCAGCATTATGTTACATCAACAATAGAATTACACAATATTACAGCTTATACACAACTGTTTATTACTACTATACAGTAGCAGACTATGTATATGACATCTCAGATTTGCATAATGTACCTGTACAGATGCAGATGCATACACAAGAGTGGTGTACCAATGTGTCCTGGGGCCTTACCTGCATGCTCCTCAGCTGGTGTGTCGTTGGCACCTACCTCGAAAATGTGCCCTGCCAGGTGTTGTTGCTGCAGGCGGCCAGGTGCCACAAGGCTACTGAGAAGCTCCTCCACACAGGTGAGGGGTGGATAGGCAGGTTGGTCCACCATTGCAAGGTGGTCCCCCCTTATGGCAGCTGCACGCCAACGTACATGGCAAAGCAGGTCAGTGCAATGATGCTGGACCTGCTCATAGCTGCGTTATGCAGTCTGACATCAGTGACCCTGTGGACTAGCTCATTCCACAGTGCGGTCCTCTCCTGCTGGTTGTGGGCTATCTGCCCAAACAGCAGTTTGTACTGCTGTACCAGGTGGTTGATAATAACCTCTGTGTCAGCGGTGCTGTATGCGGGAATACGACTATGTTATATGTTCCCTGGAAGACATAAAGATGGAAACAGGTCTGAGCCACCCATACAGCAGGGTTACCATAGTTCTGAATACACATATTTGTCTCCCCCTACCATATCAGCTACAACAAACCATTCACAGAATGCAAATGTTATGTCAGCTGCTTACCTACCATTGGGACATATGTTGTATTGTACCAAGCTTTGTGCTATGTGTATGTGCCATGCTTTGTGCTATGTGTTTGTAGCCATGTTCCCTGTGGGGATACTTATCTTTGCTGACCTGTTACAGACTATTTCACCTGCATGCCATTGTCAGTGCCACTATATATATATATATATATATATATATATATATATATATATATATGTGTGTGTGTGTGTGTGTGTGTGTGTGTGTGTGTGAGTGAGTATAAATATACATCTATGTACATATATGTGTAGATATATGTTGTATGTTGTTGATATACTTATGCTTATGAGTGTCTGTGTATCTGTACACATACATGCCACATTCTGTATCACACAGATATTTATCTATATGTGGAGTGCATACAGACATCTGGTCAGCATTCCGTAACTGTCTTTCATTCACAGCTGCACTGTTCTGCCTTGCTGCAATACAGACAGGTGTCACATGTGAACACAGGCTAACATTAGGGTGGTAGATATGGTGTGATATTGCTGGTATGCCTATTATACACCTATGGCATTTGTGCATGCTACATTACACATTAACATGACTGTCCTGCAAGTGGTGTACTCTGACACCCATGTGTCTATCATGATGTCAGTACCTCTACCATCAGCTATTGTCCACACTAACATAATACACACAGATATTATGGCTGACATCTTTGTCATTCATTGCTGATCTGCACAGTTGGCGAGTATGTCCCACTGCTTACAGGGACAGACAGTATTATCTAGAGCAGTTGTTCAGCGGAACATCATTACAGGGACAACTACAAATGGCACATATCAAACATTCATCATCATATATCCTATTAATCTATACCACATACTAGATTAACTTACATACAGTTATGTATTACATACCCTTTTTTGGATATGTGTGATGCCGTCACAGTTTTGTCTTGTAGGTTTTCTTTTTTCCCCACTGTGTGTGTGTCTCATTTTATCTTTTCTCCCCCCCCCCTCTCTCCCTCTCCACTAGAGCGATTGAGTTGGTTTGAATGGATTGCAGCATGGCTTTTGTAGGTGATGCACATGATCAGGTGATGGGCTCTGCACCAATCAGTGTGCAACAGTTGCTAACTGTGTGCAGCCTGCTGTGTAGAGATTCAGTTATCCATTGTCATGGCAACCCAGTACTATAAATTGCTGACTCATGTGGGCATTGCCCCTTTACCTTTCCAGTATGGAGGACATCCTTCCTGTATGTGGCCAGCAGTGTTACAGATGGCAGGGTGCAGTACCTATTACAGCAGGGCTTGCAGACACAGGGCAACCACACAATCATAAGAGGTTCCAGACCTACAGACAGAGTGAGTAGTGTTGTTATGTGAATTGTGTATTGCTGGTCTTGCAGTGTTTGCGTGTACATAGTAGTTTAGGATGGAATGCAGTCTGTCTGCATAGCTCTCAATAGTGGGCCTATCCACATGATGACCAGTGGATTGTCTGTATGCTTTTGCCTGTGCACCACACAGGTCTTGTCCTAGATATATCCCCGGCAATCTGTCTGTTGCATGCTATCAGTACATGGCTACATCCATTTGTGTTCCTGATGTGTTATTCCTGCATAAGGGTATGTTGCAATGAATCCTGTAACACCAGCAATTTGCAGGGTGTGTAACAGCAATATTGCGAGTATGGCCCTGTGTTCCTGCCTCTGTCCTCCACATATATAGCTGGCTTTGTCCTGCTGTGATACGGTTAGGGGTTGTTCAATAATGGCCTATCATTATTTACTGCTAGCATTCCTGCTATAATCCCAGTCATATTGTGGACTACATTTATTGGTCAGGCTTTATACATGTGACAGCTACATAGACATTACCACAAGTAATAAATGTCCCCCTAGGCCTTGACTACAGGGTGTAAATGGCGACTGCTGAAATACATCTGTTATTGTTTATTGTTACTTATCTTGATGGCAAATCCTTTGTCTACAGTTGTACGAATTGATGGGCTTGGCCTGGACAGCATAGTATGTTATATATCCGCACTGTCTGTATCTACTATTTTGTGTGGGCCTTGCATTCCTCATTGATTAAATAAGTCCAAATCTATGTGCTTCAAGTAATGGCATACATGATTGTAAAATACACCAATAAAGGTTGTCTGTGTATACATACCTGTGTGTCGTCTCATGTCATTTGAATTGTGAGTGGGTATATGTGTAATGTAGTACTCCTGTTCAAGTATAAATGTAATTTAGTAGGTTATACAGCAAAATGATGTTGATATACAGATTTTACATGGTAAATAGAATGTGCTGCAGTGGGACATGAATCGGAAATACGTGTGCGTTAGGTGGATGCTCTGCCCACTACACTATTGCAGCTCTGCTTCATTTGCATATTTCTACCTTAATGTCATACCCATGCTCCCTTTTCCTGGTCCCTGAGCTCTATGTACATAGTATCCATCCATTCTCCATTTGCTAGCCCTGCCATACCACACCTCCACACATTTCCCTCTTTACACATCTCGGTACTCCTCCATTTTACTGTCTTGATGCAACCTTCTGCAGGCTATACATCCATTTAGTCCATGTACATTCGAGCCTTCCCTTGATCCTCCTCAGATACTGGTGGAAAAATCTTTGTGACCCACAAAGTCTGGTTTGTCCCACCAGGGACGGACCTGTTGTTGTGTCACGAGTAGACTTTGCTGATCTACACTGTTTCTCCCACTGGTAACATCCTGCCAGGGGTTTGAGAAGCAGTGGTTTGCTCACACACCAGACCAGCCTCATCTCCTGGTTCTGCGGATGAAGCACGCCCCCACGGCGTGCCCAGTTTTCCATTTCTCTCTTCACTATTATGCAAGACTACTGTTCTCACAGTATGTGTGGACAGGCACCTTTCATTGATACTCATAGACTGCTTGGAATACAATGATTGAGCAATGTGCACATGTTTGCTGGTATTAATCTACATACATACATACATTTCCTATACTGTTGACTGACTGTGCTGGATGATATGTTTGTGATAACAGCAGCTGATTGTATATCTGCCATGCCTTCGTGGTAACTCACTTGGACTATAGTGTGCAGGGTGGAGGGGAATCTGGGAGTGCTGATTATTGTGTTACTGGCCAGGATGAGAGCTGTTGGCTACAGAGTGCCTAAGGCACTGTGAGGGAAGTGTAGGCAGGTCTGGGCTGGTGTGTGTGAGGCTCAGACTTGCTGACCTCCGGTTATGCTGTCTTACACTGGGTTGGCCTCCACATTGCTTAATCAGTGCGGGCATTGCTTACTGCTGCCCTAACAGGCATAATCTCACTTGCTGCAGCATACCCCCATGCTATTTCATGAACATGTGAGTATTATACATGCTTAAGTCAGGTGTACATGTCAGGTATGACTGTTCACGAAGGTCAGTGTAAGGTTAAGTGGGATTCCAGTTTAGCAGTTCTGGATAGGTTACACTCAGGTATTCAGGTTAGGTTTAGTTATGCCATACCTGTGTTGTAGCGTAGATGTGAATAGTGAAGGTGTAGGTGGGTAGGTGGAAGGGGGGACATTTTAACTGTATAGCAGGCCGTTCGACTGATTGGTGGGGGAGCAGTAGTGCAGGTTTGCAGAATGCTGGGATATGTATGCGAGGCAGGACAGGAGGTGTTGGTGTCAGTAGTTGGTGTAGGGGTATGGAGTGTTAGTTGGGGTGGTGATCCAAGTGTGCTAGGTTTTTCTTCATGTGTTATTTACATGTGTCATCTGGGACAGCTGCGGTAATACACCTGGGTTGGGGTTCCAGATTCTGCCAATATAGTTGTGTGGAGGGTGTCACCTACTTGTGACTGCGAACATTACTAGTAATAAAACAGGGGTTGATAGGTAAGTGGTGTTATTGGGCCACACAGAGGGGCTGATAGTAGGGGACATGTCCAGAGATGTGCAGTAAGGCTGACGGGAAGGTCCACAGCTGGCCATTTCTTCTACAGTGACAGCTGTGTATATACCCTGCATTTGGAGTAGGTTTGGGCACTCACACCCTGGGTGGGGGTGAGGACAGCAATAATACCTTGTGATGCCAATTAGTTTGGCTTACATACCTACAGTGGGATGTTGTGACCATGTGTTCTTTGGTGTCATTTAATGGGTTTGCAACAACACATCTGGTTATATCATCCTTTGCCATGTAAACTAGACTTTGCTGCAGTGGGACTCATATTGGGCATGGCTGCTCATTAGGCATCGGCTCTGCCCAATGCACACTATTGCTTACATCCCCAGCTTGGTCCACATAGAACCGTTCCAGCCAACACCTGCATGCCTAGGCCTATAATTTCATACCCATAGTTCCCCCCCACATCTCCTCTTCAGCACTCTTCCTTACTCCGGGTGCAGGTCGGGTCTGAACACACCAGTACACACTGCCCACTCTCCACTTCTTGGGTCCCATCACGTACATTGTCTCGCCCCATGGATCATCAGGCTTCCCCAACCTTGTAGTCTGGGAACATGCGTGCCCTGCAGTAGGTTATCTGTGTAATAGCTGGAAGGCCAAATATCCATTACATTTTTGGCTTGTCCCGCAGGGAACATTCTTGTCTTTGTTTCAAGATTAGACTTGGCGGGTCTCTCCCACTGGTAGTATACTGCCTGTAGTCTGGGAAGCAGTGCTTTGTTTATTTTTATAGGTTCATAGGTTCATAGGTTCATACTAGGCTATCTGCCCGAGGGCATTTACAAGCCTAGCCCATCGTTTTGTGGCTTACGCCACCCCTTTAGTATGGGGAACTATACCCATTATTTTGCTGTGCCTCTGTCGAGCAGTGACACTGAGGTAATCCCTGGGGTATATCTGCGATCTCCCATCCATTGGTCAAGATTTCTCTTGAACAAGGCCAGCGAGGTGCTCTGCCTCACATGTACCGATTCTGTTCCACAGCATAGGAGTCTTTGGGTGATGAATCTATCCTCCAGCACTATTAATAGCCGTGTCGAGGTTTAAGTCTCCGCCCTTGTGGCTCTGATGGATCTAGATTTTTGAGGTGAAGCATATTCATCAAATCTGGGTTTGACATGGCCTTGTATGTTAGGCAAAGGTCACCTCTGAGCAGGTAAGACTGAATAGAGCTGGAGTTCTTTCAGTCGGGCAGCATAGGATAGATTTTTGAGACCCTTTATCCTTTTGGTGAGGAACTTTTGTGGCCTCTCCAGCTGCTGCAAGTGTCGGGTCAGATACATTCCAAATGGGGCATTGTACTCAATCATTGGTCTGATGAGTGATGAGTAAAGGAGACTATAACCTCCCTTGATCTAGATGAGAATCCCTTCATGATAAGGTGGGCGATGTAGAAGGTCTTCCTAACTACTTTAGCTACATGGGTGTCGAATGACAGACTACTATCAACCTGGGTCCCCAGGTCCCTGATAACTTCTTCTGTGCTCAGTGGATTGCCTCCTATTTGGTAGCTAGGGGTAACCTTGTTTTTCCCAAGGGTATGACTATGCATTTTTGGCATTTAACCTTAGGCCGTGGCTCTGGCACCAGTTATCCGTTCCTGTGAGACCCTTCTGAAGGATATCTGTGTCAGATGTGTTTTCTACTATGGCGCCCAGTTTGCAGTCATCTGCAAACTTTGTCAGCCATAACCCTCCTGTGTTTGCTTGTACTTCAGAAAAGTAGATGCCAAACAAGAGTGGGCCCAGGACTGAGCCCTGTGGGACACCACTTGTGACAGGCTTTGAGTCTGACATGGCGCCAGCAACTCTGACCCTGTGGGTTCTGTCACTCAGCCAGTTTACAACCCATCTTGTGATGTATGGGTTAACATTTAAGCTGATGAGTTTTTCAATGATACCCGAGTGGGGTATTGTATCGAAGGCCTTAGCCAGATCGAGGTAGGCTGTATGGACTGCCTTTCCTCATCAATGGCTTTGGTGACTGTTTCAAAAAAGTCAACCAAGTTTAAAAGGCATGATCTGCCTTTGACAAAGCCAAACTGGGTTGGATCCAAAGTCTGCAAATTCCCAATGTCTTTATTTATGAGGTCCATTATGATCCTCTCCATGGCTTTGCAGATAAGGCTTGTCAAGCTAATGGGCGGTAATTACCAGGGTCGGTGGAGGCACCGCCTTTGTGAAGTGGGACCACAGCTGCAGTATCCAGAGGTAAGACTTTGATTAAACAGCTGTCCTAGCTGTGGGTTTAATTCTCAATGAGTTCGTGGAGCACACAGCCGGGGACACCATCAGGTCCCATGGATGCTGTGTTTTTGCTTTGGAGAGAGCAGTTCTCACTTGGCTGGAGATGTTTGGAGGGCTGCAATCATTTGGTATAGATATCTCTCCTTTGGGGAGGGGTGAAGTTTGCACTGAACCTGTCAGCCAGTATGTTGGCAATGTCTGTAGGATCAGTAATCTTCACATCATTTTGAACTAGTTCTGAGCATATCTGGGAGTTTCCTCCTAGGTTTCTAACATAGCTAAAGAAGGCCTTATGATTGTCTTTTGAGTCTTTAGCTATTTTTCTCTCGAAATTTGCTTTGGATGATTTTATGAGAGCTCTTAGTTTTTACTTATAGTGATCAAGGGTGTCTTACCTTTTAAGGATTTTGCTCTATCTTGTAGTAGCTTCCTCCTTTTGTTGTAGAGTTTGTTTATGGCTGGGGTCCACCAGACTGGACGCTTGCCTTTGGTACAAAGAGTCTTTGTTTTGCTTGGGATTGCCTTATCCATGCAGTCCTGCAGGTGCTGGTAGAAGGCATTTGTAAGTGATTCAGCTTGAGTACTGTTTTCCGCACGGCCCGGGGCCTTAAAGGAGACCACACTAGTCTTTAGAAGTGTGAAGTCGGCTTTAAAGTTCTTTACTGTGGTCTTTTTTATTTCAGGTGGGGGTGGGATGAGGACCTCCAGCGAGATTAGTTTGTGATCTGATCTCACCAGTGAGAGGTATACTTCTGGTGTTGAACATTGTGCTCCCATGTTCGTGATGATGAGATCAAGTATGTTATCTCCTCTTGTGGGAATGGTGACTAGTTGTTCCATGGCATTTGAGTTTATGAATTCCAGGAACTTTTGGGCTAGGGTGTTTGGGCTTGAGTAGTGTTCCCAGTCTATATTTGGGTAATTGAAGTCACCTAGTATGATGGTGTTTGGTGATACATTTATCCCCTCTAGTGTTTTCAGGAAGGCCATGTGAGGTTCCTGAGTTTGTGAGGGTGGCCTGTAACATGCTACTATTTGCAGAGCAGTCTTGCCTACGGTTAATTGCACCTGGATGGTCTCCGATGCATCATGCGTTGCCACCAGTCTTGAGGTGTGGGTGTCCTTGATGAATATGGATACCCTCCTTTCTTGGTATTTTCCTGATTTTGGGGCAACATGATATGAGGTAAAACCTGATAGCTGGGGTGCTCTCAGGAGCCTTGAACCAGGTTTCTGTCACAGCACAGACATCGATGTTCTCCATACTGAGAAGGGCATTTTGAGATTTAGACTTCTGGCATTGAGCAGCATTACCCTTAGTTTATTTCCTTTTTGTGTTCTAGGGTGGTAGGTTTAGAATTTGAGCCTTGCCTAAAAGGCACTATGGGGTGGCAAGAGCCTTTGCCAATATCCGAGCGTGGCTTGTCCAGCATGTCATCCCAGGCAGACAGATACTGGATCCCCTTTGAATGACACCAGTGTTTAAGCCAATTGTTAAAGCTGATCATCTTATCTCTGTATTGTGGCATCATTCTTGGTGAAGGTAGGATACTGCTCAAGGTCAGGGTCATACCTGCCTGGGCTACATAATCAGAGAGCTCCTCCATGTCTCTTTCATGTAGTCCCTCAGGTCGTTTACACCAGCGTGGACAATGACTGAGTCATATTTGTACCTGCTGTTGAGAGACCTGAGTGCTTATTATGTGGCGGATTCTAGCGCCCGACAGCTTACTGTGACCTTCTCCTTACTCAGTCTGGTGAGCGGGACATCAGTGTGTCTGACTATGGAGTCACCAATGACTAGTGTGTCTGGCATTGTGTTTGGCCTTAAGGGCTGTGACTGTTTGACACTCTGACTGTGAGGTCTATGTGTTGCAGGTGTTGTGTTCTGAGGTGGTGGTTTTTGGGTGTCTGCTTTGGTGGCCTCTGCTGTTTTGGTAGATTTTGATCAGAGCCTCCAGTATGTTTTTGTGTGTTTATGTGTATGATTTGAGGTTGTAGTGGTACTATGTGAGACTGGGTCTATAGTGTGTGTGGTAACCTTCCCTCCTGACTGGTCTTGCCAGTCCTATGTTGAGAGAGCTCAGCCTCCAGTTTGGCCGTATAGTTGCATCTCTCATGTATTTGTGTTTTGTGGGAGGAGGAGAGGGTTATCTGTGTACATGAGGCAATTGTAACATTGCCTCAATATTGTTCACCAGCTGAGCAGGAGATGACACTAGCAACTGATCCCTCGACATGCTAGAAGGATAGACAAAAACTTTAAAAAGATTCAGAAATGGGGGTTGCCTTGGGGTGCTATCTATAAGAGTGCCGTATCAAGGTAATAAGTACTGTAGGAGCAAGTGCTAGGTTTAACAGATAGAGAATAGTCTACTTAGAGTCAAGTAGAGATGATCTTTTTAGTTATAGGATACGCTGATTAGATGAGTAGTATAGGTCGAGGAAGGTAGTTTCAAGGGAAAATTTGAAGAGTGGACCTCAGGTAGCCCGAATAGCTTAAATCTGCCTAGTGTGCAACAGTGGCAACTCACGCTAAAACGTGCCCCACAGCAGGGGGCTGGAAAAGACAGGAAATGACCCAAAACGGCCAACAAACTACAAGTTACTGCCTTAAACCACTCCTCTGAGGACAAACAGGCAGTTCAGTACTCCCTACTCCCACAAAGTCTAGTTTACATGGCAAAGGATGATATAACCAGATGTGTTGTTGCAAACCCATTAAATGACACCAGTGAGTAAAGAAACTACCCCTTGTGTTTGTATGTTTCACCTGTCTAGCTGGGGGGGTGTTGTTGATGCTACTTGTTACACATTTGTTGATTGAGCCCCTCACCCCCATTGGCACGGCCTGTGAACATATGTAAATATATACATATATGTATAAATATATATGTATATGTATGTATATATATATATATATATATATATATATATATATATATATATATATATATATAACGACATGTGGATGTATGGGTGGCTGCATATGTATATATCTATATGTGGGTATTTATATATATGTCTGTCTATGTATGTATACATTTGTACTACAGAGAGGGAGAGGTATATCTCCATGTAGTTATGGGTATATATAGACACACATACCTCTACGTATTTAGCTACATATCCTGTCATGTAGCCTGTTATTGCTGGGTACTGTTTTGTGTGCATACCAGCTAACCTTGTATGCCATGCATGCTTTGCGATACCTACAACTAAATCTGTGTACACAGTCACATATGAAATCTATTATTAGTACCAGGTAATCATTCGTCCCATGCAGGACAGCCCGAACATTGGGTATACAACTTTAGTCTATACCCAGAGTTACATAGGTACCCATGGCTATGTGCATGGACTATGGAGTGTGCCAGACCTAGGATACTTGGGTCGAGACAACATAAGGGATGGGTCCTGAGGGGGGATGTGTAGAGGGGGGCAATGTGTAGTGGTGTGGTAGCTACGGGCTGGTAACCAGGGTTGGGATGGTGGCTGCGTGTGTGCAGCGGGTTGGGGGAAGCAAAACTGTGGGTAATGAATATATGGGTTTTGGATGGCCTTGGTTGGATGGGCCTGTACTGCTCAGGCCGCCTACTGGGTGGGGGAGAGAGGGATGTGATGTCAACATGTGGAACATGACCGAGGGCTAATTTAAATCCCTATTTCAATGACACACGTACATTACATTGAGCTTGGTAGTGTTTTGCAGGCAGACGTGTTTGTCTGGGTGGGGGGTATGCCAATTCATACGTGACGTATATTGTTTGGGGCCTGACAAGACCTTTAACGGTGCATGTGGACATGTATGTGTCTGTTAATCTACCATTGCTATCTACAGATGTCTTGCCATATATACCTCTGTGGGTGTATATATTTGCTTACATATTTCTAACTATGTCAGTATATACCTATGGGGACATTTATATGGGGACATACGTGTAACTTGCTGTGTATATGTGGACGTATGGCTGTTGACATATATATGTGTAGTTGTCAGCATTTGCATGTATATCTGTTCATATATTTGTATATGTATGTGTATGTGTATATATATATATATATATATATATATATATATATGGATAGTTTTATATATATATGTATGTGTATATATATATATATATATATATATATATATATATATATATATATATATATATATATATATATATATATATATATAATGACTACATCTATAGATATGTTGTATCCATTTAGATAGTAATATATTTGCACACACACGTCCATCTAGCTGTAGGTATACATTCTCTGTGCTGTTGCATGACTGGACTGGATGATATGTTTCTGAAAACGTCACCTTTACTTGTATCTGTCATGGCTTAGTGGTAAATCCTTTTGTCTATGGTGTGGAGGGTCCTTGGTTCGAGCCTTCCCAGAGCTGTTTATTTTGTTGGTGGTGCAGAACACCGGTGGTTGGATACTGAGTAATTAAGGCACTTTAAAGCAGTTGTAACTGGGTTTGTGCGGAGGTAAGCACTGCCAACTTCTGGTTACAGTGTCTTACACTCAGTTAGCTGCGATATTGCTTAACCTGTGTAGGCAGTGCTTACCCCTGTGCAAACAGGCTTAAACCCGCTTACTGCTGCTTAAAAGTGAGTACTGCTGCTTAGCCCTGCACTCATTTCTTTGAAAGAAAAGAAAAAAGGGTTGATAGGAAAGTGGTGAAAAAGGGGTACAAAGAGGGAAAGACAGTAGGGAAAATAGCTAGACATGTGCAGGAAGGGTGTAGGGAAGGTCCATAGCTACCCATTTTTCTACAGCAACAGCTGTGCATATAAACTGAATTTGGGGCTAGATTTGGACACTCAAACCACTGGGAGAGGGGTGAGGACAACATAAATTCACTGTGATGCCAATTGGACCAGATAACATGTGTCCAATGGACATGTGTGCAAAATGGACAGCTAGGTATGGGGCGAGTTTTTTTTGTGGGGACAGATTGCTCTTTTTCTGGTGAGAGCGGGATGTTGGGGAGGGGTAGTAGGTATATTTGGGGAGGTAGGTTGGGTAGGTTAACAGACAAGACAGACAAGACACATACAGGGGTGGTGTATGACACATGTGGGGGTAAACATCTTGGACTGGGAGAGGTGTATGGAAGTCGCAAGCCCATGAGACCCCAAATGGAAACAGTGGGACTGAGGTCCCTACCCTTGTCAGTCACCACTGCACCTTCACGGCCCCAAAGGTAGCTGTGCTGGGGCTGTGTAGGAGGGGGGATCTCACCATCTAATTGCACCACTTTGCCCTCAAGCTGGTGTAGCTGGTCTCAAAAAGCCCTATCGCTCTCACTACGCACTATGGCCCGGACCTAATGATGGGTGACTGGTTCCTCTCCGCCCCTGCTCCCGGGGGGGGGGACGAGCCCCATCCCCTGCGGTGGTTTCACCTGAAGGTGGTGAAGGACCTATGGAGGAGGCGGAGGTCCCAGGTTGGGCCCCAGACGTGCTAGTGCCCGGTGCTATGGCCAGCTGAGGTGGGACAGGTGGGTCCATTTGGGACCGGCCTTCCCATACAGGCTTTGGTGTTGCAGTTTACAGACAGATATGGGTTAGTAATAGTCGACAGCATTCGGGATTAGTTATAACAGCATACATAGGTATACCCATTAACCCAATATACCAGATGTAAAACAGTTGCAGAGCAAGCAGAACACATGTATATATGGAAAACAGTGACCAATACAATAGCATACAGGTTTCATTGATGGCAACAGGCCACCAATATGGGGGTATTTTAACCTGGCACATGCATAGAAACAAATGTGAATTTTTATAAACCAATAGGACATATGTCCCAAAAAAAGTTTGGGGTGTACACATACCGATTGAGGTGTGTCATTGGGTTATTATTGCACATATGGTAGGGGTGAGAGAGAGAGAGTTCAATTAACAACTAATATATCCTTGTAGTTTTCATTACATTCATAGTCACTGTAGTGATCTGTCCCTTACATGTATTATTACACTACCCAATGGCCTTATATTGTACAATGGCATGTTTATAGATTATTATATACGTGACCTGTGTCTTGCATACAGGCGTGACAAGATGCAGGTGTTAATGCAACATATGTTGAGAATTGCTTTCATACACTTTGGGTGAGATGCTGGAATGACAAGTTTGTTTTCATATACATTCTCTGACTATGTACATGCCTGACTATCAGGTATATGTTATTAACGGCTGCCTACATTTCTTGGATTATCACACTGCTTTTTCAGGGGAACAGGTTACCAGGCTGGTGATGTGGGCCATTTATCTTGACATGCTGGACAGATTGGAACAGTTGAGAGGTATGAATATGCATACAACTTTCTATATGAACATTCTAGCAAAACCTGTACTGTTGTTGGGTGTAATTATGCATACAGCTTTCTATCTGAACATTGTAACAAAATCTGTACAGGTGTGGGATATGATTATGCATACAACTTACTAGCACTCCTGGGATTCAAACCCCTGCTGTGTGTGACATAAAACTTACAGTTAACATCACAGTAAACTGTGCTATCAGGGAACTGATGTGAAGCTTTCTAATGTTTTCTGTCTAAGTCTCCCTCACTTGTACAGTATGACTGACCTCTTGGCACGTCCAACATTGTTATACAGACCTTCGTACTCATTTTATCTGCATACCACAGTATGGGTAACACTGCTTAATGCAACAGTACTATTTATAGTATGCAACAGTTCAACAACATATGAAAGAAGAGTAAACAGAAGCACTCCAGGGGTTATACCTTTATTCACAGAATAGTACACCTTTATTTCTAGTGGTACCACACTTTCTCAGGCTGTTATATTTATTTGTTATGACAGTACATGCAGAATAATTACTAACCTGCCTCGCAACACAGACTTTGCATCCTAGCATCATGGGCTTGCTGGTTCACAGCCCACTCATCTGCAGCTGTCAGGCAAATACAGTGATATTTAGCCATACCTATCAATAGTATACACAAGCTAGGCTATTATAACCTACTTAGTAGAATGAGTACTTACTCAGTACTGGGGTATTAGGCATCTGATGAGATTCCTGGATTCACTGTTCCAGTACATGCCCCCTCTGCTGTTTCAGGTCAGCATGGTGGTGTCTGACCTGCTCACCAGTCCGGGGGATACCTCTGGCACTGGTGAGGTCACGGGCGAGACTGTCCCAGACCTCCATTTTATACTGCTAGCCCTGGTACTGACCCTGCAGTAGTCTCTTCTCATGGTGTTTTACCAGGAGCCATACCATGATTTTTGACTCCTGGATGCCCCAGCGCTGCACTCTGAATTGAGTGTTTTCACCCACTCCAGTCATTCTGCCTGCAGTAGGAAGCTACAACCAGTTATGGGTAGTATTCCTGCCTGTGGGGTTTAAATATGGCCAATTTCCTGCACTTTTCTGTGATTGGCTGGTTTTGAATAGGCTAAGCTATGGGCACACCTGCTTACCTAAGGCTGGCACTGCTTAAAGAGGTATACCACTAGGCAGATTGAATTGGCTGCCCTACACATTGCTTACACTTACTAAGTTGAGCTGTGCAGTGGTTAGCATTTCTTAATAGTTAATTAGCATTTAATCTGCCTTTTGGCAGTGATTTATTATTCATTATAGGTTATATATGTGTCTGGTATTCATGATTCATGTGTACATACACTGTATGGGATCCTGGGGACTTCTACACTTTATTACAATGACACCTCACATCTATGCTTACTGCAGTACTCCAGTTCACATATTTATGTTATGTAGCAGGTTATACAACATCACACTGTACATAGATTCAGTTCACATATTTGGTTTGATTTTTCTGTGGTGAGGATTAGTTTGCTGATACCTCATTCATATGCATTGTTATGATGGCTTAGTGGTTAACTACTATGACTGTAGTGTACAAGGTCCTGAATTTGAGCCTTGCAGAAGCTGTTTATTTTGTTGCTGGGCAGAATGTGGGCCATTGGGTACAGAATGATTATGGTGCCTTAAAGCAGTTCTACGCGGGTGTGCACGGGTTTGCATGGAGCTAAGCACTACTAACCTCCGGTTACAGTTTCTAACACTCAGTTAGTTTCTTCTTTGCTTAATCTGTGTAGGTAATGCTTACCCCCACGCAAACGCACTTAAACACACTTACTAGTGCTTATATATGCTTACTACTGCTTATTTGTGCTTAAATCTGCTTACTAGAGCCTTATTAATACAGTCATCCAGTTCACATTTAAATGTTATTTAGTAGGTTATACAGGAAATATATGAGAAAAAAATGTTCATATACAGATTTCACATGGAGAATGGTATGTGCTGTAGTGGGATTCAAACCGGGAATGCCTGCTTGTTAGGCAGACATCCTGCCCACTACACTATTGCTGTGCTACTTCATTTGCATATATCTTCCTTGTTATCCTCTTCGGCCATTTAAGCTGCTTTAACCGTAGCTAAGTGATGGGCACATCCGCGCACCTACGGTTAGCTTTACTCGGATTTAAGATAAATATAATGGGTTTTCCTTGGTTTATTTATATGTACTGTTTTTGTTGTACACATGTGGGACTGTTGGTGGGGATATCCAGATACCTATGAGCGGCCTCGCTCATTTATTTCCATTTTCTGCTGTTCTACTTTGAAGGGGCGTGTTTAATCTGAGAGCTCTGCTTTTGGACACACCCCCTGCACTCATACATGCTCTGTGTATGCCTAGGAGGTCGGGCAGTGCACCTTCATTAATATGCATGGAGTGCTGCCGTCCTGCTCCTAAGCCGCCGCTTCCATGCAGGACTAGACTAGTCCTGAATGGAAGATTAGTAAATCTGGGGGTTAGTCTCGTCGAACTTAAACCCTAAAATGATACCATTTCTAAATTCTAAGACATTAATATATTTTAAAATTCACCCCATAATTATAAGGAATACATTATTTCAAAAGCTGCTGACCTCCCTAAATCTTAAGGACACCCTGGTATTAGGTCTACCAATACACCTAAATCCTAATATTAAATTAAACAATACTATCATAAATATTACTCAATACCCATTAATCAAAAACAATACTGTATGGTACTTCTACCAACTCAAAAGTCTTTCAATTGACGATATTAGGCAAAGATTGAATGTTAATAAAAGTTATAACATTATAATCAACCAATTACTATATCTGGTTAACACAATTACTACTAATGTCAAAATAGATAGCCAAGGTATGCAGCTTTAGCAACAAATTATTAATTTGTTGCTTTCAAGAACTAAAATGTTATCAAACGCATATAAACTGATAACAAGTATCAAACATTAAGATGCACTTCTATATTCAGCATTTTGGGAAGGGAAAAATAAAATGATTACTGATGAACAAAAATCTGCTGCAACTGAACTTACATTGAAAGTAACCCCTCTCAAAAAACTAATCTATACTCAAATTATGATTAATAACAATGCCTATCACACAGCGCTCTTTCTAAGTAACATTAATCCTTCTCACTTTCCTTATTGCCCTACATGCCAAAATAGTGTAGTTGAGACCCTTCATATCTTTTGGAGCTGTAAGAATGTTTACAAACTTTGGTGTTCATTAAGACCCAAGTTAGAGAAAAAGGGATACACAAAATCCACCCTGTCATGGGAAATTGCAATTCTACACGTATTCCCTACCAACTATTCATAGGAAAGCAAACACATCATAGTAACATTGTGTGCAATGTTGAAATCATACATAGCTCAGCATCAGTTAGATATAACAAAAATTATACGGGAAGAATTTAAAGGAATGGCTATAAAATACATATTAGCCACTAAATTAATTACAAGAAGCAAAAGAAAACTATCATATTATCATAAATATTGGAAAATGCTTATTGAATTCTTAAGCTAAAACTGGTTTATGTACATGGGACTACAATATCATCATTATTTTTAGTAGGCTAGGAAAATTACAGTAAGCCAATACTGCCAAATGTGTACCCATATTAAAACTGGACAGGTCTGAGAAGTGTGTGTACAATTTACTTTCTGATGTGGCATCATTGTATATAGTTAGTACAAGATACAGTTTAAGTTAGGTAGGCTGAAATGTCTTAATGCAACTGTTTTATGTCAGATTCTACTTTGTTTTAATATCTCAAGTAGATTTTGTTTTTTAACCTAAATATGAACAATGGGAATGTTAGTTAATTTTGCATTTTGTTAACTGAACTCTGATGGTATATGTTCTGTATATATTATTATGTTCATTGCAACTGATATTCTATGTATCTTGTCCTTGTATATTTCTATTTTATTCTTTCTTTTTATTGTTTTAAAGAGAGGAAAATGCAATAAAAATATATTTGAAAAAAAAAACTAATACTAGTCATAAAACCGCAAGAAAAACTCAACTAAACTGGAGTCCTCACTGTGTGATATAAAATGATATGCCCACATAATGTGATTTAAAATGATACTCCAGCTTATCTGAGTTTTTTTCTTGCAGTTTTTACTAAATGCTTTGCCTGTGTGACCTTTTTACCCCGTTGGCCTGGTTGTTAGCTGGGATATTTCAGAAGGACCTTAATGCTTATGGGCATCAGTTTCTGAAGTATAGACAAACTGTCCATTTATGCAGTGCTGATGAGGTCAGCAAAAAGGCTGCAACATGCATGCCCACAGCTAGTGGGATTTGACTTTATTGGTCTGAATGTAACCATAAAGACTTAAAAAAGTAAAAAGGTCATGGGCATTCAGAAGCCATGTAGCTGAAACATTTTATATCCTTAGGGGATCATTTGCATATATCGCAAGGGCCTCCATTACAGGAAGTTTAAGGTATCACACAGTGAAAACTGTAGCTTGGCTGACTTTTTCTTACAGTTTTTACTGGATGTTTACCCTGTTTTAATACACATTATCGGTAGGCGTGTTGCCAAACACACACACTAGAAACTTGTGGCACTGTCATAATGTGGAAATCTTCCCACCTCAGTACTAGATTCATTTTTTTGCATACATTAGATACATTAAATGACCAAGATCAGTTACTGATTTTTGTGTTTTCACTTTCTAAGTGCTATTAACAAAGTGCTTTATATGACACTATTACTGACACCATTATATTGAATAATATAGCTGATTCTTGCACTTTTATTGCTGGCCATGTGTGCAAATGGCCTGAGTAAAGGTTGCAAGTGAAAAAGTTGCTGAAGAGCATAATAGCTGTCAGGCAATACAGATGTATGAATGAGAATTTTGCATCCAACCGCACACGTTTGATATGTATCATTCTTATATTTTGTTCTGTTTCCTAATTTTATCCACTTCCCCACAAAAAGTTCTGAGCTTAATTTATTTCTGTAATACATCAGTATTTGTTCTGTGGTAATTGTGCTTTGTGCTCCCTGAATGACAAGTGTCAAGATGTAACAAATTTTTTTTTAAAGAAAATGTTTTATGAAACAAAAGAATGGACTTCTTTGCTTACCAAATTAATAACTGCTATCCAGACAAAAAAAATATAGAAAGTACATTTTATAGTTAAACCAGATCTTCTGCCTTCACTGGAATTACAAAACACCAGTGTATTCCATAACCTGAATTGTTAACAAATTCATGGGACTTTGGCAACTGAGTGTTCCTGTGTTCATTGATAGGGACAACTCACTCTGCTCTATCTCAAACTCTCTTTGGCAGTTCAGATCAACTTCAGGCAGCCTGCATTATAGCTGAGTCATAACTATGAGAAGGTCAGTCAGTAATGCCTAGAAACAAATGCAAGCTTGCTGGGAAGCTTGGCTCTAGACTGAAGTGAGTGCTGGTCTCAAGCTGTTTGCTACTCTAAGTGAATTAAATGTTTAAGACTCTGTATGCTGTGTGAGTGGCACAGGGTGCAGAATTGAGCACTGCTGCGTCAGACTATTTTGTTCTCCAGTTTTTTTTTTTCTCAGCTCTGGCATCTTCCTTGCAAAATGTGCATATATTCACTGCGTTTGTGTGGGTTTGCACCAGACTCTACAGTTCTCTCACATATACTGACTGTACACGTGCATGTGCATTTTGAGTGTGTGTGTGTGTGTGTGTGTGTGTGTGTGTGTGTGTGTGTGTGTGTGTGTGTGTGTATCATACCACTCAACTTCTTTGTTGGACGAAACCAAAAATAAAGGGAGGAGGAGGAATGAAGGCCCAAAAATCAGGTTCAGATTTTTAAAATTTTAAATTTCTAAATATTACTCTAATTCACTTTCAAAGTTAACAGAACAACATGTTTTTCATCAAGATATATTTTCTGATAAATACGTATGAAACTATAATATTTGCCACTATTAATGTACTACAAACATTAGTGATTTACTGGAAAATTAAACATTTTATGAGGGAAAGGACAAAAATATGAGGCAAAATCAGTTTCTTTCTGCAAATGTCTTAACATTTGAGGTTCCCTATTATATGATCAAAGACGCATTCTTTCGAATGCATCTTAATTAAACTTGAACAGAATGGCACAAAATACACTGAACCAACTGATATCGCCAAAATCCTGGCAGACAGGTTCAGCGCAAACTTCACGCCCCTCTCACCACCAAAAGGGCCCATAACCATATCAGAAGACTGTAGAGTCCCTGAAATCACAGACACTCAGGTTAAAACAGCCCTCTCCAAAGCCAAAAACACAGCATCAATGGGACCGGACAGTGTCCCAGGCTGCATCCTTCATGAGCTCAAAGACGAACTAACCCCTCACCTAAACACATTGTTCAAACTTAGCCTCTCCACAGGCTACATACCCATAGAGTGGCGCAGAGCAATGGTTATTCTGCTCCACAAAGGTGGAGCTACAGTAGACCCCGGGAACTATCTCCCTATAAGCCTGACTAGCTTGGTCTGCAAGGCTATGGAGCGCATCATCACGGAACTCATTATCAGAGACATTGGGAACCTCCAAACACTGGACCCTACCCAGTTTGGCTTTGTTAAGGGCAGATCATGCCTCCTAAACCTGGTGGACTTCTTTGAGACAGTTACCAAGGCTATAGATGAGGGAAAGGTGGTACACACAGCCTACCTAGACCTCGCTAAGGCTTTTGACACCATTACCCATTCTGGTATTATAGACAAGCTCACCAGCCTGAACATAAACCCCTGTGTCACAAGATGGGTTGCCAACTGGCTCATGGACAGAACCCACATGGTGAGAGTTGCAAAAGCTAGGTCCGACTCAACTGGTTACAAGTGGCATTCCCCAGGGCTCTGTCCTAGGACCCTCCCTGTTTGGCATATACTTCTCAGAGGTACGGGCAAGCACAGGAGGACTATGGCTGATCAAGTTCACAGACGACTGCAAACTAGGGGCTATAACTGACTCTCTGGCTGACACAGACATCCTCCAAAAGGGTCTTACTGAGACGGATACCTGGTGTCAAAATCATGGCGTCAAGCTAAATGCCAAAAAGTGCATAGTCATCCCCTTTGGAAAAAAAACAAAGTACCCACAAACTACCACATAGGTGGTAGTCCCCTAAATATGGAAGACATAATAAGGGATCTGGGGACCCAAGTAGATAGTAATCCCACCTTTGATAATTACATTGCCAAAGTGGTTAGAAAATCCTTCTATATGGCCCACCTAATCACAAAAGGGTTTGCATCCAGATCAAAAAAGGTCATTGTGCCCCTCTACTCATTGCTCATCAGACGCATCTTAGAGTACAACACCCCATTTGGGATGTACCTTACAAGACACCTGCAACAGCTGGAAAGACCACAGAAGTACCTCACCAAGAGGATTACTGGCCTCAAACAGATGCCCTATGCAGCTTGACTGAAGAAACTCCAGCTGTACTCGGTTGCATACCGCCTACTCAGAGGTGATCTCTGCCTGACATACAAGGCCATGTCCAAACCAGAATTGATGGACATGCTCCACCTAAAGAAAACCTTATCCCCTCGAGCCACACTGTCTAGGGATCTAAACCTCACCACAACAATAAATAGGACATGCTGGAGGGATAGATTCCTGTCCCAGAGACTTCCCATGCTTTGGAACAAGATTCCAATCTACATTAGGCAGAGCTCCTTGCTAACACTCTTCAAAAAAAACCTTGACGAGTAGATGGGAAACAGAAAGTTTACCTCGGGGATTACTTTAGTGGCTCTGCTGGACAGAGGCACAGAGAACTAATCTAAGGGGGTGGCGAAAGCCAACACATTCTGGCTAGGCTTATAAATGCCTTCAGGCAGATAGCCTAGTACCTACCTATGAACCTATGAATGGCAAAATACCGAAACAGCATATAAGCGAATTCTTTCCCTGGGAAAGAAATCACTTGGTCTCCTTTGTTATTTTGCCGTTTTCGTCACTGTAGTGTGATCTCGAAGTTGGTATATTTAAGTAGGGGGGTGTGGGGGGCACAGCCCCTCACATCAAGGGGGGGTGAGGGGCAAAGTCCCCCCATTTTATGTAAAGTTTTAAAGTTTTTTTTTTCTTTTTTGGAACAGCGATTCTTTTTCCCTGGGAAAAAAAATTGCTGTTCTAAGTGTTCAGAATTGTAAGCTTTCGCTTACATGGGATCGATAAATTAGCGTTCGCTTTTTGAAGGGTTCGCTGATTTAATATAGACCCACATTTCAGCAGTATGTTGAGTGTGTTCTGTAATGGAATAATAATCCAGCCAGGATGTTTTTTCTGCTTTACACCTGATTCATGCTAAGATAGACTGCACATCCACAGTAACCTGAATTTTCCAGGAGTTATAAGGGAAGATAGAAAATATTCCAGAACATATAACTATTGAGTGGGATAATATGAAAAGTAGAGTTTAAAAATAGGATAAAAATAAAAGTCTGGTTAAGAGGTAATAAGAATTATTTAGAGCGGGTGACAAAGGTAAAAGTATTACAAAACAAGGGGAATCTCAAGGAACAAGAAGAGGTGCAATTGCAGAGTGCTGAAGAGAAAATAAGGGGGTTCTTGCATAATATGCATGAGTTTAGAAAGATTGCTATTAAGCAACTGTTTTCTGATAATTCCAGAGGGCAAAAACTTTTGGCACAATGACTTACACCACAGAAAGTAGAAAGGGTTGTTGCCAGACTCAGGGAGCCCATAATAACAAGAAAAATAACCAGAGATGCTGTATAGGTATTAGAGATATTTCAGAAATGTTATGGACATTTGTTTAAAGCAGAGAACTGGAGAAATCAAGAAAAAGCACAAATGGAAATATTTATGGAAGACCGCTATGGTTTAAAGGCAGATGATGCTCAACACGTAACTGTTAAGATAGGAGGAGATGATGTAAAGACGGTATGATGATGATGTAAAAATGGCATACATTTGACATTAATAGAACAATGATGATCTGGAGGGAAGCAGAATGTAATAAAATACTACTGTTATTAGTGGGTCTTGATGCGGGGAATCATTCGACAGTAAGCTGGGATTTTATGAGTAGAGCAATGGAAGCATTTGCATTTCTTGATATAATAGTGAGGTTACTTAGAAGGATGTATGAGGGATTGGGTACAAAAATCAAACTGAACAGTGGAACTAGCAGTGGTGTCCTCTTTCCCATTTGTTGTCTGTGTTATATTTAGAACCATTGGCAAATAAAATAAGGGGCTCAGAAATTCAAGGATATAATTTGTGTGGTGTTCACGAAAAGTTGGCTTTATTTGTAGATGAAACTATTTTGTGCCTGATGGAACCAGAAAGGGACAACTCAGTTTTCTGGAATATTGTGAGGCAGTTCTGTGTTTTTTCAGGATATCAAACTAATAAAGATAAAATAAAGGCTGTTTTTATAAACTATGTACCGACACATGAATTGGTTCAGCATTACCCATGTTTATGGGGGCAAGATACAAAAATGTTTTTATTCCCTTTAATTTTATACACAGGTCAGGAAAACTTTTATTAAACACAGGAGAAGTTGTGGATATTAATTAATATTAACTAATAAAGAGAGTAAGGATTTTATTTGGGAGGGAAAAAGGGCATGACTCAAATGGTATAAGTTGATCCTGCTAATAGAACAAGAAAGTTTAGGAGTCCCTGATTTGAAGGCATATCTAAGAGCTACTTAGTTAAGGCTCTTGCACATAACACAAGCAGAAAGCCACAATTTAATTTGGAAAGGGATGATGATGAATCAGGGAGTCATCATCTTCTTTTGGCTGTTCCCATTAGGGGTCGCCACAGCAGATCACCTGTTTCCATTTCTTCCTGTCCTCTGCATCTTGCTCTGTCACACCAACTACCTGCATGTCCTCTCTCACCACATCCATAAACCTTATCTTAGGCCTTCCTCTTTTCCTGTTACCTGGTAGCTTCATCCTTAGCATCTTTTTCCCAATATACTCAGCATCCCTCCTCAGCACATGTCCAAACCAACGTAATCGTGCCTCTCTGGCTTTGTCTCCAAACCTTCCAACCTGGGCTGACCCTCTAATATACTTATTCCTAATCCTGTCCACCCTCATCACACCCAGTGCAAATCTTAACATCTTTAATTCTGCCACATCCAGCTCAAACTCCAGCCTTTTTGTCAATGCCACTGTCTCCAACCCATATAACATAGCTGGTCTCACTACCCTCTTGTAGACCTTCCCTTTCACTCTTACAGGTACTCGTCTGTCACAAATCACTCCTGACACTCTTCTCCACCCACTGAATCCTGCCTGTACTCTCTTCTTCACCTCTCTTCCACACTCACTGTTACTCTGAACTATTGACCCCAAGTATTTAAACTCATCCACCTTTGCCACCTCTACTCCTTGCATCCTCACCATTCCTCTATCCTCCCTCTCATTCACACACATATATTCTGTCTTAGTCCTGCTGACCTTCATTCCTCTTCTCTCTAGAGCATATCTCCATCTCTCTAGGGTCTCCTCCACCTGTTCCCTACTCTCACTACAGATCACAATGTCATCTGAAAACATCATAGTCCACGGGGACTCCTGTCTGATCTCGTCTGTCAACCTGTCCATCACCATTGCAAATAAGAAAGGGCTCAGAGCTGATCCTTGATGTAACCCCACCTCCACCTTAAAGGCATCCGTCACTCCCACCGCAGACCTCACTGCTGTCACACTAACCTCGTACATATCCTGTACCACTCTTACATACTTTTCTGACACTCCTGACTTCCTCATACAATACCACAACTCCTCCCTAGGCACCCTGTCATATGCTTTCGCTAAGTCTACAAAAACACAATGCAACTCCTTCTGACATTCTATGTACTTCTCCATCAACACTCTCAGAGCAAAGATTACATCTGTAGTGCTCTTTCCTGGCATGAAACCATACTGCTGATCACTAATTATCACATCCCTTCTTAACCTTGCTTCCACTACTGTTTCCCATAACTTCATGCTGTGACTGATCAATTTAATCCCTCTGCACATCACCCTTATTCTTAAACATTGGTACCAAAACACTTTTTCTCCATTCCTCAGGAATTCTCTCACTTTCCAAGATTTCATTAAACAATCTGGTTAAAAACTCCATTGCCATTTCACCTAAACACCTCCATGCTTCCACATTGGTACCAAAACACTTTTTCTCCATTCCTCAGGCATTCTCTCACTTTCCAAGATTTCATTAAACAATCTGGTTAAAAACTCCATTGCCATTTCACCTAAACACCTCCATGCTTCCACAGGTATGTCATCTGGGCCAACAGCCTTTCCATTCTTCATTCTCTTCATAGCTATCCTTACTTCCTCCTTGATAATCCATTGTACTTCATGATTCACTATCCCTACATCATCCAACCTTCTCTCCCTCTCATTCTCTTCATTCATCAACCCCTCAAAGTACTCTTTCCATCTCCTCAACACACTCTCCTCGCTTGTGAGTATGTTTCCTTCATTATCCTTTATCACCTTTACCTGCTGCACATCTTTCCTACCTTGGTCCCTCTGTCTAGCCAATTGGTACAGGTCCTTTTCTCCCTCCTTAGTGTCCTACAACTCTTCATATGCCTTATCCTTAGCCTTCACCACCTCTCTCTTTGCCATGAACCTCATCTCCTTATACTCCTGTCTACTTTCTTCATCTCTTTGACAATCCCACTTCTTCTTTGCCAACCTCTTTCTCTGTATACTCTCCTGTACTTTCTCATTTCACCACCATGTCTCCTTGTCACCCTTCCTCTGTCCAGATGTGATACCAAGCACCTTTCTAGCCGTCTCCCTTACTAGCTCTGCTGTAGTTACCCAGCTATTTGGTAACTCTTCATTGCCACCCAGTGCCTGCCTTAACTCATCCTTGAACTCCGCCTCACAATTACCCTTTTTCAATTTCCACCATTTGATCCTTGGTGCTGCCCTCACACTCCTCCTCCTCTTCTTGATCACCAACGTCATCCTACAAACCACCATCCTATGCTGCCTAACTACACTTTCTCCAGTTACCACTTTACAGTCTCCAATCTCCTTCAAACTGGCCCTCCTACATAAGATATAATCTACCTGTGTGCATCTTCCTCCACTCTTGTATGTCACCCTATGCTCCTCCCTCTTGTTAAAATACGTTTTCACCACAGCCATGTCCATCCTTTTTGCAAAATCCACTACCATCTGATCTTCTGCATTCCTTTGTTTAACACCATACCTACCCATCACTTCCTCATCCCCTCTGTTCCCTTCACCAACATGCCCATTGAAATCTGCTCCAATCACCACTCTCTCACCCCTGGGGACACTCATCACCACTTCATCAAATTCACTCCAAAATTTTTCTTTCTCATCCATTGCACACCCAACCTGTGGAGCATATGCACTAACAACATTCATCATTACACCATCAATTTCCAGCTTCATAAACATCACTCTATCTGACACTCTTTTCACCTCCAAAGCACTCTTAGCATACTGTTCCTTCAGAATAACTCCAACGCCATTTCTCCTCCCTTCCACACCATGATAAAACAATCTGAACCCACCTCCGATACACCTAGCCTTACTCCCCTTCCATCTGGTGTCTTGCACACACAATATGCCAACCTTCCTTCTGTCCATCATATCAGCTAGCTCTCTCCCTATACCAGTCATACTGCCAACATTCAAAGTTCCGACCCTCACTACCACAGTCCTAGCCTTTCTCCTCTCTTCCTGCCTTCGGCCATGTCTTCTGCCTCTTCTCCTCCTTCGGCCAACAGTAGCCCAATTTCTGCCAGCACCCTGTAGGCTAACAGTACTGGTGGTGGTCATTGTTAAACCGGGCCTCGACTGATCTGGTATGAAAATGTTTATTGGTGTCTGCATGAAATGAAGCGGGAGTAATTTAAAAAATAAGGAAGAATGGAATTTTGAAAGCAGAGCATTAAGGAGAATAACAACAGTCATACATAATATTGTATTCATAAATCCGCAGAAAGTATACTAAGACCTAAGCCAACACAGGAATGGAGAAAGGACTTCCTGCTGATAGGGATGACTGCAATGATGGGTACAGAGAATAGGCAAGAAGGGGCTGGAATTTACTGAAGGAAGCTGGCAAAGAAACCAAGGTATTGGGAACAAATAATTAGAGAGCAAAAGTTAATAGAATAAGAAGAGGCCAAGGAGAGATTTGGATTTCAGGCTAGTGATTGCCTTCCCTAGCAAGGGTTAATTTCAGAGTATAGAGAAAGGGATAGGGGAATTTCAGATGAAAGACCTGTATTGGTTGAGGTTTTAATTGATTATAGAAAAGAAGCTGCTGTTAAAAATGGATAATGAGTAGGGCATATAAAATATTGCATGATAAGTATAGGAATCCATCAGAAGAGGTCATAAAAGGTTCAGAAGAGAGATTAGATATGCAATTCATAAAGAAACAATAGGAGGGCATATATATGGTCCCTAAATATGCAACACAATCTAAAAGATTTAAGATTTTTGCCTAAAAGGGTTTGCATAGAAATGTTGGAGCTGTAATGGGGCAGAAGTACCGAGGAACATATGTTCTCAGGGATCCCCTTCAAAAGCTCAAAGTTTCAAAACTTCGATCTTCAAAGGGCTGAGACCATAAGATGGAAGTTTCGAAACTTTGAATTTTTTGAATAGAGATCGCTGTACAGCACAGAATGGGATATTTACCATTTTCCTCACTGTAATTTAACCTCAGAATTGCAGGGGGTGTGGAGGGTGCAGAAAAAAAATTATTAGGTTTTTTGAAGTTTAAAAACTTTGATCTTATGGTTTTGGCCATTTGAAGTTTGACGTTTTGAAGCATTGAGCTTCTGAAGTAGATCCGTTCTCAGAGTGTATTGAGTTGGCATGCTTTAAAATTCCCTACAGAATACTCTATCAGGAATACTGGACAAGTAAATGAGTGTAACTAAGGAAATTACTTTTTTGTTCGGCTGGGATACAGAATCTAAATTGCTCAGACGCAGTAAGGTCTTGTTAAGTTTAACTCTGGTGGCTGCCAAAAAAGCAATTACTAGAAAATAGAATAGCGAATATTGTGACAGAGATAAAAAAGAACAGAAAGTGGGATCTTTAAAAAAGGGAAGGAGTTATTTATATACACAAAAATGGAAATTGTGGGAGCACTGCATGCAGAAAAATGTTTTGGAGGAGGAATGAAGTTTAAGAGAAGGCAGGGACTGAACAATTTATGTGATGTTGCTTTGATTATATGATGTATGTGATGCATAATGTTTCTACCTGTGAACTTCTTAAAATGGTTTGACTACTTTTATATGAATACATGTTTGCCTATGTCAGAATGATAATTCAGTAAAGGTTTTTATGATAATTCAATAAAGTTATTTTTAAAAAAAGCTTCAACAAAGGCACAATTGCATTAAATCTTCTCTTGTAATCCATTTTTATTTCTTCTACTAATCATTAAATAGTACATGGGAATGTCAAAGGCTCCTCCAAAATCCCAGATTCATAGGTTCATAGGTAGGTACTAGGCTATCGGCCCTAGGGACTATATAAGTCTAGCCAAAAAGGTTCCCTGGCTTTCGCCACCCAAGAAAATTATTTTCCTGTGCCCCCTGTCAAGCAGTGCTGCAGAAGTGATCACCAGGGTGAATTTTCTATTTCCCATCAAGTCATCAAGATTTTTCTTAAAGAGGGCCAATGAAGAGCTTTGCTTGACATGAATGGGTAGTTTGTTCAAAAGTATGGGAAGTCTCTGGGACAGGAATCTATCCCTCCAACATGTTCTGTTTATTGTGCTGACAAGGTTTAGGTCCCTGGAGCATGTGGTTCAGAGAGATTGGGATTTCTTTAAGTGTAGCATGTCCAACAGCTTTGGGTTTGACGTAGCTTTGTATGTTAGGCAGAGATCGCCTCTGAGTAAGCGATATGCAATGGAGTAGAGCCTGAGTTTTTTGAGACCGTCTGCATATGGCATCTGTTTGAAGCCAGTAATGCTCTTAGTGAGGTATTTCTGTGGCCTTTCCAATTGTTGTAGGTGACTTGTGAGATACATGCCAAATGGGGCATTGTACTCTATAATGGGTCTGATGAGGGATGAGTAGAGTGTAACAATGACCTCCTTTTTTCTAGAGGAGAACCCTTTTGTGATGAGGTGTGCCACGTAGAAGGATTTCCTGACTACTGTGGCAATGTGGTTATCAAAGGAGAGCCCACCAGGATTAAATCAACATGTTCCTCTGAAACCAGTATTAAGGAATCGCAAATAATATACTGTTCATTATACATTTTATATATATATATATATATATATATATATCTTCTTAGGTTCTACAGAGATAACACATTTGCATTTTATATATATTCCTTATATATACACTAATCACATCCATTCTTTTTAGTATTTTTATATTTATTAATGCTATATTTATATTTATATATTTATATAGTTTTATTTATTCATATTTATTAATATCTACATCTGCATGTAGGTTAATAAGTCTTAAGCACATAGCACATTATTCAATAAGATGAACAACACACATGCGTTAATTTTAGTCCGACCTGTAGCCTAGGGGCATAAGCTTGATTTTGTCTTATTGTTCTCTCTAATTAAATTGGTTTGCTTATTTACATAAGAAATGAAATGTATATATTCATATCTTTTAAACTTGGGTATTTATATTTAGGTTTTGTTATATATTTTGGAATTAGCTTAAGAATGATTAGGATGCTATAGAATTAAGTTATACTGTGATATGTTACATTAAATGAAATATATACATCTAACATTATTCGAGAAGTCAGCTATGGCTTTAAAAAGTTTAAGGTTTCATCAATTAATAAGATAATTATCTTAATTGGATGCAAGACATAGCTATTTAAACTGAGCTTTTTCTGTAAATAATGAAATCTGATGAAGCGTATGGTACATACGCGAAAGCGCTCATTTCGTTCTCTTTTATTTGTGGAATAAAGAAGAATTTTTTACTATTATGTTGATGGCTGATTAATGGACTTTGTAATTGTAAGTTGCCATTCTGCTCTGGTTCTACTTGTGTATTTTACTACTCTATAATGGGTCTGATGAGGGATGAGTAGAGTGTAACAATGACCTCCTTTTTTCTAGAGGAGAACCCTTTTGTGATGAGGTGTGCCACGTAGAAGGATTTCCTGACTACTGTGGCAATGTGGTTATCAAAGGAAAGACTATTGCCCACCTGTGTCCCAAGGTCTCTTATCACACTTTCAGTGTTTAGTGAGCTACCTCCTATGTGGTAGTTCATGGGTACCGAATTTTTCCCAAAGGGGATGACAATGCACTTCTTGGCATTGAGCTTGAGGCCATGACTTTGACACCAAGCATCTATCTCTGTGAGGCCATTTTGTAGAATGTCTACATCATTAGGTGATTCTATTATGGCTTGCAGTTTGCAGATAAAGTACTTCTTTTGTGTCTTTGTGATCATTGGAATGGTATGGAGTTTTTTAGTCCTAAAACATTTCTTAAGACATCTACTTGTATTGGAGTCCTTTCAAATATCAGAATGTAATGAACTGTTTCATTGAAACATTAGTTTAGCTCTTATCATTTAAATCCCTCTTATCTTGTACCAAACCATTCATTCATTCATTCATTCATTCATTCATTCATTCATTCATTCATTCATTCATTCATTCTTTCCCAGCACTAACTCAGTATTTTTTCTGTAGATTTCATGATGCATTTCCAGGTTAAATGTGCCAACAGTCTTTCTTTCTTTCTGGAAAAATACTAGGATGGTGTGCCACTGACAAAACTTTCAGATTCTGAAAAAAAATATGACTTTTATGAATTGTTTTATGTCAGTACTTCAGCATTCTTTTCTTAACTAACTTCTGAAAAGTAGGACCACTGAAGCCGAATATTTATTCTTCGCCAAAAGGTCTGTCAGTGTAAACAAATGCTTATTTTTTA
This sequence comes from Protopterus annectens, assembly GCF_019279795.1. Lineage (NCBI taxonomy): Eukaryota > Metazoa > Chordata > Ceratodontiformes > Protopteridae > Protopterus > Protopterus annectens. Next base: position 1,529,487,250 of record NC_056737.1, on the reverse strand, counting down.
AAGTTCTTAGTATCAGACAAGAAGAGGAGAGATCTGCACAACACAAACCCATACCGTTTACATATAATATTCTTCCTAGATATGATATATGATTTTAGTGACTTTTGTTTTCAAGGTCTGCAGAAGAATTAATACAAGCCCATTTCTCTTAGTTGATCTGCAAGCAAACCTATATTTGCATATCACTTTTTCTGTTATTAAGTACAGACAGCTTTTTAGTACTGGAAAACTATTCTTGCATGTTTCTTTTCATTATACATAGTCTCAGCAGGTAATAAATGTAACTGCTCATCATGCAGTGAACTATTGTGGCTTAAGGCTGAAGATTAATCTAGAGTCACCTACACGTGTCTGATATAGTCATGTGCGATTTAAACCTGAGGCTGCTATACAGTCTCAGACACTTAGCCAGCTTATAAATCTGAGCAAAAAAATGTGATTAATTTCAAAATTATGCTCAATACAAAGAGGACATGAGAAAGAGGCAATATGTGAATATCAGCCATTGCACTATTGTCAGATTTGTATAAAAATAAAAGATCTTACGGTATATATATAAAAAAAAACATATATATCATGGTAATATAGTTTGTTGTAAGTTAGTAACAACATGAATACAATCAATACTAAATGCTCCCTGCATTATGATTTTTAATCTTATTTGTATTTTCAAGTACAATACCAGGCCAGATGTCAAAATTAGAAAAATGAAGCAGGCATAAAATATTATTGTTGTAACATGCACATTGTTCCAGTACCATCTTCTTAACTGCCCCTTTGCATGACTGCTTTAAAAAGAGCAAATTATAGGAGGATATTACTTTGCAGTCTGAAATTTATTTTTCATGTACAATTGCTGGTGAACTCTAGCAGAGAACGCAGAATAGAACCTTAATGTAAATTTTGCAAGGATTTTATTAACAAAAAAAAGTTACAAAAAAAAATAAGGCTATGCCTTACAAAGTATAATAGGAACAGATTCCCTTTGCTTACTGTGTTAGTAAGCAAGCAATTTTGAAAGTTTTGTCATGTCACACATGACAGGAGGCATTTTTGCCTAATGGATCTGCCTATTAAATCGATAAAAGAAAAAAAAATGGTGTACTGTGCACACCAAGGCATGCTGGCTAATTGCTGGAAGACATGGAAACAAACTTATGATACACAAAGTGCTGAATATATAATAACGAGGATCAAAAAAGCATGCACTCTAATTTACATGTAAAGAAACACAGTGCACAAAGAGACACAATGTGCAAGCATGCTGCATTGCAGGAGGTAGGCAAAGTCCTCTATCCCTCACACAATATACAGTGACATAGTATGCTATGTACGGTACTGTTCTTGCAAGGTACTTATGCACTGTGAACTACATGGTATGCCAGGCACAGCAAGATATCATCATGCTTCCTGGTGGGCAGTATGGAGACCCAGTGTGCAAGGAGATGCCTGCTATGAGCTTGCCAGGATGGTGAGTGATGCCACTGATGTCATCCATTCTGATGAGCAGCACTGGCATTAGTACAGTGATCTGTGGTGGTGCTATCCTGACTTTCTTCAACAGTGGGATGTATGGGATAAGGGTGGAGTGTGAGAGAGATGACATGTACTGTAAGCATTATTTTCTCTTCCTATTAACTTTCTTGGTGTACGTGTGTACTGAGGTGTGCATTTTTTGGTTTATAACAATAGAAGAGTGAGACTTCAGCATGATAGAATGTTACAGAAGGAGGAAGTAGCTCCCACAGTAGCGAGGTGCATATCACATATGTGCCAGTCCATTGTACAGCTGCACTTGTACTGTATGTGTGTACTAATGTGTTTTTTTATTCTCATTCTAATGAGGATCCAGTCAAGGTAGAAGTGGTGGAGTGGCAACAGACACCTCTGGTGCTTTGTCTTCAGATTATTCCACATTTGCTTCTCAGCAGGTGGCTGGAGTTTGCCTTGCTGAGGCTGATCTGTAGGGATCACTATTAGCCACCATGGCCACTGTTTAGGAGAATGGCATGGGCTCTTATTCTCAAAGTGGCCTGTAGGAGTCTGTCATTATCTTCCATCTGGGACTGTACAGTGTCTTCTGGCACAAATTGTTGACTTACATAACAGCAGTTGAGCATTGAGCCATCAGGGGAACAATCTGTCATGGGAACAGTCTGTTTGACCCTGAGTTACTGGAAATGCTGCATATCTGCAAGTCAAATGGTACACAGATTACTCACTCTAAAGACCTTAACCTGGTATGTGACATTAATAGAACCTGCTGGAGGGACAGATTTGTCTCTCAGAGGTTACCACAGCTTTGGAAAGGACTTCCAGTTCATGTCAAACAGAGCACTTAATTTTCCCTCTTGAAATGCAATCTGGACTATTGGATGGGTAACTGCAAATTTACCCCGGGGGTTCTACCTGTGTGAGTCTTGGACAGGGGCAATTGGTGCTGATCATGGAAATAAGGGTAGAACTTGGCTAGGCTTGTAGGGGCCCTAGAGCCATTAGCTTACTAACTTCCTATGATCCTATGATTCTATGTTATCAGCCATGGATTTGACTGATGGCTGGGTGTGTTACATTCTGTGCCAGCCAGGCCCCCCCTCCATGGACCCTACACTAATCCCATCCAGGTATTCCTCTCCATTTTGTGTCTTTCCTCATGTTTTTTCATTGTCATAGATAAGCTCTCCATCCTCTGTCTGTCTCTCCATCTATTATCATTGCCACCTTTCTTCTGTGTATTGCCCTGTCTGTTTGTGTTTGCATTTTGTTTGATGTCTGTTCATGTTACCTTATCATCTCCCAATATCCAGTCCACAACTGTTCCTCAGTCTCTCCTTCTCATACCCATATTCTCTATTTATATTGCAAATGGGTTTCTTTCCCACAAAAGCATTGTATTTCCACATGCACTTTTCATACATTATGGTTACCCTTATATGGCTTCCTCTGCTTAATATTCTTCCCCCACATCTTCTCCACAGATCTGATGAACTGGGTTGGCACTTTGTTTTTGCGAACACTCAATTTGCATTTGGATAATCACAAGTGGCACTTTGTGGTGCTTTGTTGCTTTTATGAGTGTGCATTAAGTTTGTGTTATTAACTTGCCTTGGCAGTGGCATCTAGTACATCAGTCACATGTCCTTTGGTAGTACTATTCATCCTTTGGAATTGTCTAGCACTGCTCTGTACCTTAATGTGATGCTTCCATTTTATGGTGCAGTCCTTCCTATGGTATGCCAGCTCTATGCAAGCCCTAATACCTGTTTTATAAGTTGTTGGCTATGTCAAGCTGCAGAGTGCATGCCATTCAGTAGTGTTGCACAAATACATAGCAATTATTTATGAATCCCAGCCTAAGTTTTAATTATTTGATTGTGTTTTAGTTCAGCACTCTTGCAGAGAAGGGTCTAATGTATCCGTGTAACAGGCAGTTATTAAGGGCATACTAGGTGAAATGGGTATCATCATTTAGACTCTCGAAAGAGAAAATAGTTGGTGATTATAAGGTTAGAGGAGAATCACAGTCATTTAAAATTGTTTATTTGTGTTTGATGGTGATTTTGGTTCAGACCAAATACAGAGTGGACCCAGATGTCTATGATGCAGTTAAATATGGAGGGAATGCTGGACTTGCAGGATTTCATCACTTAGATTATTATAAGTGCAAATATAGTTTATTTCTGCTGTAGTTAGAATCCATGCATTCATTTAAAGGAAAGCTATAGCAAAACATTATTAGTAGAAGGCACAGGTTGAATTAGAGCCTCATTTTCTACATATCCAGTCTGCATACAGGGAGACAAGGCAGTCCAGATACCTGTACAGATGAAAATAAACATTTCCTTGTAAAATTTAATAGAGTTATGCTAGGCTATATACTTGTAGCTGGGTTTTATTACACCACATAAAGGCTATGGAGGGGGACCTAGGTCAAAGATTATTTTTGGAGGGATGAAAAGATAGATACTTATAAAACAACTTGAGCAGCAGAACAGAGTAGGAAGCTGTTTCTCACTATAAACACATTCAAATTTATTAAGCAATATCAGTAAGTTATGGGTGTCTTTCAATTACAGCAGTGCACCGATATCTTGTTCAGCTAAACAGCTTTTTAGGGAAGAAAGGGAAAGGAAAAACATACCCCGGGATTCATGAAGCTCGCCGCAAGGCCGGCGTTAGTCTTGCGCCAACCGTGCAGCATGTAGATGGCACAGTAGCACCAAATGCATATTAATGAAGGTGCGCTGTCGCCACAGCCACGTGCATAGGAAATGAGCGTGAGTGCATAGGGTGTGTCGAATTGCCGCACGGAGGCGTGGAAATCTCAGCTGTCGACATGCAACCTAAAATGCTTACATATAACAATTTGCCTGCAATAGTAATCACACCTGTCAGTGTCCGTAGATACGGAAACGTATGCAAAGCATGCAAGACAGTTCTTGCAAACACAAAATTAAGAAGCAAACACAAATGCACTTTAGGGAATATCGAGTCTCCATCACTCGAACAAATGACATTGAAAACTATGTGCCCATATTCTAATGCAGTGTAGATACTTATACCAAGTGGAAGTGAAACGCAACATGCTAGCGCACCACCAATAGCTACGTCTAGCCCAATGGTCAGGGTTACCAACTGTCCCACATTGTGAGGGATAGTATGCAGCTGGGCAGATGTGTCCATACCAAAACCATGATAAATGTAAATATCTAGCGACCGTATGACAGAATTATATCCCACAACGCATGTAATAGTCACCTACAATAGGTATGTCCGTATGCAACATATCACATGTGACAAGAAATAGAATAAGCAAGAAAACGAAACAGAAGGAGCATATAAACTTCTACAACAATAAGCTAACATGTAGGCAGAAAGGAAAAGTATTATCCGTAGTGCTGACCGTGGGTATATGTTGTCCTGTAAAATCAGATATGTGTCCGGAATATATCCCATCCTGGACATATGAAAAGGTGGCACCATACCAATGGTCAGAGCAGTCGTCCAAAATCTGCCCATATGCGGTCCAAGCTGTGCTTGTCAGGATGTGTCACAGTTGAACGGGTATTACCCGGGTGTATCATCCATGTCATGAAAGTTAAGTATGGGCGTGTACCTATGTGCGTAATGTACAGCATGTGGAAGGTGAAACATGCCAGGGTAGTCCACACAACCATACAGGTACCTGACATATGTAGTGTATGCAATGTGTTCCCTTGACCGTGTCATGGGCCATCAACCAAAGAAGTGATGGATGGAGTGTCAGGAATATGTGTGTGGGGGGGATTGGTAATGGTATAATCCACAAAAGCGAGACTGTGTTGGATGCAGAATAGGTGAACTGGAGGTGTATGAGGGAGCAATGGGTGAATCAGAAAGAAACACAAAGAACAAGTATACACATCTGCAATACAACCTGACAGGCTGTACTGTAGAACACAATCACTCAAACATATGAATATTAAAATGTGTGATACAAATGTACAGAAACGTCACCGGCACATACCCACAGAATGGTCTAGATGGAACTGGCCCATTCAAATGCAACACACCTAGATGCATAATTGAATACCCATCATCCCCTCTACAGCACACAACCCGCTCCCATACCTGAACATCCACCAAATCCAGCCATACTCGGCCTAGTAGCTTGGCGCAGCCATATCTACACATAGTGACCACTACTCATATGTAGTAGGCAGTGTCACCCTAGGCAGTTTCAGGATTGCAAACTATGTATCCCTTGCATGTAAAACCCCATCACATTTTTGTAAAGTCAAAAGAATGGTCGGTATTGGTCTTGTTCAATTTTTGGATATCCCTAATGGGATAAGTAACCTGTGTAAACATCAGACTGGGTATCAGGACATGATGTCCAGTCCTGTAGACATCCAGACACAAGTTGAATGTCCAGTAGTGGTGCACAAGACTGTCCAGCCCTAGATGATCATGCAGAACTTACTTCCCAGGATCAAACACCTGCCCGTGACGCACATTTCCCCACATGAATAATCGAGAGAATATATTGTACACATTCGCATAGTGGCACTTGGAAATAGTATGATTAAGGCACTGACATAAACAGGGTACCTCCTGACCTACTGTGTGAGGGACAGTCACTGTTTGGGTAGGTGTGTCCTGACCATCAATGATACAATGGCAAATGTCCTGTGATTGTAGGAAATAACTATGTACCATACTGCATGTAACAGTTGCCTAAAGCAGTCATGTCTGGATATAAAATACATAATTTGTACAGGAAACAGACTAGGCAACTAAAGTGCTAAAGGAATAGGCTCTCGGCTAGGAAAATAATGAATGTTCTAAACCCTGGACTGACCGTGGGTATGTGTTGGCCTAAACAATCTGGTGACTCCAGAATATATCCCATCCTGTACATATGAAAATGTGGCAACCCTACCAATGGTCAGAGCATTTGCACAATAACTGGCCAGCCTCTGAATCACTCACAAAGCCAGGGACCTTTGAAGGAAATGTGTTGAATGAGGATGACTAATTACAAGAATTAAGAGTAATAGACGCATTTAATTGCAGAAAATAAGTAGTAATACATATGTCTCCAAATCTGTCAACACGTTCCAAGTTAATAGTATTAATATTGTAGAAGTGTCCGTGATTGTCCCTGATTTGTCATTGCCTTGTCCCTGTCACTGTTGAAATTAGTCCTCGAATATCACAGAGGTCCGTACACATATCTACACCAACCAACTGTCACATTTGTTGACAGGACTATTGAATACCTGTAGTGAATGCATAAGTGATGTCCAGAATAATTCATCGTATATATGAATGAATGAAATAGTCAAATGTGAAGGGAAACACCAGTGGAACCCCCCCCACCCTGTATCATGTAGTGGAACCACCCCCCCACCCTATATTATGTAGTGCCGCCCTAATAATGTGGTCAGAGGTGCCCAAACCCCTGCGTCTGTAAACACAGGTATAATGTTAAAATCAGGACCAACTCTGTCCATGTGCTATGTCTGACATTTGAATAGGTACAGGGCAGTGCTGGTCACCAGTTGGACAAGCCTAAACACAGACCAGCACATGAACACCCTGACAATCAAACACATGCATGTGCCAGGACTATAAGCGTTGGAGTTCTGAATATCCTTGGAGTGAGTAGACATGCAGCACGGGTCCAGAGCAGTAGGGAATAGGGAATGTCATATGTCTAGTACCGTGGTTTTCCCAGCAGGAGAATGGATGCCTGCTGTGTAAGTGAAGCGGTGAGGTGTATGTTAGGGTAGCTATGAACCATGGGTATAGATATAAATGAAGCAGAACACCAATAGTGTAGTGGTTAGAGCATCCGCCTAATGTAAATGCATTCCCGGTTCAAGTACGACTATAGCACATATCACTTTCTTGTGTAATGAATGCCTCTGTGCTGTAAAGCCAACGTTTAAGCACATAAAGGTGAACGTGTGTTTCGCATGAGGAAGTTAACCCGATTCCATCAATCAAAGTGGAACTGTCATAACGAATAAGGCACACCTAAGCACAAAGACGTGGCAGTAAACATATGTAACTCACAATAAGGATATGCAAGTGTGCCTGCAAGTGTGTAAGCAGCTCCTAGCATAAGAAATGTATGTTGTTTTGTTCACATGTAACTTATATATGTATATATAGCTATATAGATGTGTGTATAGATATATATCCACAGACATAAAATTAAGAAATACATGAAAAGAAATAACAATTAAATATACATATATATATATATATATATATATATATATATATATATATATATATATAGAATGAATGCTGAAAGGAGAAAGCATATACACGGGTTGCGAAGGGAATCTAGAGCAACTAAGGTATTATACAGTGCTTGCAGTGAATGTCAGATAAAGCTGCCCAAAAGTGAGCAGAGCACCGCTATTCACACCAGAGGCAGGGTCATACCAGTGGGCATAATATCATTGAACTGCTGCGTCAACATTACACACAGACGGAATGTATTGTTGTGACAACCTACACATGTAACCCGCAAATGGCCGTAATCCATAACACCAGGAAAGGCACGTATGTGTAAATAATACACAATGTGGTACAAAATGTGTGTAGGGCCCCTATCGGTCTGGAGAGGGCAATGTGTAAAGGTGTGTCATGGCTGCGATATCATGTGGATAATGGCTGTTATGCGTGGAAACTCAACACAGGTGGGTTGGAGGAAATATGGATATACCATTATGGATACAGGTGTGCCAGGGTTGGTTGCGCCAGTTCCAATGGAGTGGCCCGTGTAGGTCAGCTAGTACGTAGAAGCGATTCTCAGCTAGAGCGTCTTCTGCGTGGAGACATGCGTGAATGGGTGCACCGTCATTGAAGTTTGTGTGTCAGGGCTAGCAACTATGCACGTAAAAGTCTATCAGCCAATCAGTAGCGGACCGGAGTTCCACAGTGGCAACCCCTAACCGGGAAAAGCCGAAAGACACAACAATATGCAGACATCAATATGTTGACGTACATTCTCTGTAACACATGCACTCCATTTATTGACATAAATAATATGAATGTGCACAGACACAAATACAGTAGCAGGTATACTAGGCTGTGTAGACGAGGAATAGGTCAAATGACACTGTATCACAACACACTTATCAGCGTTAATCCATACTTGAAGAAAGTGCGAAATCTGTCCACTGTATAACATGCTATATACCGATTACAAGTTAACCGGAGTGAAGTGTTGGTGTCCATAATGACTACGGCAATAGTATGCTGTTGAAGCAGAGACAAAACCCAATACACATGTGTAATTGTGTTTCTATGGGAAATGTATTGGTCAATGGACACACAGATGTGTGTGTGCATATATATATATATATATATATATATATATATATATATATATATATATATATATATATATATATATATATACATACATACATACATACACACACACATATATATATATATATATATATATATATATATATATATATATATATATATATATATATATATATATATAAATACACACACACATACAACATTCCTTGATATATACACATATACACAAATTAAATATATATATGTCATTGTAGATATACACATGTACATAACTAGTTTACTGTACAGCCAGCAATTATGGGTAACATATGTTCAGACTGGGCATATGTTACTGGGAGGTCCAATAAACAAACGTTTACCCCCACACCGCTCAGCTAGGCCAGTGAGACATACAGACACGCAATAAAGGTAATTACATCACTGCTTTCCAAACCACCAGTAGGAAAGTACCAGTGGGAGAGATCTACAAGGTCTACACTTTAAACATGGATAACGGGGTCCCTTGTGGGACACCAAAAATTCTCTATACGAGCAGCCTATGTAGCTGTACATGGAACAGTAGGTTGTGCAAGTGTGATAACACATGGGTTGACAAGACGTACGACATGTGTCCCGAGACGGGGAGAGTGGGCAGTGTGTAGGGGTGTGTTCATACACCAGCTGTGGTCACAGTACGTATGACTCATGAGTATTGTAGAGGGGTGTCAGGTAGGTGAATCATGGGTATGCAATAATGGGCCTAAGTGTGCAGGTGTCGGTTGGCAGAGATGTAGTAGGCACGCCCAGCGGAAGTAATTAATATGCCTATGTGGCCATTGCTGACGCTCATAACTCCCAAACATGAAGAGCATATCTACTGGACAGTCCGTAAGCCATTTGGGGAACACATAGGGATTATATCAGTGCCCTGTACCCAATGATCATGGACGTCCGTGATTACGAATTAGAATCCAACACAGTCCTAACTAAACCCCACCAGAACTAGTGATATTAGGTCAACAGAGGGCGGAATAAAGGTAATGCCTAACAGCATATCTCTCTCTATATATATATATGTATATGTTACTGTAGATATATAGACTGGGCATATGCTACTGGGAGGTCCAAGAAACAAATGTTGCCCTCCCACACCGCCCAGCTAGGCTGGTCAGACATACAAACACACAATAAAGGTGAATACACCGCTGCTTTCAAAAACACCGGCAGGAAAGTACCAGTGTGAGAAATCTGCAAGGTCTACACTTTAAACATGGATAATGAGGTCCCTTGCGGGACACCAATAATTCACTTTACATATGAACCCATGGTAATCGATGCGAGCAGGATGTAGCTGTACACGGAACAGTAGGTTGTGCAAGTCTGATAACACATGGTTTGACAGAATGTACGACATGTGTCCCAAGACGGGGAGTGTGTGCAGTGTGTAGGGGTGTGTTCATACCCCAGCTGCGCTCACAGTAAGTATGAGTCATGAGTGCTGTAGAGGGTTGTCAGGTAGGGGAATCATGGGTATGCCATAATGGGCATAAGTGTGCAGGTGTTGGTTGGCAGAGATGTATTAGGCACACCTCGTGGAAGTAATTAATATTCCTATGTGGGCATAGCAGATGCCTATACCTCCCACACCTGAAGAGCACATCCACTGGATAGTCCGTAAACCATTGTGAAAACACATAGGGACTATAACAGTGCCTTGTACCCGATTAGCATGGACATCCATGATTACGAATCAGAATGTAACACAGTCCTAACTAAACACTTCCAGAACTAGTATGTTAGGTGGACAGGTGGCGGAATACAAGTAATGATTAATGAATACATGTATGAATCATATACAGCATGTACCTCGACAAATGTGAATGAATACATATGCCCTGTGACTGTCAATGTGTCAGGTTAATAGAACCAATCATACAAATGTGTCCCTCAGGGTGTTATGCAGTGTCCCTGATACAAGTGTTCATTCTCCCCCATTCGTATGTGAGGTCTGCTAGTGACGGAAAGCGCATAATCTGCCGACCACCATAGGTAGATGATAGTATAATAGTGTGGGGTTACCACCTGTCTGCCTTTGTGAGGGACACTCTACTCTGGGCAGTTGTCTCCTGCAAAATGAATGTTACGGCACATGGCTTGTGATATCAGGAAAAGAGTTCATATATTGTGTGTAGTGGTGTCATAAAATGATATTGTTTTATCTGAAACAGATACATGTTATAGGACACAGTAGTAGCAACTATAATGCTACAAGAATAACCTTAACGTATGCAAACTGGTGAAGCAGACAGTATACTACTGGCTGTGGGTATGTGTTGCCTTGTCAAATGTGACAGCTCTACATATAGGTCCTATAGGGCTGCCACCTTTCCAAATGGCCAAAGTGGGAGCTGCTCTGTAGAAATGTCAGATGTACCAGGTAAGAACATTCCTACAGCCATGCTTAGTACAGACATATACATAGTCGCACAAATCAAAGCCTAGTCTAGCAGCAGTCAGGATGCTTATTCTCCTTCACATAACATATAGATGTGTCATGTATAAAATAACCATTACAGTAATTATTACAGACATGTAGAATATAATATTGTCCTGTAATTGGGATATTAGCTATGGCTAGAGTATTGTTGCATGACACATATGCCTAATGAGGGACTGTCCCATGCAAAGTGGGAAAGGTGTTACGCCTAAAATGTGTACAATCTAAAAGGTGGAAATCCTACAATAGGTATGCGGTAGAATGACCCGGCCGAGAGATGTGTTTCCCAAAACACATTCACATGTCAGCATTGCAGAGTATCAGTTCCCATGTATCAGCCAGATGGGAGCAGATTGTATGAGGAAGACGCATATCATATGATGACGCCATTGGACAGGCCGCCGAGTCCGTACAATCGAACTCTTGTCGTCGCCTAATGTTTAGCCATACCCGATACTGTAATCATGTAGTCCGATGTAATAGGCATCACAAGGGACCATGCCCGCCCAGCGTGAGTGACAAATGGAAGCACCAATGTCGGTGCACATGCAAGTGAGTGAGCAAGTGGGTGTACGTGTGTTTGTTTACCACTATGCGAGTATTGCACTGTTAAAGAAATGTGGAGTCTAAACAAGTATAAGGAGCTGTAACCAGCGGTCAGCAGTGCTTAACAATGCGCAAACCCACCACAACTGCTCCCACCGACTGGAATGTGCCTTACCCACTCCATATCCAAAGACGTCGTTCTGGATGAAAACAAGGAACCGTCCTTTGCATGTGTTGGTAGCAATACCCTGTGCACACAGCTCATGTGAATTGCCAATACACCATGGCATATATACAGACAATAGTCAGGACCACACACATTCCATACAGCACAGTCATCCAACAGTATAGCAAGGTACTGGCAGATAGGTCCTGACCACTGGTGTTTGTAGACCTGGCCGTTCTGTTTTTCAGTGTGTCAGCATGCCCAGTATGACTGATGCGCATGTTGTCGACTGACATTACCATCATACCGTCATGTGTTTGAGCATGCCCAGTATGGTCAACTGGATCGCATGTGCCACATGTCCATATAGTCAGTACTGTGGTGCCGACCCCTGCGTTGTACACCAACAGGTGGCATGCTGTATCTGCAGGGTAGCTAACGGTCATGTGGCATTGACTGTTGCTACATTTCTGCACAGCATGGGGGGACATTCAATTGCATCCACAGTCCTACACAGCACCAGGGGTGGCGCACCTGACTCTCACATGTGAACGTTGGAAGGGAGCACAGCTGACAGTTGTACACATTTGCGACTACTGTACTGATATTCCAGGTACCCCATTTCAGTGTGTGTCCCCACCTAAATTGCTGGTTGGAGGCATACCAGTGTACGTTGGATCCTAGCTTGAATTACCAGCATAGTGGTTTCAGACGTCCTAGCCTTCAAAACCTGCATCCAACTGCCTGGCCTGCTCTAGTCTGTGTGTGTGTTTGTGGGGGTTGGGGTCATCCATTGGGCATCTCCAGAGGCCATTGTATAGCATTTCACCTGTCCAACTGTATGAGACTTGTGTGGGCTGTATGGACAGACATGATGTTCAGCCCATAACCTGCAGTGGGTTAGGACACCCTATGTACAATTGGCTACTACTGTGACCCCGGTTTGTGCTACAGATGTCATGATGCCACTATGGATGTGCACTGTCTGCTGCCCTAACAGTCAACCACCAAATTCCCTTGTATGCTCACATCCATACCATAGCTACAGGTAAATACACATTCTAATACAACTGCCAATTGGTAAGTTGATTAACTTACCTTGGGGGTGTTCCAGAGTTGAGGATGGTGTTGGAGGGTTGCCTATGTCGGATGCACTCAGTGCACTTCCTGTACATGGCTGAGCACAGGTAGTGTCATGTTTGACATCCCTTGTACTGTCTGTGTGAGTCAGAGAGGGTGAAATTCCCTGGGTACCTACAGTGTCAGTGGATATGGCATGCATTGCCTCCTTGCCAATGGCAGGTCATACTGTGCATGCCTCCTTTCACTGACTGGGTCCAGCTCAGGTAGTTCCTCCACCAAGTCACACTGTGCCTGTACAGGCCTTGGCATTGGTGGGGGGCTGAGTGGCCCTGCCCCATGCTGTTCCTGCTGCAACTGTTAAAGCAGGCTCAGATTGTGTAGCATAGCACATATCACAACAATTTGTGTGCATGTAGTTGGTGAATACTGCCAGGCTCCATCGGATGTGTCCAGTCACGAGAACTGTGACCTCAGCATCCCAAACACACGCTCAATGATATGTTTTGCCTGTGCGTGTGCCTCAGAATTGTGTAGTTGTTCAGGTGTGTGTGCATTGCTGAGGGGTGTCATCAGCCACGACTCCAGTGGTTACCCAGCATTCCCCACTATGTGACTGTAGGGGATGTCCATATTGCCAAAGGTGTGGTACAGCTGCATCAGATGCCACATATCGGAATTGTCATAGCTTCCAGGGCAGACAGCACACACATTCAGTTTAATGCCCTGTCCATCACATACGACCTAGCTGTCAGAGAGTATGCCCCTGCAGTGACTGTAGGCCCTACCCCGCTCACCGGGTGATGCTATGATTTGTACGTGCATGCAGGCTATAGCACCCAGTACCCCAGGGTCGTCAGCCATTTGGTGGGAGAGATGCATTTGCTGGCCAACAAAGCACGTGTGTTGAGGACATGTACGTGTTCACTGGCACGTGATGACATGGCGTCTGTGAACTGGTGAAATACTCTGGATGCAGATGCTTGTGAGATCCCCAAGATATCCCCAGTTGTGCATTGGGAGGTACCTGTGGCTAGTATACCTAGGCCAACACATACCTTGGTATCCACTGGGATGGGTTTCCCTCAGCCTGTTCGATGTGTCAGGTGTGGACGGCGCAGTACACCAAGCTGCTGTAGGAGGTGTCCATCCACCCCATAGTGCTCCATTATCTCCAGCCCATGTAGCCCCTGGTAGGTTATCTTGGGTCTGTAAAGTGTTCTGTCACCTCACTAAGGGTTGTTCGGCAGCATTCACATCCTCACCACCCTGAGCCTCTTGCACATGTTGGTCCATGTTGCCTGCTGCAGCCCTTCTCATTCTCATCAACACTATCAAGTGTGCGTTATAGTGTCGTTGACCCCGTGAGTGTGGGCATGTTACTGTGTGTGTCTGTGTATGTCTATGCGTGTTCTCATTCTGTAATGTGGCAGTGTATTACTGCTACACAGTGAGGCCTCATGCTATCAGCTGGCCTCTACTCTTGACATCAGCCAGACCACTGTGTAAACCCCCCACACCATGTCACTGTACCTGTGATGTGACCCGGTATGGATGTCATGTCTCTAGCCACTGTAGCCTATTACACAGCTCACATGCTTCTGGATCAGTAGATGTGTGGACATCTGTGGAATGGTAGCCTTTCTAACAGTGAGGTTGAGGCTACGTATAGCATGCTGGTATTGCCATACATGCCTGTGAGTACTCCACATTTACACATGGGAAACTGCAAACACTGGTACTTATTGACACATGCAATTAGACCTTAAGGAGGGAAGCAGGGCATAATTACCAACATGCTTTTACTGTTGTTACCAAGACACATACTGTGAACATATAACAATGCATTCTAAACCTGTACTACATGGTATGTCTGGTGCATGTCAACAGTTCACAACAAACGTAATATACACTTATCTCACTATTCTGTTCACCCTGTGCATCAGACCATATGAGCATGTCCCTGCACCGATGGTGTGGATGACAGGGATGTGGCACAGGCATCATCATATGCACAGGGTGATAATGTTTGCCATAGGCTGCACCAGTGCATTACATCATGTGTGTGGGTTAGGGCCGGTGATCTGATTGGACATGTGTGATTGTTATGCATGTGGGTGTGGTGGTGCCCTACAAATGTTTCTGCTGTGTGCGTGTATGTGTGCACACAGTTCTGCCATGTGTCCGGCCTACACAGGGGTATTATTGACAGCTCCAGATTGTATAGACCAGGATGTACAGCTCACTGTGTCTGGCCACGGCCACGTGACCTGTGCCTGCCAGGGGTTGCACGGGCACTACCAGGCAGAGGTACAGATTGGCTACTGTCCGATGACACATGTCCACTGGAACCGTGTCCCCGGTGGGAACATCCAGGGCCATGTCCACTTGGCCTGCTGTGTCCTGGTGTGGACAGCGCAGCACCAGCTGCACTGCTACTGCTACTGGCACTATGGGAGCAGGCATGTGAGGTAGCTCGTTCATGTTGACCTGCACCAGGTGGTGTAGCTGGCCTATGTCCACGTGGCCTACCCTCACTCCTACCAGATGTTCCAGCACAGACAGCTCACATTCACAGATTGCCATGCCACGGTCAAGGATTCCAACCATGTCACCCAATCACCTGTCCAGAATGTCAGCAGTCTGCTGTTGAGCATTTGCCAATGCCTGGATGTTGTCATTTAAAGAATGGATAGCAGCACTCTGAAGCCTCTGCCCTTCTCTGTTCTGCCATTCAGCATGTGCCTGTGCCACCATTACAGTCTGAAACATACGTCTGGTGACACCAGTTGCTGCGCTCTGTCCTGCAGGTGCATGTCTGCCAGAGGTCCTCCTATGAGCTGCACTGGCCACATGCCTGTGTGGCACATCTGCAGTCATTACACTGACACCATGGTGTGAAGACACACCTTCTGTAGCCACCACACATTCCTGTTCCAAGCTAACACACACTGACTTTCCTTCCTCTATTGCCACTGGTGATGGGGTATGTGTTGGCATGAGAACTGTGTACGGGGAAGAGGGGGATATAGGTGGGATGGCAACCATTGGCACAGATTCAGCCCCTGACAACCCTGCCTGTACCTCAAGCATATGTTCATCACTGCTAGAGTCTGTGGGGACACTAACATCAGATGGACCGCAGGAGGGTAACGCACCTACATCACCCGTGAATGCAAAGAAAGACTCTACATTACAATGGAGACACACACACACACAGACAGACACACAGACACATACAGACAGAGACAGACACACAGACACAGACAGACACAGACAGACACACAGACACACACAGACACACACACACACACAGACACAGACACACACACACACAGACACACACAGACAGACACAGACACACACACACAGACACAGGCAGACACAGACACAGACACACACAGACACAGACATACACACAGACAAACACACACACACAGACACACACAGACACACACAGACACAGACACACACACACACAGACACACACATAGACACACACACAGACAGACACACACACACACAGACACACACATAGACACAGACACACACACACACAGACACACACACAGGCAGACAAACAGGCACACAAGCACAGACACAGACACAAACACACACAGAGACAGACACAAACACACACAGAGACAGACACACACACACACACACACACACACACACACACACACACACACACACACACACACACACACACGCACACACAGACACAGACATGCATGTGATTTGACAGAAGGCATGCAGCATGCATGTGAAACAGCAGACGGCATGCAGCTCAGACATTAATAGTGGTAGTTAGCATACATCCCTGGGTTGCACACAACAGCAAGCAGGTGTCATATCAGAAGCCATGCATTTCACATAATCATGGTAGTAAGCATGCATCCCTGTGATACACCATGTGGACCAGCACAGGTTAAAAGTACACATGGTTGATGTGACCTTGACATTAACATGTAGTATGACATGTAATCTGCTGACGTGTGCATTGATGTGCATACATGTCTGACACAATGGTGACATGACACATGTATGGCGGTGTAATGGGTATCACATTGCAGTGTTGTCTGTATGCCCTACACTTAGAATGCACTTTCAGCAGATGGGCATGAGCATTGAAGGGTATTATGAGGCATCTACATTGCTATACAGTGTGATGTACAGACACTGAGCCATTGCATGGCATCATAAGGCATCTATATTGCTATACACTGTCGAATACACACACAGTTCATAGCCATGACTGCATGCATACACATTACATAAATACTGTGGATTGTGACCCACGTCGCTGAGGTGTATACACACTAAACCATGCTGTTATGTGACAGGTCACCAGAAGACCTACGGATGACACCCCTGCACAACTACTAAAATGTTTTAGCTGCCTGGCAACCATGTCCACACATGGCAGACTTGTCAATACACCATGTCCCACATGACATTTATGTACCACACACACGAGGTGCACGTCTGACAGTGATGTCCAACAGCAGCAAGGGAAATGTACGGTATCTGTGGACTGATGTGGTGTCTATGTCTGTGGAAGCTGTACAGGTGACTATTGTCATGCTGTGACACAGTCATGATGTTCAACACATCTTATATGGTCAAATTAAGCAACACCTCCACAAGCTGTGCACAGGCTTTTAGGATGTTCAGTGTTCCACATCAACTATATAACCATTCAACAAAGGCTATAGTTGGACCATGTGTGGACAATGTGCAACAGGGTTTATACACATCACATGTACTGTGTGTTGCTACATGTCTCTGGACATCCTCCATGGCTATGTGTGAACATGTGTTGGCCAAATGTTTGTGATGGCCATCTATCTCACATGTCTTTGTTGTCCCATATGACATACACCCATAGATGTCAGATATGTCACTGTCCACAGGGTTATGCAGACAAAGGGTTGTATGTTTGGTCTGTGGGGTATGTTTTATGGGGTAGTGAGACAATGTTGCAGCCGGAACACTTCATGTCTGGGACATGTCAGATGGCACATCACAATGTGTGCACCCATTGCAGGGGCATATTCCACAATGGTGAATCCTGTGGGATGCCCATATCCCAGCTCACTGTGTGGTACTGTTTGCGTACCACACATGTGTTGTTCCAATGTATAGTACATATTCCTACATTGAACAACACCTCCACTGTTGTATGCACAGCTGCCCACTCATCTAGCAATGACAGATACTGTGGTTTCATGTCAGTATTTCATTTAGTTTGTATATATTGCACATGGGTAGCCAGAGTGATTGATGACAGATGTGACCTGTATATCATGACTGGACCATACATTATGTGTACATGTGTTAACTGGCCACATGGTGAATAGATCTATGCATTAACATGCCTGATACTGATAACTGTCTCACCTGCAATGGACTGCTGTCTGTGCGGCACGCCAGAGGTACCTGTATAGGGGTGACACAGCAGTTTGATCATTATCCATGACTGTATGACAGCTACAGGGTGCACTGTGCATGTTAACATGTTTGCCTGTACAATAGCATATAGTATGCACATGTGTGCATACACAGGGTAGCATACTATAGTATGTGGCATGTGTGTAAACATACCTTGCATATGATGTTACATTACGTATTGTATAGTGACACATGCAACTAAATGGGATATAATAGTTATATGTGCAGTAGTGACTTACCAGGCAACTCCAGGCTCGGTGGTTGGGAGACACCCACCTCCACAATGGCAGCTAGTGTTTGTGGATGCTGTTCTGAGGGTGTCCCCAGGCTGGCCAGTAGCTCCTCGGTAGGTGTGAGTGGGGGCTGGGTTGGTGGCCCACCACCTGTTCTACCTTGTTCCCTGGCAATTGCATTGGCATGCTGTTTCACATGTCATATCAGATCTGTGCAGTGTCTGCACACCTGCTGATAGGTGCGGTTATGGCCACCCACATCATTAACCCTCCTACGAAGTTTCTGCCACAGGTCGTCATGCTGCTGGGCATGCTGTGGCACATGGATGAACAATACCTCATAGTTATCATGGAGGTACGGTATGAGGGCATCATCCTCCAGGCGGCTATACGCTGGCAAGCGTGAATGAGGCATTATCTGGAAGACATAATGATTGAGACAGGTCACAGTATCACAGAGATACAACTGTACATACATTTGTATTAAATCTAGTACGTATGAACAGTTATCTTTGCAAATCTTCATGACACTGACATGACTGACATGTTTGTGTCACACACATGTGACACCCGTTGTGCATTGGATATCATCACCATATATGTGTGTCAACTCATTACATTGCTCATACTCCATGTGAATGCTGTCTTGATGTGGGCATGTCTGTTTGCCTGTACTGGTGTTCTTACCAATCAGCACATGCCTGGATGTGTCCACAGTAATGCTGTTGACCTTGATGTTGTGTATATGTCACATATCAACACATATACTGCCTTAATGGACATGAGCAGTGACAATGCAGACATGTGCACAGAAACCTTTGCATACATGTGTTTTGCCATATACATCTACACGGCACTGCACAGCAGTTCAACATCCTGCCACATATCGCCTGTGTTGCACATGTGATACACATGGGACAATGGCTAGCCGGATGTTATTCGCAGGGATAGTTATCAACTATAGCATGTAAGGACAAGGTCATGCAGTAGTGTGTATGCCCTGGGCCATGTATGGGCATAGGATGTGAGGTTTTTTAACTGTATCCGACAGCCATTCCGCCACCGCCAGGTGCATCAGTGCCGCATTACTGATCCAGACAGTTAATGATACATCTACCATGTGGTCATCGCACCATGTATGACAGAGATGACATGTGCAGCTTTGATGGACAGGGTTGCATGGTATGGCAGGAGTATGTAACATGTATGGCACAGGGATCTGTCCAGCATGTGCCGATTCTTGTAGTAGGAAGGTGGCTGTCCATGATGTATGTCTTTCAGATCAGGATATGTACGTGTAGCATGTCCAACATCACAGTCTTGCACATGTCTTTATGCAAGGTAGCCAGCATGCTGCATAGTGGAGGTGAGGATTGTGAAGGCTGGTGTCGCCCATCCATGCATGGCCAATACCTCTTAAAGATGATAGGTGATCCGATATTGATCACCCGAGTGCTGAGTATGCCTGTCCAATGATCTCCATGCTCATGGATGGCACCCTGTCATGACTTGGGTGCCTCATATGACTACCTAATAGGCCTGGAGACGTCACCAGCTCAGGGAGGTAAACTGTACAGCACCATCCCTTACACACAGTGTCCATAATATTGACCACTGCCTAGGTGATAGTTAATGGGCATAGGGTTATTACCCTAGCGGTGACAATGCTGTAAGCAGCTGTGAGATTGTGCACATATGTCACGCACCTCACCCACAAAGCCCATTCTGTATGTTGTCCGCAACACTGAGACAGCTATTGCTCCTAGGTCATGGCCATTCACATCCTTACATACGCAGATGCCTCCCATTTGTCTGCATGGTATGGGCTACATTGAGGGGGCAGTATAAAACATTAACCCTGTTTTACTGTAGCTGCCACTGGTGTGATATGCACATGTCACTCAGACACCTTTTGTAGTGTTGCTTCTGTCAACAGGCCACTGGTAGAACACTCCTGTGACATACGAAGGTACATCTAGTATACTCAATGTAGCTGGAACACAGTATGGGTGATGATGTCCTATGACCTGTCACAGGTATGCTATGCAGTGTGAAATCATCCATACTGTCATCTACATCTGTACTGCTAACATCTACGTTGATAAAGGTTCATGGACTTGCAGACCATACTCAGCAGGGTAATAGTACAGTGCCTTCCATTATGACTGGCATCTCCACTTGTGGGTTGCAGTGGGTTTATATTATCCAACACCCCATCTATATTGCATAGTCCTGCTCAGCACTTGTTCAGAACATGTAAGCACTTCATGAGCTACTAATTACTATAGCACCCATTCCAACTCTTCCTACAAGTACGCTGTTTGTCTTTACATTTCCAGCTTGCTTACAGTGCAACAGCTGTTGTACAAACGTACCTCACATATCTTGTGAGACATGGTTGAATATGCAGGCAATTACCAGTGTTATTGCCTGTCTATATGATGAATATGGCAAACATGAGGCAATATAGCAATTGTCTCATGTACACAGTCAATGCTCACCTCCCAACATACGACACTACAGCCTGTGGGAGATGCACATATGTAGCCATGCTGGGGGTAATGCTCTCTCCAACCCAGACTGAACCTGGCATTCATGTGGGGATTTTAAACATTTGCAACACACCCCACTCATCACATAGTCTCACTAGATCTCCACCACCACAGGCCACACATAGTATGACTACGACATTTGCAGAACCTCTCCATACTCTCTGTGTAGGCAACAAAGGCAGCCCCCATCACCAAACACGCCAATCACTTATAGCCCACAGACTCATGTGTGCCCATCAACTACAGCCAATAGGGTGTTATAACATACCCAACACACCAGTCACAGGTGACTGTAGGCAGTCACACTGATGTCCCACTCAGCAGGCTACACAAGGCGATAGTCGCTTACATCTGTCTGTCGGGTAACAGGATCCACAACATAACCTATGCACTCATGCCACACCTCACCAGGTAAAACTTGACTGTCATTCTCCATGTTAGTGTGACTGCCCTGAGATGTAACTTCCGAGACTACATGTACAGGGACATGCAATAGCTCTCGGTCTTGTAGCCCAGGAAGGTATTGCCAAGCCCTGAGAAGCATTCTGCATTCATCCAGACTGATACCACTGTACAACAACTGAATTTTTCACTTCAACAGTTGCCTATGCTTTGCTGTCATTCCACAGGCATCCAGTATCTGTCTGCTTTGAATGACATGGTCAACAAAAGACGATGCTTTGGCACAGATGACCTGCACCTGTTGGCCTTGAGATTAAGGATGAAATGTAAGGCTCTTGCTGCTCCTATACTGCCTGTCTTGGATAGTTTCCAATAACATATTCACCGCCAGAACAGGAACAGTCAAGCAAAACCTGGGGTAATGTTACTGAATGCTTGACATCTTCATCTCTAATGCACTCAGGCGAGGCACTCCTTATAATGGACCACTTCGATATTTCTGCAGTGACTGGGACCTGCCTCTAGGCTCCGGAGAGCACACCTGCACTAACAGGGTATACGCAGCCCACACCTTTCAGTCATGTAACCAGGACTGGAACACCCATGGCGGAGGTGTGTCCATATTTCACATGGAAGTACACACCTCCAGGCTGGTTACTTAGCACAATGCATCAGAGATAATCCACGTGCAACTAACTGTGGCCAAAACTGCTATACACATTGTAACTTGCTACGGATTCAAAACCATACCCCACGGTTACCGGCCCTCATTTCTTGGTGTACTGGACAGTAGGGTTCAGACAGGAACTACTGATGTGAGACTGACACTACCCCACACTTAACTGGGATACCTACTCATGTACTGACACATTAGGCCAACGCTTTCTGGGATTCATAACCTCCAATCGGCTGGATCAACCCATACACACCACCACCAAGGCCAACAATATCCTAGACATGGACATTACCAACATGTGACTGATGTTCCACACCTAGGGTTATCCCCTTGTTGGTAGTTTCCGAACGTATGCTAATAACCCTTGTTATCCACATCCCGGCACCACACCCTTCACGGAATACACAGTACAAGATTTCTACAAAGCCTACTTCAGACATCTTATGACAGCGGTAGTAAATGTCATGACACCCATGCAGATGGACAATGTAGTTACAAATACTGAAACATACACCACTGCACTTCATTAGCACTTACACGACTGCATGGATCATGCTATCCCAAGCAGAGCTATGATGGTACCCACCAGATAACGGATGCCACTCTGGGGGACCAGTTCCATGGACATAATGTACAACAAAAGGTGGAGGCTGTTGCAAAGTGGAGTACAATCCCATGGGTGGGGTAGTTCCCTGGTCAGCCTCAGTAGGAATCCGGGATCCCTTATCACATCCTCCAAAGCTAGCTATGTAAACATTACTGCGACACATTCCAAGGACTACCACAAAATGTTATGGAGGTATGTCAGTACTCGATGGCAATACCCACATCTGTTCTGACATATGACGGTTAGGCAGGAACATTACAGAACCGACTGATATTGGCAACATCCTGGCAGATAGGTTCAATGCTAACTTTACACCCCTCTCACTCCCTACAGGGCCAATATCTATGCAGGAACATTGCAGAGTCCCTGCAGTCACAACTATGCAGTTCCAACCTGCACTCTCTAAGGCCTGGAACACAGACTCCATGTGACCGTCCAACATCCCAGGCTGCGATTTACACAAACCTCAGAACGACATGGCTCCCAACTTGGCCACCAGATTCACTAATAGCCTTGTATCAGGCATTGTGGCCCCTGAATGGTGCACAGCAACAGTTATCACACTCCACGCAGGTGGCACCACAATGGACCAGAGGGACTATTGCCCTATACGCCTGGCTGGACTGTTCTGCAAGGCTATGGGGCACATCATCATGGAACTCATTCACAGAGACATTGGTGGGCTCCAGACCTTTGATACCACCCAGGTTGGATTTGTTAGGGCCAGACCATGGCTCCTACACCTGGTGGACTCCTTTGATACAGTTACCAGGGTAGTTGATGATGGTAAGGAGGTCCACACAGCCTACCTTGTCCTCTCATTGGCTTTCAGCACCATTCTCCATTCTGGTATTGACAACATACACATCCACCACCCCTACGTCTCGAGATGTTATGCAAAGTGACTCATGGACAGGACCCACACAGTGAGGGTAGCATACCGTAGTACCTACTGTAATTCAGTTACACTTGGCGTATCCCAGTCCTTGGTCATAGGGCCCCTCATGTTCGGTATATGCTTCCCTGAGGTACAGGCTAGCACAGAGGGGCTTTCCCTGAATAGGTTTCCAGATGACTGCAAACAAGGAGCCATGATTGATCCACCAGCTGATACAGACACCCTCTATAAGGGTGTCACTGTGACGGATACCTGGTGTCGATAACATGGCCTCATGCTGCATGACACAAGGTGCATAGACATCCCCTTTGGATTACACCAATCACCCACTGAATATCACATAGGTGGTAGTCTCCTACATACATGTGACATTATACGGGATCTTAGTACACACGTATATAGCACCCTCTCCTTTGATAACCATATTGCCAATGTGGCGTGGATATCCTTCTACGTGGCCACCCTAATCTGTAATGGGTTTGTAGCTGGAACAAAGGCACCCATTGTACCTCTATACTCCTGACATATGAAACACGTTCAGGGGTACAACACCCCTTTTGGGGTGTACCTTACAGAACAGCAATGGCTTTATATACCACAACATTAACACACCATGGGGATGATTGACCTCCGAAGGATGACGTATGCAGCATAACTACAGACACCACAACTGTACACATTTGCATACTGCATACTCAGGGGTGACCTCTGCTGAACATACAGGGCCCATGTCCACAACAATATTGATGGATATACTCCACATAAGCAACATAAGCAAAAGCCACTGAGAGCAACATGCTCAGGGATATGTACACAAACGCACCGATGAGTGGGACGTGCTTGAGGGATACATTCCTGAACCGGACACTCACCATGCTTTGGAACTTGATTCCTATGTACATCAAGCAGGGACCCTCACTAGCACTCTTCATGAGATACCTCGATGGGTGGATGGGTGACAGACATGTACGCCAGGGATCACTGCAGTGGCTGTACTGTACACAGGTGCAGGTAACAAATGGCTCTGCTGTTTACAGACACAGGACACTACCCTAGGGAGGTGCCGGCAGTGAAAACACTGTAGTTGGGCTTACAAATGGACTTGGCCAGACAGCATAGTACCTAACTATGAACTTGTGAAGCTATTACATCTCCTTTGTGCATGGATAATTGAGTAGCTCTTCCATTTCAATTAGCTATCATGCTGTTACATTGTCCCGTGACTACAAGCCATATGTATCCTGTTATTGTGTATTGTACATGCCAATAGACATACTTTTTGTTTGCATGATATAACAGTTATACTGTGTAAAATATCTGACATGTCTACCGACGATACTGTACATTACACATATGTTAAACATTATCCCATAATGCAAAGCATACTTGCACAGCAGGACCACCTTAGGCATGCTATTCTCGTTATATGCCCATGCACATGCCTACTGTGACAGTATATCAACATATACTATCCCCTGTTATGGCACATACTTGTTGGACAAACCCTACCACTGAAGGCGGGTGGTGTGTAATTGTTGTGTTTAAAGCCCTCATGTAGCATCCCTTGTGGTGTATGAGATGTTTACCTTGTGGCCCACAGCAGGACACACAATTTCTACAAGTGTTACTATGCTCAACAAGACATCACTACATAATATTTTCCCACTTTATGCATTGCGTACACTTTCATTAATACAAAACAGGCTCTACATACACTGACATACTGAGTGTTCTACATACCTTGTTAGCATTCCGAGTCTTCGTAAATATCTCTCTTACACCTTTCTTGTTTAAACGGTTCTATGGTATGAGCATACAGTTTGAATGTATGGCACAGCATCCTTATATACGTAGATACCTGTAACATGTGGTATCCTGCCACCAATTGGTGTTCCTGAGTAAATTATTACATGCACATCAGCTGTGCAGCTACTCCATTCACCAATTACGCAGCAACAGTGGGGTATAATTGAATACTCCACTTGGGTGTTGCCCTTTTGCCCTACTTTCGAGGGAGACGGCCTGTATGTGTTTTGTTGTGAGGAATTGCAACTGCTATTTGGAGAGACACGGATATTTTGAATTCATGTCCCCCGTGGATTGTGTGTGACTGCTAGAGTATGTGGTTCTACATGTGAGTGTACCTGTCATCTCAACCGTCTGATAAGGGACTATTGCAAACAAAACCTGTAACATCGCTGTCTGTTCCATTATACAACAGCTATGATTTCACATGGCACCATTACAAGTGTGTCTCTCACAAGGTATGTTAACGCTTCTGCGGATGTAATTGAGTGAGTGGATGCTTGTGATGTTATTACAGTCTGTATTGCAATTGTTTCAGGTGTGGGGGAGATGTAGGTGGGTGTACATAGCATATACAGGTTTGTGGGGACTGCATTTCTACATATTCCATATGTGTGTGTGTGGGCTCCTTCCCTAATTGAAGACCTATAATTTAGTAGAATAAAATTATGGTTGTTGCAGGCTTATACATTGAGCCATTGTTAATTGGTTCCTATATAGCATGCAGGTGAGGTTGATACTTCAACCCCTCCGGAAACACAGCGATATGTGAGGGAATGTTACTAAATGACAGCTGTCTCGTGTATTTCTGTAGACAAGGGTAGGTGTCACGAATGTATCCTGAGTTAGCGGGCTTCCAAAGTGAAGCACCGAAGCTGAACAAAGCTTCAGGAACTGAAGTAGAAATCACGCTGATACAAATAAACTGTAGATAAAAACCGTTAGTTTTAATAAGCCCAAACCAGGAAGGTAAAGTTAGCGGGCTTCCAAAGTGAAGCACTTACGCTGAATGACTTCAAGGAACTGAAGTAGAGAAATCGCGCGTGATACAAATAAACTGTATAAAAAAAAGTTTTAAGGAAGAGGTTAGCATCGGAATAGTGAAGGCGCGGAGGAACACAGACTGACTGAAGCAATAAATAATGAAGGAATACAATAAACTTAAGCCCAAACCAGGAAGGTAAAACAAAACACCTTCCTGGGGCTTATTAAAACCTAACGGTTTTATCTCTTCAGTTGCTAACTCAGGATACATTCGTGACACCTACCCTTGTCTTTGGAAGTGTTTTGGTTACAATTTTCGTTTTTTTGGTTCGTGTATTTCTGTCACAGATATTTGCACTCATTGCAGTTGTGTTGGTGACTGAACCTCATTGGCTTGGGTTTCCACCTTTTCAAATGGCCATAGTGGGACATTTGCAGGACACACATCAGTGTTCACAGGCCAACACATACCCACGGTCAGTAAACAGGATAGAATGTACTTTTATCCTAAATACATACTTATTCTTGTAGCACTTTAACTACTTATCATGTTTCTTGTAACATTTACGTATTTTAGATACAGGGATAACTATTTAATTCAACTATTACATAATATATGGGACATGATTATGTCCTACAATCTCAGACATTTGCCCTTTTTAACATTTGTTGTCAGGACACAACTGCCCAAGGAGGGGCTGTCCCTCAGAGTGGGACAGGTGGTAACCGTATGCCTATGGCCAGTTATGACCACACCAACCGTAATGATCTACCTCCGAGTTAGCACTAACAGACACATGATGCAAACACACACACACATTACAGTCCCACAGTAATGCACATGGCACCCTCAACACACACTTACACAGACTACAGCAATCACAAACACACTTTAACACAGTACCTACCTGGACCGCAGCACTGGCAGTGATAACTAAATGTCCCTTAACATCGTGATAATATCACTCACGGTTCTAGTGTTCTGGTACTGTGGTCTTTTGGTCTTTAAGCCTCATGATTACGCGTGTCGGTATGTAAAACATTCGGGTAGTTGGCAGTATCCTATTTATTTGTACCTCCATGGTTGTGTAAATGTCGTTGACCTATCTATATATTTGCAGATATAGGTGAATCCATATATATCGACATATATCTCTCTATCACCCTTTCTGTCTCTATTTTATATATATATATATATATATATATATATATATATATAAGGAGAGTGAGCACACCTTTCGTTGTGTACATGGCGGTGTATACTGTTTCCTGAACTCTGCACGTTTGTGTTTTAACCTGTCACAATACACACCTGACGTTGGTACATCTCGGGTAGCTTAGTGTTAGGTGATTGTGTACATGATTGCGTGTTCTACTCCTGGCAGTGGTTGTTTTACCTTTCAGAGCAGGCACTATTAGTACAGGGGTGAATAATGCTAGTTTCACCTGTTCTGGACATCGTTGACCATGATCTGCGCGATATTCAGCAAAGCTTAGCCCTGTTTCTTGCATATCCGTATAGTCATGTTTAAACGACGCTTACCAGCACTTGACAATGCATAAACCCGCTAACATGTGCTAAACTTGATCTGATGACCTGCATCCAACATTCGCCTTCGGGATTACATAATGGCCCTTGCAGGACATGGAACCGGGAACATGCATGACAGTCGATGCCTTTACCATTTGGGCATCTGGGATTTGTACATGTGTTATGGTGTTTTGTATGTGGACTGTACTATGGCTGTTACTCCATACTGCAATCAAATGTGTAACTCAGTTAGTTTACATATGGATGAGACTTATTAATGGTATGTCCAAGTGATGTTTAATGGATGTGCTCCAGCATTGGGAATCTATGTCACAGTGAGCCACACACTATAATGTGCTACACCTTCACACAACCATAGGTGGAGCATGCTGGGGTGACAGATACCTGTCATGGGTACTCCCCATGCTTTGCCACTACATCTCTGATTGCATTATATGGAGCCCATCATTAACACACCAGGGAATCCATGCAGAGTGTGTGGGGAACAGTGATTACACACATGGATCCCGCAATTGGCTCTGCTCCACTGAGGGACAGTTGGTTAATCGATGTGGTGGTGACAGCAGACACTGTTTGCCTTGGCTGATGACTGGCCTCTGACAATCAGGCATGTACCTACCAATGTACCTAGGAACCTATACATACAGTATCAACATATGCTGTTAGGTGCGTGTACTGTTCAGGTGTTGACTTTCCTTGTTCCAATAGCTGTTGTGTGTGCAATGGTTGAGGGCTGCCTATGTAGGATTCACACAGTAGGCCACCTATACATTACAATTTACAGGTGGCCATGTGTGCGTGCCATCCAGTTTACTGTGTGTGCAGGTGGAGAGGTGTGTCAGTCCATAGGGGCCTACACTGTCAGTGTATGTGCTATACATTCCCTCTTTGCCAAGGCATGGGCATATTGGGCACACCTTCGTCTGCCTACTGGGGCTGGCACAGGGTGTTCGTGGTCTGAATCCCTCTGTGCCTGTGATGGCCTTGGCAATTGCGGTGGGCTGTGAGGGCCTTCAACATTATGTCCCTGCTGCAGCTGTTTCCACAGGATCATATTATGTAGCATGGCACATACTATGAAGATGTGGGCACACGTGCCTGGAGAGTACTACAAGACTCCACCAGATATGTCCAAGCAACAGAACCATGATTTCAGCATCCCAAACACACGCTCTATGATGATTCTGGTTTGTGCGTGTGCCTCATTATGGCATTCTTGCATGGGTGTGTGTGCATTTCTGATGGGAGTCATCATCCATGCTCCAGTGCATAGCCAGCATCCCCCACAAGGTGGCCATATGGGATGTTCCCCCTGACAAATACCTGATACAGCTGTGAGGCATGCCAGATGTGGGAGTCATGGTAGCTTCCAGGGCTGCCAGCACACACATCCATGATAATACCTTGGGCATTGCACACGACCTGGCAGTTGATGGAGTGGTATCCCTTGCAGTTTATGTAGTGCCTACCATGCTCACTGGGTGGTGACTTGATATGTATGTGCGTGCAGTCTATTGCACCCAGTACCTCCGGGTAGTGTGCCACATGGTGGAAGAGGCGCATATTGCTGGCCAACTCCTCCTGAGTTCGAGGGAAGTATATATGCTCATTGGCATGTGGTAACATGGCATCCAGGAACTGGTGTAGTACCCTGGATGCTGATGCCTGTGAAATCCCCATTATATCTCCATTTGGCCTTTGACAGGTACCTGTGGCTAGTATTCTCAAGCTTACACATACCTTCATGTCCACTGGGATGGGTTTCCCTCTGTTGTTTCTGGATCTCAGGCATGGCCAGCACAGCTCAACTATTTTCTGTAAGATGTCTCTGTCCACCCTGTAATGCTCTACTATCTCCAGATCATGTAGCCCCTGGTAGGTTACCCTTGGTCTGAATACTCTTCTCCTCCTCCTCTGGGGCCTGCGGTGGTTGTCAGCATCATCCTCCACAACACCTTCAGTCTCCAACACATGGTGATGAATCACAGCTATGGCAGCTCCCAACATGTACATTGTAAACATTCCCTGTCTGTTTACACTGATGGTGCAGTGTTTGGGAATACACAGGTGTGTGTGAGGTGCCTTCACACTTTATACTATTGTGCTTTGAACACTGATGATGTCACAGGGTGTGTATTTACAATCGGAGCTACAGGGCCTCTTATGTGTTTTACCACAGGTACTGCTATTGTGGTGCCTTTGGTGTTGAATTACATTTAGCTGCCGTGGATTACCTCTTGCCCTTCCCTTAACATTTCTTAATGTTTCCCCTCCCATTTTTTGGCATGCATCCAGCAGCCTGCTTTCTTTTGTACTTTCCAAAACCTGGCTTATCTTGCGTAATGTGTTTTATGGCCAATCTGCTGCAGGTTTGCTTTGCTCTGCAGTGACAGTTCTCTTTTCTTTGCAATCCGACACCTCCCCTATCCTGTTCTGCAGGTTGCTGCAAGCAGACTTGTTAGCTGCCATCGATTGCCCACTGTGAGTTAATAGGTGTTAATTGCTCAGTTGTACTCCAATTACCCTACTGCGGCATTTCCTTATTTTCTTCCCCTAACCTTCCTGTTTGAGCTGTGGTGCGCGGCGCGTGCATCCACTTACCGGGTTTCGGGCACATTTTCATCCATGTACACATGTGCTTTCAGGCACCATGTGTGCTCTCAGCTAAATGATGCTATACCTACATCCCCACCCCTATCCTGCGGCTTTGCTTAGCAACAGGCAGCCTGGATTTGCATTGCTCCAATGTGCTTACAGCTACGGTGGCACACCCCACTGCTGATGTCATGTATACCTCCAAACCACTCCTCGGTGTTGTAGCACTGCGCCGTATGGTACATCCTTAGTCCAGCGGGACATTTGCTATTCACTATTACTTGCCTCATTTGCATAGCATTGACTACTAATGCATAGTTACCGTGCCGAACACAGTCACAGACCCTTAGCAACCCTTGCAGCTTGGTTGTGGTATACCATGCATACCATTGAGTATTATGGTAAAATCATGATTTGTATTACATTGCGATATTATGACATTTGTATATATTTCCCTTGTGCTCCCATTTGTGCACACATGCCCTGCGGTAGTACTTTGCGTTACTGTGTTCATGACATTAAATGTTTTTTAGGTATTGTGCATCTTTTCTTATGCCATTGGCTGTATATTAGCCATTGGCATATGTTAACTTTGTAATACATGAGTCTGGTCTGCTTTCATAGCTCCGATGTTCTGTTTGGCAAAATATAAACCATTTTGTTTTGGTTTACATTTCTGTAGGCTTACACTATACCTGCACCACTTAATGAATCGTTATGTACCTTCATTTGCATGGTGTGGTACTGTGCATGGGGTGATTAGCATACCTGAGCTGAGGGCTGCGCAGATCTGGCATACGCTGGTAGTGCATGTGGAATTGGATCGTACCTGAATCGCTCGGCGGCTATATTTGGCATTATACCGCCTACGCCATACTGCGGTGCTGGTGCTGCGGTAGCACAGTAAGATGCTGTCTGGTTCAATTCTCAGCTAGAGCATCTTCTGCATGGAGACATGCGTGAATGGGCGTACCTTCGTTGAAGGTTGTGCATCAGGGCTGGCAACTCGGCACGTAAAAAATTTACTGCCAATCATTAGCGGACCGGAGTTCCGCTGTGGCGACCCCTAACCGGGAAAAGCCGAAAGACACAACAACAACCGCCTATGCTACACCTGCGCCTGGCGCAAGCTTCATGAATCACGGGGATAGTGTCAAAACCCATTCAGCACTCAGTATAGTATATATTTGACAAAGCATGTTTTAACTTGGTAGGACCACCTAACTGACCAAGCATTAATGCTCTTAAAGCTTGGACAATGTGCATAGATGAGCATTGTCACAACAGTCCATTTCCTTAAGCAGTGACTGGTCTGGATGAAGACAATATTCAATAACTCATGGCAATTCACAATGATGGCAAAAAGTCAGATTGTAGTTTTGTGATTGTGCATTTAAATGAATTAGCTTAGTAAATGTAGCAAATGAGGTAAGTTATTAACTGATGTTGGACTGTAATCATAATCATGTATATGAAAAAACTTCTCAAGGCAATGACTTGTGAAAAAAAGAGATAGAGAAGAAATGAAGAAATGACTGCTCGACTGAATAAAATGGTGAGTAAATTGAATAGCAAAAACTATGTGGATGGGGGTGAATGAATAGACAGGTAATAAATCTTTCAAGATCAAGATTTAAAAGTGACATCATTTTCCTCAATACGAAATAGAAAGGTATTTAGAAACTGTACTACAAAATACTAAGCATTTCATAGTACTGTGTATTCTTTTACAAAATGCATTGCAAGCAGCTGTGAAGGCCAGAAGATGCAGAATCACAAGTCCAAGCAGCCACAGTCTCTGACAAAGCCATTGCAAAGGCCAAGCTGCCCCACTCTTTCAGCCAAGGCAATAAAAAGTGGTTGATAAGGACAATTCAAGAACAGGAAGAAATAGGAATCAGCGTCATAGCTCCCAAGTGGGCAAGGCAAGGTAGAGATTAATTTATGCAGGAACAGAACACCAAATCAGATTCCACAGCAGGAAGTGATCAAGTGAAGATTGTGGATGGGGCAAAAGAATGTTATGGATGATTTCTTGAATGTCTTTATATCACCACTATTTGATGCAGATAGCCTGCAATGACATACCAATGTGGAAGTCAAGTGACTTAGAAGACAGCCTTTATAGCTGTATATGTATGCAGTTGTGTGAAATGAAATGGGGTGGCTTTTTAGAGGTAAGATGTTTGCTTCCCCTATCCCTAAAAATGGAATAATTTAGTCTGACTTACAGATATTAATCCTCTACAGCTAATGCCTAAATGGGCAGAAGTGATTTTATGGGGAAAAGACATAACTAATGTACAAGTGACTTTCAGCAGAAAATCAGTAGTGATAATTTTGAATAACACTAGATTTAAGGGGCATAGATCAGGTATTTTGGTAAGGCAATTTGCTTTTTGCATTGCAGTAAAACATTTCAATAAAATTGAACCATGTACTTGGTGTGACAAATTAAATTACTGGTGCTTTATCATGTTTCCACAAATTGGTACCAGATGTTCAGTTGGAGTGAGTAGTCCTTTTTGTATGAAAGTCTGGTGACATGATAGTGATCATCTAATTTTCCATGCTAGGTTCCCAAACACACAGACAGGAGAATGTATGATTTATTAGCTGAAACATTTCTGCAGTTTATTCAGAGGACAAAACTGGAGGCAGTCATTAGGTTCTTGGTTCAGCTGCACAAAGCATAAAGCAGGTTTGATGACCAAAACCATGGCAACCAGCTAGTGGGAGTGACCTTACCTGAAGGCATTTATTTATTTACTTATTTGATTGTATTTTTGTTCATTTGCTTGTTTATGTATTTATTTAAATTATTTAAATGCTTAGGATCTTATCATTTTTAAGTATAAAAATATTTCTATAAAGCAATGGCATGGCTATTTAAAAGGAGCTAGGATATTTAACAAATTATTTTAGTTATAAATATATAATACAATAAATGTAATTTAACACTGTTTTACAGAAAATGTTCAAGGCTCCACAGTGTATTGCAAGTAATTAGCTCAGTGGTCAGATGACAACCAATAAACATGGCTTCAGCAGTTAGAACTTAGCACGTAAGATGTCAGTGTCTTACTACTTTAAAGTATGACATATTGTCCACCAGCTTGAGATGAAATGCTAAGGTGCTCTAAAAATAATACATACAAGCTTTGCTTTTCTTGTATTTCAGTAACCATAAGTCATACTGCATTGTACTTTCTCACTCTTGCAACCCTCAACAAAACACATTTTGCATCCCAGCTGATTTAGTTCTGCATTCCAACTTTATTGCATGTTGGATAGTCTTCTGGTCTATAAAGCAGCCATTTTGTTCCGGAAGTCGTGATTCCACCACAGTATGATTTATTACAGGAAGTGTTAAAATGTAAGTTAAGAAGATCTGAAAATTTCTACACTAAAATAAGTTAAAAAGCATGACTCAAAAAAAAGTGATCTATACATTAATCTAAAATGAGGTGCGTAAGCAAAGAGCTGCTGTTACACAGCCCATCATAACTGATTCTGTGAATGTGCCTTTGCTATGGAGGTCAGTTAGTCTGCATGACATAATGCCAGAAAATGAGAATATCAGCTAGATAGCTTCGCAGTAACACCTTAGGAGAAAATGATGCTTTACTGAACATTGAGACTCAAGTGTGAGAATTCCAAATTTCTGAATAATGAACTGCAATCCTGCAGGTAAAACATCAAAGTGTGAAACCTACTGTTACCAGTTAAAAATGTTTCTGCAATGAGACAATCCCACACACACCCACATACCCTTTCTGTCTATATATACTAACTACAAGATCACTATATTTCAGAGAAGGGTATATTCTCTGAGATGAAGCAATTTTGGACCTAGAGTTTATTTTCTACTGATTGTACTTAATCCCTTGGAGTTTTGCAACTTGCAATATTGGGTCTCAAAAATACAGTGGGAACCCCGAGGCAGCCCTAGCCCTATCTATTGCTGTGATCTTTAAAACTGGTTTGTTTCTTTGGTGATGGGTGAATGGCAGATGGGTACTGGACAAGATTTAATTAAATTCAGAAAAATGCAAGAATAAAGAGCTCCAGCAAAACTTGATTCTTGTTTTTATTGGCTCTTTCAGGAAAATAAATCTTGTGACAACAATATACAGCAGTTTATACACCCCTGTTAAAATGCCAGGTTTTTGTGATATAAAAAAAATGAGACCACAATAAATAATTTCAAAACATTTCCCGCCTTTAATGTGACCTATAACATGTACAATTCAATTGAAAAACAAACAAATCTGTTAGGGGAAAAATGTAAAAAATAAAAAAACTTACAATGTGCTGGTTGCATAAGTGTGCACACCCTTAAACTAATACTTTGTTGTGTGTACACACCTTTAAACTGATACTTTGTTGAAGCACCTTTGGATTTAATTACAGTATTCAGTCTTCTTGGGTACATACCAGCCATCAATAAAAGAGACTCTGATTAACCCCAAATAAAGTTTAACTGTCCTAGTAGGATTTTCCTGACATTTACTCAGTTGCCTGCTACAGCAAAAGCCATGGTTTGCAGAGAGCTTACAAAGCATCAAAGGGAGCTCATTGTTGAAAGGTATCAGTCATGAGAAAGGTACAAAAAAAATTCCACAGTATTGGATATACCATGGAACACAGTGAAAACAGTCATAAAAAAGCAGAGAAAATATGGGACAACAGTGAAGTTGCAAAGAACTGGACGTCCCTCCAAAATTTATGAAAAGATGAGACAAAAACTGGTCAGAGAGGCTGTCAAGAGATGTACAGCAACACTGAAGGAGTTGCAAGAATTTCTGGCAAGTACTGGTTGTGTACTACATGTGACAACAATCTCCGGTATTCTCCATATGTCTGGACAATGGGGTAGGGTTGCAAGACGGAAGGCTTTTCTTACACAGAAAAACATCCAGGCCTGGCTAAAATTTTCAAAACAATACATCGAGTCTCCCAAAAGCACGTGGGAAAATGTGTTATGGTCTGATGAGACCAAAGCCGAACCTTTTGGCCACAATTCCAAAAGGTACGTTTGGTGCCAAAACAGCATTTTGCATCAGCAAAAGAACACCATCCCCACAATGAAGCATGGTGGTGGCAGTAGCATGCTTTCAGGTTGCTTTTTTTAGCTGGATCTGGGGCTTTAGCAAGGTGGAGGGAATTATGAACAGTTCCAAATACCAGTGACTTTTGGCCCCAAACCTTCAGGTGTCTGCTAGAAAGATGAAGAGGAATTTCACCTTTTGGCACAATAATGACCCCAAGCATACATCCAAATCAACAAAAGAATGGCTTCACCAGAAGAAAATTAAAGTTTTGGAATGACCCAGCCAGAGCCCAGACCTAAATACAATAGAAAATCTGTGGGGTGACCTGAAGAGGGCTGTGCACAAGAGATGCCCTCACAATCTGATAGATTTGGAGTGCTTTTGCAAGGAAGAGTGGGCAAACCCTATAGGAAAACAAGCATGAATAAACTGTAAAAAGTACAGCGGAAATATACTAAGGGCATCCATGGATTTGAAAATCTAAGTTATTATGAAAGACTAAAATAGCTGAACTTGTACAGTGTCTCTTATAGATATTTAAGAGATCTTATTCAGGTATACAGGGCATTTAAGGACAACAACCTCTGGGAATATTTGGGGTTATCAGAAAGTACTAGAGACATCAGATAACCTATGTAGAAGATTCTATATGAATGAGAAGTGTACTAATTGGTTCTGTGATAGAGTAGCTGATGCTTGGAACAGACTACCAAATTACATTAAAGCAAGTACTAGTTTAGATATTTTTAAGAACAGCCTGGACATTTATTATGGGAACAAGTGTTTTGGTATATTGGCAAGCTAGAAGGTCATTAATGCCTGTGTTTGAAACATTTGTATATATGTATGAATGTATGTATATTGCCAAGTCAAGATGTGCCATGCTGATAGACTCCTACCCAAGAAGACTGAATGCTGTAATTAAATCAAAAGGTGCTTCAACAAAGTATTAGTTTAAGGGTGTGCACACTTATGCAACCAGTGTATTGTATGCTTTTTATTTTTTATATTTGTCCCCTAACAGATTTGTTTTTCAAGTGAATTGTAGGTTATAGGTCACATTAAAGGTGGGAAAAGTTTTGAAATGATTTATTGTAGTCTCATTTTTTTATATCACAAAACCTGGCATTTTGATAGGGGTGTGTAAACTTTTTATATCCACTGTGTATGTGTGTATATATATATATATATATATATATATATATATATATATATATATATATATATATAAATATATATATATATAAATATAAATATATATATATATATAATATATATAAATCCTGGAGTTAGTATATATAGTTAGGGGGTGTGGAGGGTGATGCCCCCCACCTAGTTTATTGTTAGCTATCAGTGAAATGAGATTCATAAATATAAAAGCAAACTAGGTGGGGGGCTACACCCCCCGCACCCCTATGCAAGAGGCTGTGCAGGGAAAAAGGCATATACGTTATACTTGCCTTACAGTACTCTGCAGTCAGTGATATGTGATTCAGTGAAATGAGGTTTCAGTAATTTGAGCTTTCTGCGATTTGTTGGGGGTGAATTGAAATTCAGTGAAATGTGTTTTCAGTGAATGAAAGTATATATATATATATATATATATATATATATATATATATATATATATATATACATATGGTGTCACTTCAGAATCCTGAGCTACTGAAATATTGAACTTCAGTAGCTCAAGACCAAAGTGTCAAAACTGCACTTGTGCGAAAGTGCAGAATACCGAGTGCGGAAATAGCGAATACGGAAATGTCGAATCCGCGGTGTGGATGTAGCTGGAGATTCAGGTAAGTGATGTTTTACTAGGGGTTTTGGGTAGGGATTTTAGTGCGTGTGAGTTTGTTTGGAGTTTTGAGGTGTGGGTTAGGGTAGGTAGGTAAGATTGTGAGTGTGTAAGTGTTGCGAGTGGTGGTATTTGTAAGTATGTGATGTGTGTTTGTGGGTTGTTGTGTGTTTGTGTTTTTAGTGTGACCTCAGAGTTAGTATATATAAGTAGTGGGCTTCCACATGGGTGGTACAGGGGGGCTTGCCTCCCTGCTTATATGTAGGGTCAGCATGTGTGTTTCTTTTGTTGTGTTTGTATGTGTTTTGTTGGTTTATAGTGTAGGGAGGAAGGTGCATGTGTGCTTGTTTGTATGTGTATGTGGGTAGTTGTGAATTTGAATTTCCCGCTTTTGGGGTTTCGGGTTAATAAGTTTTTGACTTTACAGTTTCGAGATACTGAATTTTGATATTTCAGTATTCCAGGATTGTAAAGTGAAACTATACATATGTGTGTGTATGTATGTGTATGTATATATATATATATTTATATATATATATATATATATATATATATATATATATATATATATATATATATATATATACATACATATATGTGTGTGTGTGTGTGAATATATATATATATATATATATATATATATATATATATATATATATATATATATATATATATATATATATATATATATATATATATATATATATATATATATATATACATATACATATATATATATAGATAGGTCCCCTTCACATGGTCGACATTTCAGAATGTTGAAGACCCTTAGGCCGAGACCATATGAGCTGCCCCTTTACCACTGCCCTTTTCTGTTTGAACGGGTGGCAGCTTGAGAACTGTAGCAACATGTTCGAATATGTGGGCTTCTGGTACACACTAGCAGTGTATCTTCCTAAATCCCTGTTTTTTTTTTAGAACATCCAGGTATGGCATACTCTCCTGATTATAAGAATGTGTGAAAGCCATGACGTCTGTACTTGCATTAATGTCATGAATAAATTCCATTAATTCAGGGACCCCTTTACTCCAAATAAGGAACATGTCATCCAGGTAACGTAAATAAAATTTTACAGCACCATTATGCTGACTACTAAAGACATACCTACACTCCCATTCCGGCATAACAACATTTGTTAAGAATGAACCCACTGGGGACCCCATTGCTACCCCTTTTTTTGTTTGAATACATTGTTCTCAAAATATATAAAGTTATTCTTTAAGACTATCTCCAATAATTTGATAGAATTATTGATGTTCCCTTTTTCAATTCAATTTATTTATAAGTAATCTTGTGTCCATTCTACAGCTATATTGTGTGGAATGACAGTATAAAGGTCTAAAACAGTGTAAGAAACTTCTCTGTGTGGAAGATTTTCAGTCCATATATCTCTAGTTAATCACTGTATATTAATCAGATCAGGCAATAGTAGTAGAAGTAGTGAACTTAAACTCATCTTTTTTAAGTTAAAAAAAAAAAAAAAATATATATATATATATATATATATATATATATATATATATATATATAATTGTACAGAATTACTAAGTATTTGAAAGCAATCCAAGCAAGGCAGGCAGCCTGTTTCCAGTCAAAAATCCTTTATTAAGTACACAGACAAGCGATCCAAGTAAAACAAAAATAGAGTAATAGTTTCCTCACAAGCTTTCTAAATATATATGTATATATATATATATATATATATATATATATATATATATATATATATATATATACTTTTTCAGGCAAGGGAGTGGTTTATTGTGCTGTAAAACAAAGTGTTATTGGTACACATGTTAAATTCACATCCCTTCCCCCATCAGTGTGACATTCGAGCTGGTCCTGCCCTACTTAGTAGCTGTCATAATAATATAACCCTTATGTACTTTAAATAAAATTTATAATGATGTGGTACCTTTTATTTAACCAGATTATTAAGTAGATTATTAAGTCTGTGATTTTATCCAAGACAATATATTACATGGCTGGAACTATATCAACCTTAGTCCATTTGGCAATAAAAAAAAAAAAATATAAATATATACATATACACTTTGCATGTAAAAAATCAATTGTAAAAATCATATTCTATTTTCATAACCTATTGTTAACAAAGATCGCTTTTGTCCTTCTAGACTTCTTCAGATCTGTGTACAAGAACTCTAAAAACTATCTATAAAAATATATATAATTGTATAATTAGTTAGTATTGTTATTACACATCATTTTAAATAAAGTGGAAAAAAGAGAACCAGAAAAAGAAAAAAAATAATAAGAAAAAATGTATGATGATGGAAACAAACATACACTTAAATTACAACTGATTTAAAATGGTATTTAAAACCAACTGGTAGAATAAAATAAAATGAAATAAAATTAGTATTGTAAACAATGTGGCAGTAAGTTCCAGTGCACTTTTAATTGAACAGTAGTAGCTTAGTCCAGGCTTCCTAAAAGAGTTCAGCTTTAATTGCCACATGAGTTCATGTTTCTCCAGAATATTCAGGATGTCCTTTCAAGATCACCTATGTCTATGCGATCCAGGATCTGGAACTTAAAACCTGTGTGTCTTTTATGAAAAGAAATGTGTTGGGCAGTGCATTATTTTTACATCCAGAGTGGATTTCTGACAGATGACATGAAATCCTACGCTTGAGTTTATTTACAGTCTTGCCCACATAGAATGCATCACATTCATTGCACTGTGCCCTGTAAATTACTTTTGTAGTGTTACAGTCACCCCCTGCACTGGTCTTAATGCTGTATCTTTCGGCTTTTCCCAGTTAGGGGTCACCACAGCGGAACTCCGGTCCGCTAATGATTGGCAGTAGATTTTTACGTGCCGAGTTGCCAGCCCTGATGCACAACCTTCAATGAAGGTATGCCCATTCACACATGTCTCCCCACAGAAGACGCTCTAGCTGAGAATTGAACAGGACAATGTCTTACTTTGAGGCGACAACGCTACCGCAGCACCACCACCGCAAGATGATTTTCTTTAAATAAGGGCAATAAAAACTATCACCTTGCTGTATAAATATACAAAATGTACAATTAGTTTCACATCTTTTAGTGTTTCTCTCATATGGTCTAGGTTTAAATTCAACAAGACTTCTAATGTTCCTGGCCTTCATACAAACAAAGGATGGGCTTCACCTAAGATGTTAATCAGAAAAGGGTTTCCTGTGACAATGTCCCAGTTTTCTTCAATAACATTTTTGATACTGTGATAATCCAAAGTGTATGTCAGGATGCAGCTATTTTTGCATTTGTTATTCTCTGTGGAATTTCTTAACATTCTCCTACTGGGGAGGTTAAGTGAAGGTGCTTCAGTCCTTTTCAGTTCTATAATGGGTTCCAGGATGTTTTTTAACATCTGACTTTCATAGCCTCTCACCAGAAAATCATTCTCTAAGTTGTTCAGGTTTCTCAAAAATGGTTCCATCTCTGTGGTAATTCTAGATAATCTATAGCCTTGGGACTTCACTACATTATTCTTGTTTTTTTGTAAGATGTAGACTTTTACTGTGGAGTAATAAGTTAACCCTCATTGGTTTTCTGAATAGATCAGTGGTGATTCTGTTATTGTTGATGTCCTTGGAAATTTGCATATCTAAGAAAGTGGTTGCAGTATAGCTATGGGAAGAGGTAAACTTCAGGAAGGGGGTTGTTTGATTGCGGTAAGTGATAAAATCTCCAAGGTGTCACCTTCCCACACAATAAACATGTCATCAATAAAACGTAAATAGCATGTGATATGCTGCATGTAGTCTGTGTTGTTTAACACAAAGTCCTCCTCCCACTTGCCCAGGGCTATGCTTATGCTGGGAGCCATGGTAGCCCCCATTGCTATACCAGTTTTTTGTTTGTAGTGTTTGTTATTGAAAGTAAAGAAACTGAAGTCTAGTACAAGATTAATGAGCTTGCTTAACTTTTGCAGTTGTGCCTGTGTACCTTGATTATGTTTCTTAAAAGACTGCTGTTATACAGCAATTGTGAGGGAGCACTGTGTACAATGATTCCACATCAATAGTTAATAAAATACTGTCAGCTTCCACTGTAATGTTTTTTTATTTTCCTCAAGAAATCCATTGAATCTCTTATGTATGACTTATTCTTTTCTGCTAAAGGTTTCAGCAAGTCTTCTTCTTCTTTCGGCTTTTCCAGGTTAGGGGTTTCCACAGCGAATCACATGTCCACTCATGATTGGCAGTGGAGTTTTACAGTGTCGAGTTGCCAGCCCGGCGCCCAACCTTCCACAGAAGGCACACACACACACACTCACACCTAGGGCCAATTTAGAGTGTCCAATCCACCTACAGCATGTCTTTGGGATGTGGGAGGAAACCGGAGCACCAGGAGGAAACCCACGTGACCATAGGGAGGACATGCAGACTCCGCACAGAAGGCACCCCAGCCGAGGATTGAACCAGGGAACCTCTTGCTGTGAGGTGACAATGCTAACTGCTGCACAAGTGATCAAGGTAAATTGCTGTGGCTTCAGTAAAGGAACCTCCACTTGCTACCACCGGTCTATAAGGTGGGTCTTCTTTGTTCTTGTGTGGCTTTGGTTTCCAAAAATGTAAGGTAAACGTGGGCATGGGCTCCATAAATGATTATAAAGATTTTCAGTAATACGTTTTTCTTCCCATAATGTGGTGAGATTAGTGTTGTATAAATCATATGCTCTTTTTATGTCATCCATGGTAAATAACTCATAAAATCTGTTATCCTTCGGCATGTTCTCTATCTTTTGGTTGTAGCTAGTGGTATCAGTCACAAGCATACCTCCTCCCTTGTCTGCCTTCATTATACACCTGGATGTATCATTGCCTAGCTCAATCAATGCTTTTCTTTCTCCCTGTGTTAAGTTATAAAGTTTTTTCTCAGGAGGTTTTTAAGGAGTTTCCTGATATCCATCTCACATTTCACTTTGAAAGCAGTTAATGTTTGATGTAGTGGTGGACAATAGCTGCTAGGACTTTTTATAGTTTCATCAATAGGCTTATTTTCAATGTCATTAGTTTTGCCATGAAACTGTACCCATAAGTTGAGCTTCCTCATAAACATTTTAAGGTCTATCAGTACCTGAGCAACCTCACTCCTGCAGCTTGGTACAAAAGTAAGTCCTTTGGACAACACACTTTTTTCATCTTCAGTCAGTGCTTTAACACAGTGGTTCCAGATAAGTGGAGCACCTATTATTGTGGCATCTGTTATTGTTGTTACTGCATCTGTTATTGTGGCTGGTTCTTCCGTCTGAGCCTGGGACCTGGTTTGTAGTCGGGGTTCCAGTCAGGATTTTTCAGGTGTTGTATTTCCCTCACCCCTGTCTACTGTTTTGTTTTCCTGTCTCCCTGGGGGTTTGTGAATAGAGTATGAGACCTCTGGAATTCCTCTTCTGCTTTCTGGAATCTTGGTGGGTTGTAGTAGTATTCCACACTGTGGCTGTGGTAGGGGGGAACCTGGTAAGAGGAACAAGCTCTGGGGCTCTGGTGGTGGTGGTCATTCTTGTTCTGGTGCTGGCTTTGGTATTGGTGTGGTGGTTGACGTCTGTGCTGTCAATAGTGGTCTTCCTGAAGAAACTAGTCTCTGTGAAGGTGCTGCTGCTCCTGGTAGCTGGATTGTCTGTGGTCCCGATTGTCCTGGTAGTCCTGTAATTCATCCTCTAGAACTTTCTGTCGGTTTTAGTTGCCTCTGTGGCTTATGTTCCTGTCCTGATCCTTCTGTGATGTCAAAGGCTTCTGTGGAGTGTTGATAGCCAGAGGGGATTAGGATGGTGGGGAATGAGATGTTGGGGGAGGGGCAGCCTCCTGGTGGTCCTGTATTGTGCCTCTGTCTGGTTTTGTATGAGGATCTCCCCTGGGAAAATCCCTTTGAGCTCTGCTGGCATGGTTATACTTTCCCTTATATCCCCTGTTATAACTAAAACATTGTCTGTTGTTGCTTCTCCTGTTGTTGTTGAAGTTATTATTATTGTACCTCCTAGTAAGTTTCCCAGGATCATCTTTGTCCAGTTGATCTCATTTCATTTTATTAATCTTTCTTTCTTTAATGGACTGCTCATAGCCTTTAACTATTTCATTAAGCAGCTCAAATTTAGCATCCAAGTCATTGTGGTTCTCATTTTCCAATGTTGTTTTTAAAGATGTGATGTCAGCCTTTGTAGCTTCCTGCACACTAAGGTTGTTCCTTACTAGCAGATCAATACATTTGTAGCTGGCATCCCCTAAAATATCTTCCCATTCCTTAGAAAGTGAATCAGTCATACTTTTCCACATTGGTCTTTTGTTCAACCTAAGTCCCCTGGGTAGTCTCTTCTTATCTGTGCTTTGTTGTAAATAAATGTGTTCCCAATAGAGAGCCTGCATGCATTTCAGTTGCCTTTCTAGTTTAGAAAAAGTCTCCGAATTCATATTTTCTGGGTCTATTCTTCCCTGTCCATTTTCTGTATCCGTTTGTATCTGATCTGCTTCTGTATCATTGCAGATAGGAACAGTTAGTAAATCTTTTAGCCTGTCATTATCCATGTTTTAAAATTCTGGAATTCCACACCAATTCAGGGATCCTTTGATGGAACAAAAACCTTGGACTCAAAAACCAAAGTACCAACAAAATAACAAGTAATCTCCGTGGTATCCCCGAAGTTTCAAAACAACCCACTGAACAAGTGTAGTGGGTCCAAAAGTATAAAGGCCCTGTACATCTATAGTCACCATAAAATCATCGTCATTATAACTGACATCATTCATCTTGGTTAGGAAGTCCCAGGAGTCCCTGCACAGGTACATTTCCTTCCCGAGTAAATATTTAAACTTACTGTCTATGTATTGGGTGCACGCCACCGTTACTGATCCTCTCCCATTCACTATTGGTCTAAGTGGTGGATTTTCTATGGATTTATGAATTTTCAGGACCCCAAACATCGTGGGTGTTCTAGGGGCTAAGATATTTAAGTATTTAAAGTAATCTGCTGAAATTCTCCCCTCTATGAACATCTCTTAATTGGTTGCTAATGTTGACATATGCTCTGTTTAATTCTGAAACACTGACCAATTCATAAGCATCACTCTGCAATATAGTGTTTATACAAATGTCATAATCATTCTGTGTCATGATAACAATACCCGCCCCAATCTGGTTTCATAGCTCTTAGTTTATTGTTTTGAAGGTAACTTAAAATTTCATTCTCTTCATGTTCCTA
This sequence comes from Protopterus annectens, assembly GCF_019279795.1. NCBI lineage: Eukaryota > Metazoa > Chordata > Ceratodontiformes > Protopteridae > Protopterus > Protopterus annectens. The sequence goes on along the minus strand of NC_056737.1, from coordinate 1,529,442,319 downwards.
CCCATCAACTTTTCTTTTATTATTTTTCAGCATGGCTCACAAGTCAGTTTCACAGAGCTTTTCAAATACATACAACACAGAGTGCAATGGGGGTTGTACAAGCTGCTTATCCTAAGTGGGTCTAACACAGAGTGGTGTCTTTAAACAAGATGTTAAAGTTCAATTTACACACATACATTTTTAAGTCAATAAGTATGTTAGTTAAATTTGCATCTTTCATAGGGACAAAGTTCATACCTTGTGAGAAGAAATCAGCAAATGTAGTATTCAAGTCCAAGTCCGTAAAGTTAAACAGTTTAACATCTCCTTCTGTATTGTAAATAATATCAGGTTTATTTCTTGATGGATAAACCTCATAAGATGACGTCTTATATTCCTGCCCATAGTTAAATTGATCATTCTCTAAGATCTCCTCCTTGCATAAGGTGGACCATTGGCTTGATAAATAGTCCTCCCATAAGTTCTGTGAGACCCCCTGCCCTGGTCGTGAATGGGGTAAAACACTCTCTGCTGATTCCTGATGTGGTCCAACCTCCTCAGTTGGGGAAAATCCCGGTCATACTCCTGGTTTTCATCTTCCATCATGTTGTGCTGCTGGTCTCTGTTTTCTTCCCACTGTGGTTGTACCCCCGAAGGATATCTATTCGTGGGTTCCACTCTTTCCTCATAATAATTGGCAGGCTCTCGATTCCCCCAACTTTGAGATTCAGGGGGGAGGGGGTAAGCTATTCCTATTCCATACTCCCTCCTGTCCCTTTCAAACTTTTTCATCTTATATCCTTTTGCCTTGGCAATTGTTTGCTCAATACTGCAAAATATCCGCCCATGTTCCACTTTGAAATTAGCGTAACAGCTATCCCTCAAAATACTGTCATTAAGTGAAGTAACCTCCATGGCCAGGTTATCGATAAACTTCGCATTGTGTTTTATGATAAGCTCCATAAATTCACAGCCTTGTTTGTCAAACAAGGCTAGTAAATCTCTATGCAATGGCAAATCCTTTTGTAGCCCCGTTGGGTATCTCTACTGCCGAAACCTATTTGGTACTCATTTGACCTTTACATTCTCAGCAAGATAAAAGTTCTCCAATTAAAGTTTTTTTTTAATTTGAACAGCTTATGATCTAATTTTTCCAGCTTGCTGTTCATATACACATTTCTTTGCCCAGGAGCCATGTGAGCAAACCCCACACCATTCTGTATCCACTCATGTAAGTTGGGTACTACATTCCACACTGACGTGTCCACGATTAATATCAGCCACTCTTAACCCACCATTTTGATAGTTTCTTAGTGTATGGGTGGTAGCAGTAACATTTACTGTAATATTGTCATTTACAGTGTTAATGCCAGCAGTTTGTGATGAAACAACTCCTTGCCTGTTCTGTTGAACACTGTCCCTTGCAAAAGCAAACCTTTCACTCGTTGTGACAGCTGCTGCACAATTAATGTCAAATTCCCAACAGTTTGTTGTAATGTTGAAACTTCACCCATGAGATTAACATCATTAGTCCCAGAGAAAAGTGGCTGTGAAGAGGTCTCTGCCAAAGCTGCCATGATGAATACAAACTCAAAAAACACAAAATAAAAACTGAATATAAAGACAAAAAGCAAAAGCCGAGTCCAAAGGACAACAACACAGCCGAACTTAATATTCAAACCGCATTTAATACTATGTAAGCGCTTTCGTTTTTAAACTTTAAAAACTTTTTCAGACATAGTTCTAAACACAGAGTGCTTCTTAAATATCAAAGAGAGGCAAGTCATGTGATCACTAGCCCCAGATGAAAAATTTAAAGACATATCCACATACTATGTATATGCTTAAAGAGTTTGTGTTTAAAAATTGCAAGCAATAATAAATAATGCAAAGATCAACACCATAAACCTAAAAAAATTCAGATAGCCTATATAGGTTGTCTAAATACTTTAAAAATACATTCCTATCTAAATAAATGTATTCTACTCGCAATCTCTGGGAGTTATTTCTGTCTCGCCAGCATGTCCTGTTAATGTAGCAGGCTAGGTTAAGATCCTTAGAATGAGTGAATCTTGTCCCATTTGACTTGTGGATGTGCAACATTTCCATTAGGACAGGGCCTAAGACTGCTCTGTAAGCCAGGCACAAGCCTGACACTGTGCTATTATTATAACCACTTATCAAGCTGAATGAAGCAGGTTCTTTCCTATTTTGTGCAGACTGACCAGATGGACTTCAACTTGGAACAGCAGGAGGCAGTTGGAGTTAGACATATAGATACAGTAATCCATGAAAAGAAGACAAAAGTAGCATTGATCATTGAAATCACTACACCCATTGATTACAGTGTCTTACCTACAGAGAGACACAAAGTCATAAACTATCAGGATTTGCAGGAAGAAATGAGGGCAATGTGGAAGAAGGATAGCCAGCCAGTTCCAATAGTAGTAAAAGCAATGGGTCTGATAAAAAAAAAATATATAGAGTCATATTCAGATATGTTACCGATACATGTAACTCCATATGAATTGCAGAAGGAGTCAACTCTGGGCACGCTGCGGGCGTTCCGAAGAGCACCTTTGGCTAACATTAAAGATTTAAACAGTACTAATTTTACAAACTTTAATCATAGTTTTACTTAGGAACGGAGTCCATTCTTATCATGGTATTAGAAATCCAAAAATACTTGGAGAAATTAAACCAGAGTGTAGTGACATATCTATAGAATTCATTTTCTTCTACAAGAAGGTATGGTAAATTCTTAGCCATACATTTCATCCTTTACACACAGACTCCAACAAAAGACAAAACTTAGATAATATACTTCCAATCCTAGCCAACTTCTCTGGGGTGAGTGCAGAATGAAAACATAATTTCACTCCAAACTAGGATGCAACATCCCTATCTGAAGTGACACTGTTGGATGCTGTTAATAGTAGTGTAGTGTAATGCAATATGCTATGAAAGCTACACTTGAGTGACTAAATTCTTGTGATTTGTGAGCATAACAATGCACCAGGCTTCCTTTTCAAATGTATCCTAAACAAGGTTTGATGTCAGTTAGAGCAGTACTAAGCTAACCACCTTTGAGGACTATTTTAAGCATAGCCACTTGCCCGATGTAAAAATCAAACCCTGTACCTTATGCTGTAAGGTAAGCACCTTAACCATTATACTACCCTCCTACTGGTCAAATGGTGGATATCTTATCACGTTACAGACTCGAACCCAGGACCTACTAAACATTAAGCTGTAGCTCTACCCATTTAGCTACTTGGATATTATAGATTAGTGATAAGTAGATGTGCATGTAATAGTGTTATGATGGAAATGACTTGAACTGTGAATAGACACATTTTCAGTTTGTCTTGATTTGTTAACATAGCTAAGTAAAAAATGAGGAGCAGGGCTATGAGTAGTTACTATGGAGAGGAGTTGGTTAGTGAGTAGTGAGAAAAAGGCAGCATTTCAGGATAGCATGGGAAAGGAACTAGCAGTACACTCTAACCCACAGGACACAGGACATGCTGTTCCATTCACGGTTTTGGAAAAAAGATGACTGGTAGCTAACAGCTGCAGTCTTATACAACTATGTGCATCAAAGCAGATTAATTATGACTGGCTGTACTGCATTCCCACCAGAATGTTGCCAGGTAAGAGCAGATTATCGGAATGAGGTATTGGACTACCCTAGAGTTTTCCATTTTAGCAGGAAATACAGGATAACTTTCAAAAAGTCTCAGATCAAATGGTTATTAAATCCATTATTTGTTTAATGGGGTGATGTTGTAGGTGCCAGGGTTTTCTAAGGTTCTTCTAAACTGTAGTGACATTTTCTTAAAACTTCTACAGAATGGAGTGTTGTTCACGTTGTGTCTTTCTGCAGGTGTTACTTTATTACTATTTTTTTCTTACTGTTATAAATGCTCTGAATGAGGAAAGAAAGTAAACCTTGTAGCTGTTCTGTGAAGACCAGTGGAGAATATTTGCTAGTGAATTGTGCAAGGGCCTAGAATCTGGTTTGTTCTTAACACAGCAAGGAAAATCATTAGAAGTCTTCTTGAGATAGCTGTGTGAACAGACTGCTACATCATGCAGTCTGCCATGATATTTAGAAACAATGAGACAGTGATGGCCAGCCCTCCTCTGGTTACCATGTGTTCACTCCATTGTGAGAAACACAGATGTGCCCCTCACCAGGCTGGATAAGGAGAAAGTCACGGTAAGTTGTTTGTCAAGTGCCAGAATCTGCCACATCACCCATGCACTCAAGTCCCTCAACAAGTACTGATATGACTCTGTCACAGTACATGTTGGCGTGAATGACTTGAGATGGACTATACGAAGAGAGACATGATCAAGCTCACTGAATATGTGTCCCAGGCAGGTATGTCGCTAGCCTTAAGCAACATTCTAGCATCACCCAGAATGATGCCTCAATACAAACAAAAAATGATTGACTTTAACAATTGGCTTAGTTTCTGGTGTCACTCTAAGGGGATCTAGTACATGTCAGCTGGGGAAGACATGATTGACAGACCATGATGCTTTGCCAGAGATGGTCTGCATTTGTCTCCCTTTGTCTTCAGGCTACTGGCAAAGGCTCTTGCCACCCCCATAGTGCCTTTTTTAGGCAATGTCTTGAGGTCAAAGCTGCCAACCCAAGAATCTCATCTAAATGCAATTTAAAGATCATGCTGCTGAACATTAGGAGTCTCAACATCAAACTGCACTAATTGCAAGTATTCTTAACCCTGGAAGATGCTGACATTTGTCCACTCACAAAAACCTGGTTCAAAGCTGCGGAGAGCACCCCAACCTTACCTGGTTACTCAAGTTATCATACATACAGACCTCAAACTGACGGCAGCAAAGCCAAAGGAGGTGGTGTATCATTATATATTAAAGATGTATACACCTCCAGACTGGTCAAACAGTATGATGTACAGGAGACACTCCAGGTGCAGTTAATGGTTGACAAGACCACTATTAGGTTCATAGTTAGCTACAGGCCCCCAACATTGACTCAGGACTCCCATGCCACCTATCTGGACCTCCTTGAATCTATTAATATTCAACCCTATACCCTGATCCTGGATGATTTAGCTACTCAACTATTGACTGGAAGAACTACTCGAGCCAGAACACAAATGCTGAAAGATTCCTTGACTTTGTCAATGCCAGTGCCTTGGATCAGTTGGTTGACATCCCCATAACAGGTGGCAACATCTCGGACTTGGTACTAACTAACAAAGCAAAACAATGCAGCACCCCCACAGTGTCATCCTCTCTAGTAAGATCAGACCACAAAGCGGTCACCTTCAAAGTCACCATCTCCCCTGCCCCCCCCCCCAGCTAGGGTAAAAAAAAACTTCTCCAAAGTTGATTACAACCTACTAAGGGAAGGTCTAAACACATTCACAGCCCCCTTCCCAACAGTAGGAACTGCCACTAATGTCCAAACCTGCACCAAAGTACATACAACCACTTATATAAATGCATGGATTTAGCAATGCCTGACAGGACAAAATCTTCCTCCTCAAGGAAGAGTAAGCCTGTCTGGTGGACACTGGCTATAAATAAAGTCTACAACAAAAGGAACAAAAATTGCTGTCCAGCACCAAGAACGAACAGGTGCCAAACTGGAAGCAATCTCTCCTTGGCCTAAAAAGGCAAATAAGGGTATTAGTGAAGTCCTCCAAAGCTAACTTCGAGTCCAAATTGGCCACATCTACTAAAGACAATCATAAGGCCTTCTTCACATACATCCACACTAGTCTAAGGGGAAATGCCCATATCTGCTCAAAACTTATGGCCAAGGACACCACTTACACAAATGCTGTAGATATAGCCAACCTGCTGGCAGACAGGTTCAGTGAAAACTTTACCCCTCTGTCCCCCCCATCAGTAATCCAGGATATCAACAGCACCTACCCCCCACCCCTTATCTCTAGGGAACAAGTCAATACCACCCTCTCAAAGGCTAAAAACACAGCTTCCATGGGACCATATAACATCCCAGGCTGCATCCTGCATCATCTCAGGCAGAAACTTGGAGCACCATTAGACACCCTATTCAACCTAAGCCTGAGTACTTGTTTCATTACAGCTGAGTAGAGGATAGCCACTGTCATCCCTCTGCACATAGGTGGAGCATCCACCAATCCAGGCAATTATAGACCCATCAGTCTAACTAGCCTGATTTGCAAGGCCATGGAGTGCATCATCATGGACCACATTAACAAGGACATCAGCAACCTCCAAACACTTGACCCCACACAGTTTGGTTTTGTCAAGTGGAGATCATGCCTGTTAAATTTGGTAGACTTTTTTGAGTCAGTCACCAAAGCCACGGAATAGGGAAGACAGTGCACGCCACCTACCTTGACTTGGCCAAGGCCTTCAACACTATTCCCCACTCGGGCATAATAGATAAACTATCCCAGCTTGGTGTAAATCTGTATGTGACCAGATGAGTAGATAACTGGCTCACTGACAGAAATCACTCAGTCAAAATAGGGGAAGCTCCCTCAAGTAGTAGACCCGTAATGAGTGGCATACCCCAGGAATCAGTCTTGGTGCCCCTACTGTTTGGGATATACTGCTCCAAGGTGCAGGCCAAAACCAGAGGTCTATGGCTGGTCAAGTCTGCAGTTGACTACAAGCTGGGAGCTGTCATCAACTCCCCTAGTGATGTAGACATACTACTAGACGGTCTTACCCAGACAAATGACTGGTGCCAGAAACACAGCCTCAAACTAAATGCCAAAAAATGCATCATCATCCCCTTTGGGGAGAATGATGTCTCCATAAATTATAACATTAATAACAATTTCCTAAGCATGCAAGCAGTTGTGAGGGACGTGGGCACTCAAGTTGACAGCAATCTAATTTTTGACCACCATGTTGCCTCCATTGTATGGAGAGCTTTCTACATAGCTCACCTCATTAGTAAGGTTATTTCTTCCAGGACCAATGATGTCATAACTTCCATGTATTCCTACCTTATCAGGCCCATCACTGAATATAACACCTCTTTCAGCATGTACCTCATGAAACACATGCAGCAGCTAGAAATACCACAGAGGTACCTGACCAGTAGAATCCAGGGCTTCAAAAATCTATCCTAAATGGATAGGCTAAAAGCCCTGTCCCTCTACTCTGTCTCATACAGACTCCTCAGAAGTCTATGTCTGGCATACGGAGCAATCTCTGACCCCACCTTGATGAAATTGCTGCATATCCACAAGCCAAACTCCACTCGTGTGACCCACATGCAAAACCTCAGCTTGGTCTGTGACATCAATAGGACTTGCTGGCTGGACAGATTTGTCTCCCAGAGACTCCCCAATCTGTGGAATAGACTCCTCTCCACGTCAAGCAGAGTACTTCATTATCCCTGTTTAAGAGGAACCTGGATGACTGGATGGGAAATAGAAAATACATCCCTGGGATTCCACCTGTGTCCCTGCTAGATAGGGGGATCGGGTGCTGACTTGTGGGAACATGGGCTAATTTATTGGCTAGGCTTATAAGGGCTTCAGGGCCAGTAGCCTAGTCACTTATTATGCTATGTTATGTTATGCTATGAGCATCGATACTCATTAACAATGAAGGCAAAAGTGCATGAGCAACATCTCATTAAATATTTCTGTCATGGCTGCAGTGTGGATTGCAAAAGAGTTGGTAGTATCATGGGGCAGCCACAGGGAAGTATGAGCAACAGCTGTGCAGTCAATCTTTCACACACCTTGATCTTGTTCTGCAAGATCCTGTGGTCACAATAGTGGCAAGAAGGATAATTTATTTGGCATCCTTAAAGGGCCACGAGGTTTGGATGCTTATCTATTGTTTTGACCAAGCTAAAGGTCGGAAATGGAAAGACAGGAAAGTGGGGAAAGGGGAAGTAAGCAGAGGGTAGATCATTAGGTAAGGTGGGAAAGAGGGATTACTTTTGGCGGGGGGAGTCAGTTGCCCATTTTATATATATATGAAGACAAGGTGTGTTGGGAAGGTAGTAAGGGTTGTAAGATGACGGTAGAGTGGAGGTAGTAGGGGAACACAAACATAGAAGACAGACAAGACTGACAGAAAGTGCTGACACAGAGATGGGGAAGACAATGGTGAAGGAAACATCAGACAAGAGGAAGAACAATATTGGTGGGGAGGATTGGACAACAAACAGGGGCAGGCAGAGACACAAGGAATGGGAACAATGGAAGGGAGATAGGATGGGTACATAGCTGAATTCCCAGACAGGTATTACCCAGTGGGAGATTATTCTATGCTGTTGCTTCTCTCATCACTACACCCTGGGCAGGGACGAGCTCCATGAGCTGCCATTGGAGGATCTCAGGTTGGTCAATATGGGCTTCCAGCTACCTGTCAATAATGTCCACCATAATGTCCTCCAGCTGCAGCTGACTGACATCCATGACTGCTGTGGCTTGCTTGCTGCAGATGTTATTGCAGCACCTTCCTGAGCAAGGCTGTTGGCAGTGGCCACTGCTGATGCTACCAGTGGGGTGGAGGTCATAGTGACAGCTGGGCACATTGCTGCCTATGGTGTTGCTGGCAGTGGTATCGTGGCCATTTCTGGTAGGACAACAGATCTGGATGCTGGCAGGGATGCTGATCTGTATGCTGCTGCATATAAATGTAAATGAAAAGGAGAGAAACACAACAAAAACAACAAAAAATAGATATCATTGAAAGGATAGTGAGAAAGAGAGTGGGGGGGGTTGAAAAGTACAAATACAGTGAACATATGAAGGTAAAACATGTGAATGAGTACATGCACTGTAACATAAAGGTCATGCAACAATCTTGATGTGCTAATAACTCACCTAGGGGACTTGAATCCATAACCTTCATCACCTGCAACTTCAAAGGTATAGACTTTACTTTGCGCTATATTGGCGGTCTGAATGAAGCTGACGGTGAAACACATACTAATGGTGTATGTCATGCACTTGCAGAATTAAAGAGAAAACAGTATCAAGCATCTAGGTACTTGAACCGATAATTTTCATCACCTGCAGTTTCAAGTCACTGGATTTACATGCTGTGACACATCAGGAATCTGAAAAAGAGCTCTAGGGAAGCGCACATTAATTGTGTGGTTAACACACCTACAAAAAGAAACAACTAAGAAGCACAACAAACTGCATAACTGTAATTTAAGCCAGATGGCTAAAAACTAGAAACCAGTAGAACTTATTTTGTCCTAAAAATAAGAAACCAGCAGAACTTTTAAAGATTTATTTCATCTAAAAAGAAAAAACCGGCAAAACTTTTAATGAAATAAATCTTTAAAAGTTCTGCTGGTTTCTTCTTTTTAGCCATCTGGCTTGGATTACAGTAACACACCTACAAACTCAAGCAGGCAACAATATTCAACCTCTATGGGACTTAGGCTCATGACATTCATCTCATGTAACTTTCAATTCACTGCATCTATATATTGTGCAACATGATAAATCTGGGATAAACCTGGGAGAATCTCAAAACAATGGTGTGTGCCCGTGTCACATATTTCCAAAATGAAAGAGGTGACAATAACCAATTCTTAGGTGACTTGTCATCTCCAAAGACTCCAATCGCAAAGACACTTCAGACACATGCCTAGTACCAACCTATGAGCCATATCAGCAGTGTAAGAATGCTTCCATGGAGATACATACTAATACTTTTTTATTACATATCTGCAGAATGAAAATTCCACTGGGTGGAGAACTGAAACGACTGCCAGCGTTATAGTAAGACAGTAGTGCCTCAACATTTTAGCTACAAGTATTAGAGCAGAGAATGCTGCAACCAGTGACATTTATATAATTAATCTTGTACTAGTCTCTTTCAATACTGAACATGCCACGTAAGTGCCATTACTGCAGTTGGCAATGTACAACACTACATGGGCATTTATATTTATGAACATACCTTTTGCAGTTGCAGTATTAGCATAGCATTTTAACCAAAATAACATGTTAGGATATATCCTTAACAACTAGATAGTTTACAATATCACTTGCATGGATAATTACAGCTCCTGAATGGTTTATGACTCGGCTGGCAACTTGTGCACATGTAACAATTAAGTACTAATATATATATTTGATCATGTGGCAGTTCTGGGATAAACACCTGTTCTCAGTACTGGTGTGACATCTGACTTTTTGTTAACATGTCAAGCTACAGTACTTATTACAGGTATGCTCATACCAGTTCTCCCTGAGTTGCTTAATCCTCTTCCTATGCAGCTGTGAATTTTCTACCATCTCTTCTGGGGCTGTGGAGAAAACAAATAGGAGTCTGTTGAGTATTACTTGGCAGCCAGTGGCAGTTTGTATGTAGATGCTTAAGCCATGTCATATGTCTAGTATTACAGCTCATCAAGGTGACTGCTTTGGCTGTAATTCTGACAATGAAAATGCAAAAATATTGTGGATTCCTCAGAACACTACCTTTGGGATATGAAGTGCTTTTCCAAAGCCATAGTTGGCAGTGTAATATTTTGCAAAGAGAAATACTTCAAAATTTGTGGTCACACATATTTTCATCTGTGCCAATTTTGCCCAATGACGCCCAGCTCATTTTCATGACTGATGGAGGAAAAGCCTAATATAAGTAGTGTGTAATAGTGATTGCACGTAATAGTCAGAGGTGTGAAATATGGCAGTCTAGCTGCTTGTTATATGATGAACAGGAGCAGTGCTCATCAGTTGTACATAGGCATCAGCTCTGCTCTTCACAATCTGCCATACACAGCAGGATCAAGAAGGACAAGTGATTTGGAAGCCTAATATGGCCATGAGGGAGTTGTGTTTTGCTATTTTCTGACCAGATTAAAGTTTGGAAATGCAGGTATAGGAAAGAGATGAAAAGGAGAATCGAGCATAGGAGAGAATGTATAGTAAAAAAAATGAATGATCAGGATGGAGGTGGGAAAGTTGGAGGAAATATTTTTTTTTGGACAGGTGCCCATTTTTCATGCACAAAGAGAATGTACATTGTGGAATTAAGTAATGGAAGTAAGTGGAAGGGAAGAGGGTTGGAAGAGGTAGCAGCTGAAGACAGACAAGACTGACAGGGGATGTGGTCAAGCATTGGTGAAGGAGACATTAGATAAATAGAGAGAAGACAATGATGATGGTGTGATTATAAAACAGACAGGGATGGACACAGACACAAAGAGGTAGAGGAACAATAGGATGGGGGATAAGATGGAGTTCAGCAGATTCACTCCCTGTTAGGCATGACCCACTGGGATTTTACTTGTCAGTCTGGATACTGTCACCAATGGACACTGTCTCACATGGTGGAAACGGTGCTCAACAGAAACATGCCTCAGTGAGTTACTGGAGGAGGTTCTCTGGATTTCCAATTTGTGTATTTAACCTCCTGTCAATTATAACCCCGCAAAGTCTGCCTGTTGCTGATGGGTGATGAAGGTATCACTTCCAGCAGCACTGCTACTGGCAGTTAAACAGTCCCAGCACCCCGTGCTGGGCTGCTTATAGCAGGTGGTATAGTTTGGGCCAGAGATGGGTTGGTGATAGCGGCAGGCTGGGACATAGATGTTATGGGTACTTTTGGTGGTGGTGGTGGTACTTCTGCTGCCACCTGTACTAGCCCAACATGTCTTGCTTGAGGGATGGGTGCAGGTCTAGATGCTGCTGCATAAAATAGCAACATAAATGATGAGAAACAAAGTAATAAACCATATAAAAGTTTACAACAGAAAAGCCCCAAGACTGGGGGAGAGAGAAGTACACACACACGCATTGAAAAAATGAAGCTGATATATATTTTTGGGATGATAAACTTACACATAATGTACTCGAATAAACAAGAATATGCTTCTCAATTTACCAATACTGCTAGCATACGTAAGTGAGACAGATATTTGAATCCACAGCCATCATTACAAGTATTTTTCTAGACAAAGCATTAATATTTTGATCTACTTAGACATACCCATAGGGATGCATTATCCAACATAAACTAATAAAAGGTGTCAGGCAAATATACACATACATACAAAGACAATATGTTGCTCAGGCATATGTTGGCCTACAGCTACTATAATGGGAAGAAACAAATATATTGACAAGGATTGTCTGGGACAGCAGTAGCATAGCTAGGGCAGGACGAAGGAGGTAACTACCCTAGATACAAAGTGTTGGAGGGTGTGGTCTGCCAATCCCAATCACTCTTTTATGCATAATGGCTTTTAAATGCTGGTATTGCATTTGTGGTCAAACCTCAGTGCTGTAGAGATCCATGTGTGGTCCAAACTGTAGCAACTGCTTGCTATATAGTAGCAAGCAGTTTGCTATAGTTTAAAAGTAAAAAAATAAAATAAAAATAATTACTGAAACACGAGTGTTGCAGTGCTCTATACAGAGAATAAACTTTAACAACTACTTGCTACATTTTAGCAAGCAGTTTGCTATAATTTAAAAGAGAAAAGATTTTTTTTTTGTAAATAAAACCTGAGTGCTGTAGTGGCCCATCAGGGTATAAACTGCAACAACTGCTACATTTGTATCAAGCAGTTTGATACAGTTTAAAAGAAATAAAGATTTTTTTTAGTAAATTAGAGGAAAAAAGGTCAGGATCAGGGTGCAAACATGGTACCTGATTGGCTGAGACAGGAGGGAGGAGGCAGGAGCATATCCAGTATCAGGCCACCTGGGCAGAAGAATAGATGGTTCAACTAGCACCCTGGGCTGGTACTATGAACCAGTGCCCCTACTTCCTCAGTTCTTCAAGTGATAAAAAAGCACTTCATATTATAAGCCATCAACTTATTACAGTTAGCTCTACACCTGCCCCCCCAGCTCTTCCATTGAAGACAAAAATACACATGGAAGTTCCCTCTAGTGGCACACCAGCCAGGTGGCTAGATGCATGATGCCCCCCTTCCCTCCTGCCCCAGCCATTCAGGTCCTGTTAATGTGCCATGCTCCCTTCCATCAGTATATTTCATTAAAAAAATCTTATTTTAAACTGTAGAAAACTATTTACTGCAAAAGTAGCAAATAATTGCTAAAGTTTATACCCTGCCTACACAGAGAGCTTCAGCTATCATGTTTTAGTTAAAATAAAATTTTCTTTTTAAACTACAACAAACTGCTTGCTAGTACAGATCTCTACAGTATTCATGTTTTAATTAAAAAAATGCCTTTTAAACTGCAGCAGACTGCTTGCTACAAATGGACCAAACAATTGCTGCAGGTTATACCCTACCTGCATGTAGTGCTACATCATTCAGGTTTTAGTATTTTACCTTTAAACTGTAGCAAACTGCTTGTTACAATGTAGAAAGCAGTTATTACAGTTTAGACCACACAATGAGCACTACATTGCTCAGGTTTGACCGGAAATGCAATACTGGCCTTTAAAAGCTGGTATTGCATTAAAGAGAGATCAGGATTAGCTAATCCATACTCCCCAACACTTTGCACCCAGGGCATTTTCCCCTCTTGCCCCACCCTAGCGATGCTACTGCACCTGAGTGGTGTGCCAGTAGAAGGATCAAACTTTTTGTTTGCTCTGCACTTGAAGAGTTGGGGAAGGATGCAGATTAGGTGCAGTCTGCAGGAATCCAGCCAACTGGAATCCTGCTGCAGTTTTGCGGATGTCCTTTTTTTTTGCTCTTAGCTGAAGGGGTGGGGTGCTAGTTCATGGTACCAGCACAGGGTGCCGGTTGACTAAGTTACACCTCTGTGGGTTAGAAATTAAAATAATTATTCACTTCTAATGTTATAGTTGGTATAATGAAACAGACACCTCAAAAAAAAAAAAAATATATATATATATATATATATATATATATATATATATATATATATATATATAAGCACTTTACTATCTTGAAATACTGAAATCTTGAATTTCAGTATCTTGAGATGAAAGTGCAGAAAATGCAGTTGAGTGAAACCGCACTTGCTCAAATTCGGAATGTTGAATCCGTGGTTGTGGTGGCACACAATGTGGGATTTACTGTTCTAGTAAGGCGCTGTGTTCTGTGGGATTTGGTTTGTCTGACGTTGTGTCAATATGTAAGGAGATTTAGGTAAGTGCTGTTTTTTCAGGGTTTTGGGTAGGGGTTTGAGTGTATGTGAGTGTGTTGGGAAGTTTTAGGTGTAGGTTAGGGTAGGTAGGTAAGGGTGTGAGTGTGTAACTGTTGAGAGTGGTGGTGTTTGTAAGTATGTGTGTTTGTGCATGGGGAGTATAGAGTATGTAGTGGTGAATTTAGTGTCTTTGTCTTTTTAGTGCAACCTCAGAGTTAGTATATATAAGTAGCGGGGTCTGGGGGGAGCAGCACCCAACATGGGGGGGTGCAGGGGGGCTTGGCCCCCTGCTTATATGTAAGTTAGGTGTTATTATGTATGTGTGTGTTTTATTGGTTTGTTGTAGTGTGGGGAGGAAGGTGTGTGCATGTTTGTGTGGTGCAGGTTTTATTTAAAAGTTGCTATTTTGAATTTCTTGCTTTTGGGATTTCGGTATTGTGACTGTTCTGCTTTATAGTCTCGGGATACTGAAATTCGAGATTTCAGTATTTTGAGATTGTAAAGTGAATATATATATATATATATATATATATATATATATATATATATATATATATATATATAAATCCACAAGGGAGGGGAACTTAAACCCACAGGCATCATCACAATGTGAGAGCACAGCTGTAACTGAACCATATATCCAAGTAGATGGCAGAATGCATGTACACTCAAACATATGACAGTCATAGTGCTAGCTTTGAACTATGGAATTAGCACATACGTGGAAGTGCTCTTTAAAAGCTATACTATATGAAACTGCATCTAAACTACATTTAATTTTAAAACGTGTTCATTATGAAGCAAGTATGCCCACCCCGTTACTGTCCTAGGGGCTCCAGCTTCCATCTGTGCAGCTGCCTATTTTCTGCAATCACTTCTGGGGATATGTAGGGAAAAACAGCACTGATAAGGATTTGTGGATGGCAAACACTGGCAGATCATACATGTGAGCAACAAAGGTCTACTTACAGTACATAGGTGGTGCTTGTTGTCAAATGTCAGTCTGCCATTGGCCTAGGAGGTCAGGTTGTTGTCACCTTGTATCACTGTAATGGTGATGGCATTGCTTGCCCCTGTGGGTGATGCCAGTGGCATGGGTGACAGCTTGGGCTAAACTGGTCTAGACTCCAGGCTTCAGTTTTATAATGCCTCTGGTGGCAATCCTAATGAAGAAGGTGGAAAACGATTTTTGTCTCCTCCATGCATCACCGCTGTGCTCAGAAAGGAGTATTACCCTTTCCTTTACAGCAGTGATGTCTCACCTTGAAGAATCACAAGGAAAATGGCAGAAAATTGGCACCCAATGCAGTTCTCATTTGTACCATATACTTACTTTGCATGATGGGCATAGATGGGCATCTCTTTTCCATGGCAGATGGTGGGCTAGCCTAATATAGGCAGTGTATTATAATGGATTACAATGGCACTTTTAGGTATGTAACATGATAGTCTTATATCACTGTTTATGCTGTTAGGAAAGCAGTCACGACAGCAACTCCAATTGCATGAACTTGTATGTAGAATTACAAATCTCCAACTATAAGCATTATGTGGATCACACATGCTCACTGCTGCCCACAGGGACCCAGCTGTATCCATGGCATTGAAGACAACTGAGTATAATACTTAGCAGGTTTTCTCATTGCGCAAATTGTGCCATTTGGAAACAATAATGACTTGAGCCCTAATTAGCATACTCATCACACCCAGCCTGGTGAATCTGCATGATATAAGCATGAGGGTAGGCAAAGAGCTTAATCAAGCTATGGATAAACTCATGTAGCAGCCACTTCTGAACCTGTAGCAGGTGTACTTGAGAAGAATTAAGTCAAAGTAAAGCATAGGCTGTATTAAGTTCAACTTTTCACAAGTACTAATTGTCAGGTATGGCTGCTTTTAACTGTTCGACAGAAATGCTGATACAGTGATGAAATGGAATAATTACTTGATATAAACCACAGAATTCCACCATCAGAAAAAACAATACTTTTAATTGCAAAAAGCAAACCTTCCTCAGTGCATAAACAGCATTAAACAATTTTCTATTTAAAAATAGCAAGACAAGTACAACATGACCACAGCCATCCAATCATATTGCACTATTAATTAGGCATACAATCATTCTAATAAAAACATAAAACTCATTCTTTGTTGTATCTTTATAAGAACTGGTTTAATGCTAACTTTATTAGTTATACATGGCTTATTATCAGCATTAAGTCTTACTATCCACTCATACTCCTTATATTCCAAATGGTTATTCAGATTGCTGCCCCTCATGTCTTTACGGACAGTATCAATTACTCTAAAACTAAAAGTGTGGACCGCACCATTATCTAAATGATAAAAATGCATTAAGTAGGCATATTTTAGATAATGGTGCGGACCACACTTTTAGTTTTAGAGTAATTGATACTGCATTTTAGAGTAATTGATAGCATTAAACCAGTTCTTATAAAGATACAACAAAGAATTTTATGAGTTTTATGTTTTTATTAGAATGATTGTATGCTTAATTAATAGTGCAATATGATTGGATGCCTGTGGTCATGTTGTATTTGTCTTGCTCTTTTTAAATGGAAGACAATTGTTTAATGCTGTTTAAGCACTGAGAAAGGTTGATAAACTGAAAGTTTTGCTTTTTGCTATTAAAAGTATTGTTTTTTCTGATGGTAGATTTCCGTGCTTTTAACTGTTGACATAATTTGAAATAAGTCTGCCACTATATGCAATTGATTTTAGAAGGTATACTGGTGAAGAACTGGAAGGGTAAGGTGGTTTTTGGGCTGAAGGATTGTTAAGTATAATGGGAAACACAACCTTCACCACGTACTCTGAGCACAAGTCAACACTTTCGAACTGGTCTTGTTATATACATTACACATATATGTCATATGTAAAAATCTTTTAAAACCCTGAGGAAAAAAAAAACAGTCATTTCACCTTGGTCAGTTGTAAATGTGATGAGAACTATTTCGGAGGACATTTGTTCAGTAAACTTATGTGCCTGCCATTACTTAAAAAGTGTGAATGCAGATATATAGCTGTCAGACACACAGACAGTATACTACATGGTCAAGTGAGAGACTGATGGTATAAGGTTTTGCGGGGCATCTCAGGTATAAGGTTTTGTGGGGCATCTCAGGCACAAGGCTGCTAATTCCACTGTTTTCTACACCAACAGTGATGCCTAAAAAGGAGAAGCAGAAACACTTCAGATTCTGGTAAATGATGAAAAGAAAGAAAGTTTTATGATGAAGAGAATTAGATATCACTCCAGAATTTTCTCCATGATAAATGGATTTTTGGCCTACATTCTGCTGACCAGACCTACTGGAACAGTGTCTGGCAAGATGTGGTGGCAGATATTGATGCAGTTAGTGAACGTGACCATAGCTATGAGAAGATGCACCACAGATCCACTGACATAATACGTTCCACTGAAATGAGAGCTCAATACCTGACATAGAAAAGTAAGCTCACAGGTGGTGGATTATCAAGTGAGCCACATCTCTTTAAGATGGAGGAGTTTCTGTTCTCTAATGAAGGCAGTGACAACTCCATGTGGTCCCACAGAGCAGTGCTGGATGTTGGGGCAGAGCCTGATCAGCCAACAAAATGATATACTGGAGATGCCCTAGGTATGTAGACCACTTTTTGGTTAAGTCTACTTGTTAGTCCACTGAACCCTTTAGTCACTGTCTAACTTATTAAAGCTGTCTTATTTACAGTATACAGGAACATCAGGGATGTCTTATCCATGAGCATCTGCACAAGGTATTGAATTAAAATACTTACTTTCTTAATACTAATATTTGCACACTTCAGTTTTTGTATACTTCTGGTGCTGAGTCATACTTATACCGGATAATGTGCTTTGAAGCTGATTATTTATCCAGCAACAGCATTGTGGAACTGCCATTGCCATGTGTTGGAGGATTTGCAGCCATTGATAATAATGGTGGGGATGAGATGGCACAGTCAGGGAGTACAGAGTGTGTGTTGGACACAGGGAATGTGACCACTGCATCTCCTGCACAGATCACTGACACATCATCTATGCCTACTGAAACCAAGGAAACACATATCACACATTTAGGACAAGTTAATGAGGACACTGTCAGTCATGTAAGTGTTGTACCCCAAGTGGATACATGCCAGAATCTGCCTCACTTACCCTTGTCAGAGAGGTACACACATGGGGTGGGTACTAGTGTTCACTACAGACAAAGTTGCTTCCTCCTCCGAGGTTAGTGTGTCAGTGGCCATAATTCAGAATATGTGCAAGGGCATTGTGCAGACACAGGCTAGTACCAGCACAGTCATGACTGAGTTAGTGAGGTTGATGCAGGGTGTGTGAGATGACCAATGGAAGTGCATGTCTGGTATGTATGACCATTTGGACAGACTCACTCACATACTACAATGTATCATGTCATCTTAAGGTCAACTACAAGGGGTGAAGTACCTACCATGAAGCCAGTCCACTGCCTTCTCCATAGATGATAGACAATGTGGCCATGGATGACCTAGATCATACTCCCACAGTGACAGCACTTCTATGTTTACATCTATTGTAGAGATGTCTATAACCAGGAAAGGAAGTCCTGATGGTTGTGGCAGTCTTGACAGTGGTATCTCTCATAGCAGATATCACTCATGATCATCCAGCAGCCCAGCATTTAGTCAGTTTCATGGTACAACCAGTGTAACCCTGGAAGAGCCATCTCTTGTGGATAGATGCATGCACAGGATGCTCAAACTTCTGCCATGCATGCCCTGGACCTGTCTAGTACATCCAGTCACAGTACTGCAACAACTGCTGAGGCTGTGTATCAGCAGAACCATACTCACACTACCACAGTCCCCAGTACATTACATTTACAGACTTCCACTGACACGGGTTCTTCCCAAAGCTTCTTAAATTAATGCTCCGCTGCCCTCATTGAAAAGCAGTAGACACAAGAGCATGTTTCACTTTAATAATCCTCAGTACTCACACATTTCCCTGTGAAAATCATGCAGTCATGTGCTCCCTCCTCAGCCTGTGCAAATGATGATAAATGTGTGCTGCCCTTTTACAGTGTTACTCAGCTTGTCTAACTCTGATGCATAGCATGGCCAGCCTATGCATGGGTAAGCACAACCTGATATTGCTCTGGTATCTGCTTGACTCTTGTCTATGTTCTAAAGCTATGTTTAAGCCATTGACTCTTTGCCAGTGCCATGGCATATTATACCCGTCTCTGTCAGGCATTGTCATACCCTGTTGCCTACTTCTCTGAAGACTCCTTGATTGACTCAGCCTTCACTGCCTGGTGTGCTGGGTCTGCTGATTCTGCAAGTGCCCAACCTGCTGTATCCTCCTCCTGCGTAGGACATTGTACAGCTACCAGGGTCAAACTGCAGGAACCCACAGGATGAATCCAGAAGCAAAAGTGCACCTTCAGCAGCCCAAGCACATTCACAGTAATATTCCTTATTTGTGATTGGATATGGTTATACCACTGGTCTATTTGATTTTGTCAGTTTCTTAGGTGTTTCATGAGCTGGGTTTCCAGAGCATATCCAGTACACCTTCAAGATGGCCCTAGGGAATGTCACCACTCATAAACTGACATATGCAGAAGTCATGATAACTGCCTGGGTGACCTACACCAATACTGCAGATGATATCTTGTTCATTATAGGCAACCTGGCAGTTCATGCAGTGATACAGTCTATGGCCCCAGTACCTTATGGAAATGGGCTACATCATAGAAATCCTGCATGGCATTGGCTTTCTCCTCTGTGGTACTAGGGAACACATATACTCCCCCACATGCTGAAGCATGGCATTGAGAAACTAATGGAGTATTCTCAAGATAGATGCCTGAGATACCCCCACTCTGTTCCCTGCAATTTTCTGAAAGGTCAGTGTAGCTAATATATGCAAAGCAACAAATACCTTAGTATCTACTAGGATAGGTACTCTACAACTCCCATGGGAGTGCAGATGAGGCCAGCACATGTCCACAGTTTCTTGCATGGTGTCCAGATCCACACAATATCAATCCACAATGTCAGTGTCATGAAGTCGACTATCTTTTAAGCATGGTCAGATGACCCACTGCCTATGGAGATGATGATGCGCACTATCAGGCAAAGCAGCAGCTATAAAAGCTTCTTGCAAATACACATCTACTAATGCTGTTGTAACCCCTAAAAGTCTTTCAGAATTCCCTTAGACTGAGTATGAACCTTCAAATAGGAGCATTGGGTGACATCCTGTTGTGTGAAACTTACACCTTGGGGAACCACTTCACCATCTTGTTTTTGCCTCAGTTGTATACTCTGGGATGCTCATTGCAATAATGTTGATCATTGCCATATCATTATATGACCATAAGCATACATCACACCTGAGTTGCACATGGTTACTAGTCACACAAATTCCTATACCATCATGCAGAAAAGTTGTCCAAATCCAGCCCCTAATTTACCTCTTTGCTCCCCCTATTCATGTTGTATTCTTAAGCTAAATATATTTTTAGTTGTCTTCTCCTGTTTCATTAGCTTTTACTAGTAATCACAATATCATCAGGCTATGATAGGTCCTCCACTTAAATTAATTAAATTTCAGTTGCTCCTTCCCATTTATATCTTCATATCTTTAAGGTGCATATTTCAGGTCTATATCGCAATGTCGAACTCAGTTCAAACGTCATATGGTCGACACCATATGATCGAACTTTTAAAAGTTCAAATGTTTCAACAGAGATCTCTGTACAGTGCGGAATGGGAAGATTTCCTTTTCTGCACTGTAGTGCAATCTCGGAGTTGGTATATTTAAAGAGCGGGTGGTGTGGGGTGTAGGGGTGCTTGCCTCCCTGCTTAAACCATTTAGGTAGGTTTTTTTTTTAGTTTATTTATTTTTTTTTTATTAAATTTTTGAACTTTTAAAAGTGCGATCATATGGTGTCGACCATATGACGTTCGAACTTTTAAAAGTTCGATTATGTAATATAGACACGCATATTTCCATATCCACAGCTTCAACTTTTTTCCATCCTACTTTTAACTTCTCTGTTTATACCACTACTTACTATTTCAAATAAAGCAGCTCTAAGCAGATAAAACAGAGCATGCAAAACATTCCAATTTCTTGGCCTTTTGGCAAAGATAAAACTGGGTTTTGACTAGCAGATCACACTTATCAAATTTCATTCTGTGTAAAAAAACATGATTGTGAAATTTACGAAGGTATAAGAGATTGCCTAAACTGGTAATGTTCATGCAAGATATCACAGCAAGTCCCATAGCTGAGCCTGTTAATGAATTCTTCCTTCTCTCTTTGTAATAACGTGACTTACAACTTTTACATCCTGGGTTTTCATAAGATATTACAGTGGTATCACTATACCATGTTTCTACTCCCTACAGCTGACCTTCAATTGCTCCCAAGTCATCTCCTCATTCATCTAGTGTGATGGCCTTGTCTTAGGCTCCCTTGAGTCCTATCCTGACCCACACATTGGGCCACAGATAAGATTGAGGATACTGGTTTAATATCATACTACTGCCAGGGAGAGGATATGCCATAAGTCATCATTCCCATGGCAGTCTTATGATCTCTACTACAGCTGACATTTTGGAAGGTTCCTACACATTTCTGTGAATGCACTACTTCCCAAACAAATGGCACACTGCTTGCAGTGAGGAGCTTGCCTGGATCTTCCTGCTACAATTGCAGTGAGCCAGGCTACCTCCTTTCCCCATGATGGGTGAGCCAGCATCAGCTGCTCCCTCCCATCTTCTTCCTCCTCTTCCCTTAGTACCTATGACGCTAGTCAAACAAGGGTGATCTGGGGGTACAGTCAGGACTTTATCACTTTGTGTCCCAAGGTAGATCACAGGTGTATCCTTATACCACTGTTCACTTTCATGCAGAATGTCTATAACCTGATGTTTAATAAGAAACTCATACTGCACTGCTATCTATCCTTTTGAATTTGTTTTAATTGTGTCAATCAGTCCTTTTCATATTTAGGAAACAGCATTTTTTTTACAGAAAATTCTTATTTTCTACCTTAACTAAAATAAAACACAAAACAAGGGCAATTAAATGCAATAAAATATTTACAATATTAGAACTACCCCTTCTTTTGAAGAGGATTTACTCTGGACCCCCATATTCAGGCAACAAGGTAAGACAGTTGCTATCAAGCCTGTTATGAAATCTTGAGGTATTGTGCAAAACACAACAAATATGTCACTGCCCCCAAAAAATCAGGACTTAATTAGGAAAAAGCTTTTTTTTTATTACCATGGGCCAGGGGAATGCCCACACCTACCATCAACATCACAATCTACCACATATTGTATTTTATCGAATATTTCCTTCCATTGATCATTAACCACTTCTTTACAACCAAACCTGATAATTCAAATATGAATGTCTCGCTAACAATATATTTTCCTTGCAGTACCTTCTTACCTATCCACTGTCTTTACTGTAATTCATATCTAAGCCTATATCTTGTAAATCCCTTTTTAAGCATTTCATAGCATGTGATAAAA
This sequence comes from Protopterus annectens, assembly GCF_019279795.1. Lineage (NCBI taxonomy): Eukaryota > Metazoa > Chordata > Ceratodontiformes > Protopteridae > Protopterus > Protopterus annectens. Next base: position 1,529,419,703 of record NC_056737.1, on the reverse strand, counting down.
TTATTTGTGCTTAATTATAACAATATATCAACATGCACATTTTTAAACAGGAAATGTAATATCTTCTGCAATATCCACTCCAAATCTTTGGACTGAAATTGTATTTTGTAAAGCAAAATATTAATATTTAACACAAAACTGGACTGAAATGCTTTTTGCTATTTTCTTCTTTATTCTTTTCAAAATATCAATTACCTAAACAAATGCAGTAGAATATTTCCATAGACCTAGTCTAACAATCCCACAGAAATTGTTCTATAGCCATAATCCCTCAAATTGTTGGCACATTGTATCATGACTAATATGCCTTACTAACATCAGTGATCAACACGAATTTCAACTGAAGTATGGAAACTACTTAGCTATGCTTGCACATCTTTCATATTTAAAGAAGTCAACTTGATCACAAAAGCTGAAAGAATCCCTTAGTTTATCTTTCAGCTGTTGACCTTAGAGCCTTCTCTGACCTTTGCTTGCAGCTAATTGTGGCATCCAGTGGTTTATGCTGTAGGCTGACTGCTTCACTGGGGATGACTTTGCAATTACTGATTCTACCCCAGCATCTTTTCCTTACTAGAAGGAAGTCTACCTGAGTGGCAAGCTGGCCATTCTTATATGATGTTGTGATTGTCTCTCTTTCTGAACCATGTGTTGGCTATTATCTATCCATTTGCAAGACAGAAGTCAAGATGGGATTCTCCTTCTTTATTTCTGTTGCCCTACCCACATGGACATAGGCAGCCCTCATATCCTGTTCTGTCTGTCCTGATATGTGCATTCAAGTCACCCATTAGGCTGGAGTCTGATTGCCATGATTATGTCTCTTGGATACATAGAATGTCCAGCCCATCCACTTCTAAATAGCATCCTGCATCAGTGATCCTACACTGAGTGCAGCAGTTCTTAGCTCATACTTAGCAGGTGAATTGGTTTTACATCCAGCTTTTGCTCAACAGTGTTATCCCAGGTAATTCAAGCTGTGCAACTGGACACTGGCTACACACCTCTTAACTGTACAGATTTCTGCAGAATGTCCAGATTTTTGCGTCATATTTTTGGTCTGTTTTTCATAACATTCTGGTTTTCTGGCAAATTAGTGGCAAATCATTAAAGATTGAAGTTGGAAAATAATGACAGACGTTTGAGTTTCAGACTTCATACCCTTCAAAACATTCATGCTAATGCAAAACCTGTTATTCTACCAACTGTCTAACTTTGTAAGAACAATATTTAAAAATTGTCCCTATTTTTTTGGACCTTTGCCCCACTTTATTTATAACTTTATTCAGATTTCTTGCTTTAAGAGGTTGAGTGGCATGACTGGCTGTCCAGTAGCTTATTGACCCAGAGCTGCTGGACTTTATGGTAGGAACACACTGGCCAGTAGGGGCACATATACCCCTCCCATCATTAGCATGGGTCCCTGGTGTAGCTTGGAATAGGCCGGTTCCTCAACCTACTTATCATTGGCAAATATTCAAGCCCATTTGATGACATTAGTCAACATGACCAAATCACCTAGAGACATATTTTATACTGAGTGGCTATCCCTGCCATGGTATGCAGTCTGTGATCCATGTTCTCCTGTCATGAAGATACTGCACATCACAGATGATGCCCAAAGTGGTTGGTTTATACAACTACTGTCCACAGCTCCAGTCTTTGGTGAGTTTGATCTGTTAACACTCAGCATGTTTTTTTGAAGGTGGAAGGAACTCCACAGAGACACATGGTGAGCATGCAAACTCCAAACAGGCATTGGTTGGAGGTCAGGATTGAATCTTGTACCTTGTGCATTGAAGGTGAAGACCTTAACCATTATGCCTACTGGTCTGAATAACTGTGAATGTATATATCCTACATGGCATAGGGAAATAAAGGCCACTATTTCTTATAATATAGCAATGAGATGTATTTATTTTACTCATTGAATACAAGCATATTATATAGAGGTGCGTATTTTACTTACATAATTCAGGAGTTAAGGACAGTCTTAAGAGCAAACTATTTAGCACAGTCATTGGTTCAATTTTAGAACAAGGTACCTTTATATATTCAACAGTTGTCTTCTTTGCATATATTCAAAAAACAGTTGACATCTGGTTGGGTCCCAGAGTGTATGCATTTATTGAGTCATTGAGGAATCTGCATTTTGAATGGCATTTGGCTTTACACAGGAACTAATGAAGAATAGAGCAATTGAAATTGAACAATTATGCCACATTAATATCTTCACATCAGGCTGTGGCAAAGGTGTACAAAGTCATTTATCACATTTGTTTATGTCATGAGAAAAAAACATCTATTGAAAAAATAAAATAATATGACATGCCATGAATCTAATTCTCTATTATTTTTGTCTCCCCCATCCCATCTCTCTTTTTTATAATGTTGACATACTGTACCTTGATGCTGAAAACAAAATGACCAAAAGCACAGAGAGGTAGACCAACCATTGCAGCTTGGCTTGCCATACCTCCACAGATGGCAGCACAGACATCCAGCACTTTGGGTTACAAACCTGTCAGCACAGCTTATGGCAAAATCTTGTGAGTTTTTGCCTTTGTCCACCTTGTTGTGGTGCCTGTCACACTGCAGTGGTACCCTCTGGAGGCAGTACCTTTGGAGGTGGTGATTTTGTCACCTGACAGGACCTGACAGAGTTGTTGAAGGATATAAATGAGAGGGGCCTTGGTTCCCAAATTGGCAATGTTGAAAAGGTCCTAAGTTGCAGTGCTAAATTGATGCCAAATCTGACACTGGCATAAGAGACAGTGATAATAGTTCTGAGGGTGAGGACTACATTTTCATTGTTTTCAAGCTTGATGTATGTATACATACAATGTCCCCTATCTACCCCAACTGTTTGCTATTCCATCATAATCCCTCTCTGTCTTGTATGTCCTGTATGTGTTTGCCTCTTCCTGACCTACCCTATTACCCTGTCTTTCCTTAGCCTCTTCCCCAAAAGTTCCCTCTCTTTATAAAAATACAGAAAATTGGCACCTGTCACACAAAAAAAAATCACCCCATGCATAGCTCTCCACTTCACCTATGTGCCCTCTTGATGCACTTGATGTGGCCCAATTGGCTATACAACATTTTTCTGTTGTCACTCATCCCTGGTGTAGTTACTCCCCAAAGCCATGAAATTCTTTATACAATTCTGCATTTATGTTGTGAAGAAATGGATAGCTATGATGTTCCCCCACCATCCTCCTGCAAATTCTTATATTATTTCCCCTGTTTCCTACCCTCTGCTTGCCACCCGCATTTTCACCACTGTCCCATCAACCCCTTTTTCACATGAATAATCTGGTCAAAAATAGAATCACACACAACGCACATGGCCAGAAATTGCCAATGGAAAAACCTTCACTTTTTTGTCCTCAGCATTTATGCAAGGTTGGCATAACACACTAGTGCAGAATGATGGTGAATGCTGTTTAGCTGTCTATGGCAAAAGCTGAAGATTTTAATTTCAGCTGTTGTAGTCTGATTACTATCATGCAAATGTTCTTAAATCTGCTGTGTAATGAAAATAAATAGTAAAGGCAGACTAAAGGCAATATTGTAAAACAGGTTACTGTAACATTTATTAGGCTGATGGAAGTAATGAACTAAAAGTTCCTATGCTGCATGTTGAGGTAATCCCCCTGTTTATAGACTGCTGTTTTTGCATAGTGTCATTTGTTTAATTTCAGCTGTAAGTCAAATTATTATTACATGACATTTCATATTGTTATCATATAGTTAACTGCAAACATCTGTATTTCTCTCCGTTTACAACATTTCATTAACATACCATTTGAATAGTCCAGCAAGACATCAATTGCAAGGAAAATTGCATCCCCAATGGGAGATTTAGCAAGCTACCTTTATCCTGCTTATGCCTTAATGTTGGTTGCACTTTCCTACCCCTTCTTGCTCCCTTTAGCAAACACTTTATGTACAGAGCAAGACAGCTTAATAATGAGGTAATAAGTAAGAGTAATGCATCATACATATGAACTTATATGTCCCACAAAAAATATTGTTGCTACTCCTCTCTCCATCTCGCTCTCTCTCTGTTCACCCCTTCTGCTTCAGTAAGTTGTCACTGCCTTTTAATTGTATTATTTAAATTGTATGAAGTAGGAATTCCTTTGCGGTATGATGAGATGATGCTCACATGTATAGATGCATTTTTGACAACTTTCAAGGGTTTTAATCTGCCCATTTGCTAAGTGTTACTGACTGTTTTTAGTAGAGTATTTTATGTGGTGGCTGTTGCCTATATATTATGAGCTAACATTCTCCTGCTTATATAATAAGCTACTTCTTTCCTGCCTGCCTCACTCCCTGTCTATCTTCTTCCTTCTGTGTCATTACTCTTCCTACTCTGCATGTGCACAATGTCTGGCACTGAGCTCCAACTGTAACTGAGGCTAAATAAAAGTACACAGCTTATGACAAAATCTTGTGAGTTTTGCCTTTCTCTGCCTTGCTGTGCTTAACTATGTATGTCCAGTTGATCTACTTTTCAACAAGCTGACAAGTTGAATGTATAGTTTACAGTTGTCAAGAGGGTAATGAAGAGCAATACGTAGATTCTCCTTGTCTGCTATCTGCTTTCATATGAGAACTTTGTGAAGCATGACTTCCAATGTAGTATGTATAGTTAATACTCAGGTATGTATTTTTTTCTTGAATACTCTCAAGGTTTGAATACAGATATATGTAAAGGTGTTTTTGAATGTTTAGTATGACCCCTGTGGTTGTAAATGCTGTCTACACCTTCACTTAACATGCCATTATTCTGCTGTTGCTGTGTTAATGTGCCTGCTCTCTCTGTTGTGAAGCCTATCTTGTACAGTTCTTCTGAGAATAATTATGCTGGTGAAGCAAACAGTAAATTAACACAACACAAATATGTGCAGAAGTGAAATACAAGGTAATATGCTATTATCATAGGAGGTTACTAGGCTAATGGCCCTGGGGCCCTTACAAGCCTAGTCAAGAATTTATTCCCCCAAAAAGAAACCTCAGTCAGCACCTGTTACCCCTGTCAGTGAGGGACACATGTGGTACCCCTGGGACAAATTAGTGGTTTTGCATCCGATCATCAAGGTTGTGCTTAAAGAGGGTCAGCAAGGTAATCTGTTTGACATGCATGGGAAGTCTATTCCAGAGATGGGGCAGCCTCTGGGAGACAAACCTGTCTCTCCAGCAGGGTTTGTTAATGTCGCATATTAGATTTAGGCCTTTTGAGTGGGTAATGCATGGGGAGTTAGACTTATGGATATGGAGCATCTCTAGCAGGGCAGGGTCAGAAATTGCCTTGTAGGCGAGACACAGATCACCTCTTAGCACTCTGTATGGTGCCGAGTAGAGTGATAGTGATTTGAGCCTGTCTACATAGGACAGGTGTTGGAAACCATGGATTCTCTTTGTGAGGTATTACTGTGGCCTTTTCAGCTGGTGCAGGTGTTTGGAGAGGTACGTACCAAATGGGGTGTTGTACTCAACTAATGAGGGAGGAATATGCAAGCAGTAATGCCCAACAGGGTGTGTGTTAGTGTGTAATTAATGCCCACCCAGAGGTGGCCTCTACATCCCTGGATGGGCATTACTTATACATTAACACACATTCTGGAGGGCATTATTGCACTTAAAGAATGGGCTGTCTGTAAATTGTTGTGTTTTACTTACTTATGTATTTTTTTACGTTCTACTTTATTTTTTTAATATATTTTTGATGTAAAATAGTTCCTCTACCTAATGTTTCATACTTGCTGTAGTATATGTTAATGGTGTTGGAAAAAGCATTGTACATCCAAAATATATTAAAAAAATAAAACAGTACTTAAAAAAATACATAAATAAGTAAAACACAACAATTTTACAGAGAGCCCATTCTCTAAGAGCTGGCAGAGATCATTCTCTCTTCACTCTGTCTCACACATGCTACCAGGGGATCGTTAGTTCACTTTCACACTTCACTCACTCACTCACACACTCACACACACACACACACACACACACACACACACACACACACACACACACACACACACACACACACACACACACACATACAAACACACACTTTTTTTTTGTCTTTTTTTGTCATTTTACACTCACTAAACAGCAGAACCCCTGATTCGCATGTGTAGAATAATGGCGGCCATTTCATTTTCTGAGTCTGAGCTCCACGGCAGCTTGATATGTGCCATGAAGTGGCAGACTCATTTTTTCTTCGGGTATTACTTGTACATTAATACCCTGCTGGAGAACGCTTGTTCTCCAATCAGGGTACTGATGTACAGTAAGCCCATTCTCTAAAGAGAGGTAATAACCTCCTTTTTTTTTTCTGGATGCAATCTCTTTACTTATGAGATGAACTAAGTAAAAGGCTTTTCTGACCACCGCTGCTACAAGATGGTTGAATGTGAGATTGTTGTCAACTTGTGTACCCAGGTTTCTCACCACGGGTTGTGTGCTTATGGGGTTGCCGTTCATGTGGTAATCAGTAGGGCACTGTGCTTTTGGCTAATGGTATGATAATACTTTTTTTGCATTTAACTTAAGGCCATGACTTTGGCACCAGTCATTTGTTGCTGTGAGAACCTCTTGTAGGATGTTAACATTATTTGGGGGAGTCAATGACAGCACCCAACTTACAGTCGTGTGCAAACCTGGTCAGCCATAAGCCCTTGTCTTTGCCTGGACCTCTGAGAAGTAGATGCCAAACAGTAGGGGTCCCAGGACAGATCCCTGGGGAACACCACTAGTGACAGGTCTGTTGTCAGATGTGGAGGTGCCTATTTTGACTTTGTGGGTCCTATTGGTGAGCCAGTTGGCCATCCACCTGATGAAACAGGGATTTACACCAAGTTGTGTTAGCTTTTCAGTGATGCCCAAGCAGGGGACTGTGTTAAAGGCTTTGGCCAAGTCAAGGTAAGCTGTATATACTGACTTTCCCTCATCCAGGGCATTGGTGACAGTCTCAAAGAAGTCAACCAGGTTCAACAGGCATGATCTGCCCTTGATGCATCCAAACTGGGTGGGGTCAAGTGCTTGGAGATTGCCTATGTCCTTATTTATGAGACCCATAATAAAACGGTCCATAGATTTACAGATCAGACTTATTAATCTACTGAGCGATAGTTTCCAGTGTCAGTTGTGGCACCACCTTTGTGCAAGAGGATGACAATAGTTCCCACTCTGCTGGAATGAAGCCTGTACTTAGTTTGTGATTAAATAGGGTGCTCAATGGTGAAGCTAGTTCTTGCTGAGGTGCTGTAGAATACAGCCTGGGATATTATCAGGTTCCATGGAAGCTGTGTTCCTGTCACTAACTGCCCATCTTATGAAGCCACTTCTATGTCATCCAATAAATCTCTTTGATTCCAAATTGTTTCCATAAGCCATGTTTTTACCAGCAATAACATGTGTGGTCCCCCATATGTTTCATAATACACCTGTAGCATGCATATAAAGATTGACTAAATGCAGCTGTCACAACAAGTGTGTAAATCATGATACATAAAACATGACCATAACACATATCTGTTTTGTATTCCAACAGGTTCACATATGGTTGTATGAGCATAATGCTTCTTGGTGCAAAAGTCAGCAAAGTGCACCATAGAGTACTGCTAATTCATATTCTAAGTTCAACAGCCTGAGATATGATTACACTTGCTCTAGTACTTTGCCATTAGCAGTGAAATTGAGCTTGGCAGTGCTGCACTTCAGAGAGTAAAAATATATCACAAATAATTATTTGTTTAGGTTATACAATGTTTCTTTGTCTGTACTGAATTTTAACAAGTTATCTTGATTTCAGAATGACGTTGACTCAATTAATTCAGTCTGTTAATGTATGTCTGCACTCCAATGGTTACACTTGCAACTGTGTTACAATGTTGGTTAACCTATTCACACATAATCCATCAGTGTTATTCTGCAGTGCGCTGTCCTATGTAGGAAGTGTCTGTTTATTTTGTCAATGCACATTGTGCATGCAACAATCAAGACAAGCAATCATCACAGAATGAAGCAGCAGAAATGCTTGATTGATAAAGCACTGTTTTACAACTGTGATTGTCATTGACATCCCATAATGTGAAACAGGAATATGCCCCTCACAGTAAGGGAAAGTACATGATGCTTGGTGCCAGAGCCATGGGCTCAAGCTCAATGCCAAGAAGTGTATAGTTATCCCCTTTGGGAAAAACATGTACCCATGAATTACCACATAGGTGGCAGTACACTAAACACCTAAAGTGTGATAAGAGACTTAGGGACACAGGTGGACAGTGGTTTCACCTTCAATAACCACATCAGCACAACAGTCAGAAAATCTTTCTATGTGGCACACCTCATCACTAAGGGCTTTCCATCCAGAAAAAAGGAGGTCATTGTCCCACTGTACTCATCCCTCATTAGACCCATTATAGAATACAATGCCCCTTTTGATATGTACGTCTCAAGACATCTGCAACAACTGGAAAGGCCACAGAAATACCTCATTAAAGGAATCACAGGCCTAAAGCAGATGTCCTATGCTGACCGTCTAAAAAAACTCCAGCTATACTCTGTCACATATCGTCTACTCAGATGCAATCTCTGCTTAACATACAAGGCCATGTCAAACCCAGAGCTGTTGGACATGCTACACTTAAAGAAATCCAAATCCTTCAGTGCCACATGCTCCAGGGATCTAAACCTTGTAATCACAATGAACAAAACATGCTGGAGGTTTAGGTTCCTGACATAGAGACTCCCCCAGACTCTGGAATAGACTGCCCATACATGTCAAGCAGAGCACCTCTTTGGCCCTCTTCAAAAGGAACCTTGACAATTGGATGTGTGATAGAAAATTCACCCCAGGGATCAAGTTAGTCGCCCTGCTAGGCAGGAGAACAGGGAAGTAAATATTGTGGGAAGAAATAGCCAGGGAATTGTTATGGCTAGGCTTGTATAGGTCCTAGGGCCAATAGCCTAGTACTAACCTATGAACCTATATAAATATTAGTAGAGAAGTATGTCATTACATGGGACAATCACAGTGCTGTTATGTTGTCCTGTGCACCCATATGCATCTGTCCCAAAACTTGTGATGCACAGCATCATCTGTTCCAGACAGTGAATGCTTACCCTTTACAACTGTGCTTTTTCACATCATTGTGTTCTCTAAGACATAGTAACCACAGTAAACGCTCAATTAACCATAACTCAAACAATCAGCACTCTCAAAGCCACTGGCAAAAAATTATCAACGAAATACAGTACAATTTCCATGTGTTGCACTTTCTGTCCCTCCCCCCTGCAGAAACATAGCTTATGTTTTTAGAGTTTTAAAGTTTTAAAAAGGAAGATAGGAATACATTCACTCGCTCCCCAACCTAAGAACAAGTCAAACCAAACAAATAATATACGGTACAGTAGTAGTCAGACCTATTTTTAATAGTAACTCTCAAGCAATCAGAAACTAAGTTTATCCAGCATCTACCAATCCCCATGGGTGCCGGTTAACTGAGAGTTTACTGTATCTAGTATTCAATTCTCAATGTGGGATGTGTGTGTGTGTGTGTGTGTGTGTGTGTGTGTGTGTGTGTGTGTGTGTGTGTGTGTTTGTGAGTGGGGGTGAGTAGACTCAGGTGAACATGTCCTCAAAGCTTTGCTCAGTCAACTTCTGCTCTGGAAAAATTTGTTAAACTGCTAGATGACTCTGCCATCCCATTATCCTACCTTTCACAACATCTCTACAACACACTGATGAGGTAATTCTTTCTAAAGTGCACTCTCACACTTTGGAAGTCAGACTTCTCCTGTGGTGCTTGTAGTTCATACAGCGATCTCTAGAATGTGTAATTAGATAGGTAGGTGGCTCAAATACAGCAGTGACTACCATGTCTGTGTAGAGCTCATAATACATTGGAATGCTTTCACTCTTACTTGCAAATTGTAACATTCTACTTAAGTGATATGTTTTGCCTAGAAATGTCATCCATCAGTGTATTGAGTTTAACCATAGCAGTGTTTCTACAACAAAGTGTTGCTGTCACCCCCTCAAGGATGATGTATATGTCACTTGTAGTCATACGTTTACCGTGTAGCATGTGTTTCATGCAATGAAGTGTAGGCTATGTAACTGGATAAGCAGGATGTTTGAATTCCAGAGGTGAACTTGTCTGTGTAGAGCTGTAGAGTCAGGTAGGTTAACTAGGTATAACTTCCACAACACCTGAAATTAATTCACTTTCACATGGAAAACCTTTAGATAGGTAGATGAGTTCCGCATCGCCTTATTCCACTTTTTATAACATCTTCTCTACGACAAACTGATGAGGTCATTCTTTATAAAGTGCACTTTAATAGTCTGAGCTCTCCTGTGATACTTGCAGTTCTTACACTGTTTTCTAGAATGTGTAACTAGATAGGTAGGAGGTTCAAATACAGCAATGATTACCTTCTAACAGTGTGGGTGTGACTGTAAATGGATTCAGGATTGGTTTACACCCATTTGTAGAGACAACATTTACAACCCCAGATGGCTGTGAAAGTCATTTTAATGCGCGCGCGCACACACACACACACACACACACACACACACACACACACACACACACACATTTCCTGAACAATACATTGCTGATGTTGTCCCTTCATAGATGATGTATGTCTCACTTGTACCCAGAATTGTCCAGTGGCACTGGCTGCTGATAGTGTGCTCTAAAGACTGTGTAATTGAATAGGTAAGAGGCTTTAGTTTATCTTTCTTTAAAAAATGTGATTGTAATTACTGAAATATACAGTTGGATACTCACAACCACCATTACATACACTTACACTTATGTGATGCATTTTCACTGGTGCAGTGTTAAACTAGCAAATTCCATCATTCCCAGAGAAAATACATTTTTGCAAATACAGTGATTATGCAATGCTTACATAACTGCAATATCTCACAGTTGTAGTATGACTTCTCCTGTAGTGCATGATTTTGATACTGTGCTTTGTAAACTGCATCCCTACATAGGTAAAAGGTTCAAGTACAGCTATGAATATGTCTTTCCCTTTTATGCTGGGTAGAATACTGTTCACATACATATATGATGTGTAACTATACAGTGTTATTGTGCCCTTTGACCACTTTTTAGCATGAACATCCAGCTAATAAACAGTGATGTTGTCATCTATTCAACTATGCACTGTTACAATTGTACAGCAACATGTCATGTGGCACTTAAGATTCAAGCAATAATCTCTAGCTTGTGATCTTTTTGTAGTTAGTTCAAATCCAGCCCATACTGCTCAGACTACATTGTAATAGTCTTATTGTGAATGTACATGTCACTAACACTGTTGTTAATGTCATTAACACTGTTGTTAAACATATCTGGTGTGCACACATATTAATTCCTCCTACAAAAAGCTATGATAATTTCTCATATAGCATTGCTTTTATTCAGAGTAATAATGACATGTGATTATATTTTCCTTGCATAGCATTTTATGGTAAGTGTTCTCATCTGGAATGAGGAAATGACACAATATTCTGTATGTTGTTATCCTACTGCAGCACCCACAGCCACACATATCCCTTGCAACAATAATATGATGTAATGGCTTGAAATGCCAACATGTCTCACAATCATAGTGACACTTCTACTATGGTGCATTCCTTCTCTGAATATCTTGCTTTTTCTGTAGTCAAATGCTCAGGGTTTCAAAACCCACATTCTATAACTGCAAGCTTTGTGTGACCCTTCTACTATAATGCATCCACCACAGTTATAATGCATACATTTACAGTGGGAGAGAGACATCCCCCATTCCTTTTATCTCAAAGAGATTGTTTGTGACACTTATCATATGATGCAATGACTCAGCATAGGAGAAGTATCACACTTGTGTTAAGACTTCCACTGTGGTGCTTGTGTTTCATCCACATGTCATTAGTCAGTAGGCTTACATAGTTTGCTGTTCAATTCCCAAAAAGGTCAACATTATATGAATGTACTAAAATTACACAAAAACATAGTATCTAGTTATTCATATCCATTTTTATGTTGGACAATGATATATAAACACATGTTGTGATTGCATGGCAGTGAAACAATTATTAAGGGAATATCATGCTGTGAGTGCTCCTGTGGCATGTGTATTAAGTTCTTACACAGTTAGAATATGATTTAGTTCTGGGACAGTGTGTGTACTACATGATGGAAACAGCTTCCTTGGCAAAGAAGCATTGATGTTGTACTTCTCATGGTTGTGTGGACTGTAACATCCATAGCTCCTGTGATGCCCATGCACTGGCCCAGCAATCAAGGATCCTCAATCCTCACCACTAACACCAGTGAGGGGGCGTCCATATAGGGAAAGGATAATAAATACACACACAGTAAAGTACAATTTCCCTTAAGAGCACACAGAGATCACAGTCAGTCTGGGCCTGGTTTCTCCCTTTCTCTTCAGGTCCCCAATAAGACTCCCCACTGGCACAGCTATAGGGTCCAGATCTCAGCCTAGTGGGCAAGCTAAAACCTCCAGCACCCTCTCTGTCCAACTAGTGCTTCATGTCCCTGCCCAAGTAGCTGACACACACACTTTGAGATAAGAGTTTATACAATCACACAGACACTCCTGGGGAAGACTGGCACTGGTTCTCCAGCTGTGCCCCCTTTGCCCAGACTATATGGTAGTACCAGCTGCCACCACCCACTAATATCAGCTACATAAAGGCCCTTCTGAAAGGGTGTACGATTATTACTGTGCAATATTATTATCCAAATGGTAAGTGTGACTGAACAGTCAAGGATTATTAGAGTGATTTGGTACTGTAGCACTATATACATGCAATGTACTCTATAGCTTAAATTAACTCTACATAAAACAACCACAGTTGATAGGTTTAAAAATATTTAATAATAAATAATAAAAACACAATACTATATTTCTTACTACACAGTGCTAGTCAAGATTTCAGATATCACAAAGAAATACTTAAATAATACCGTAGAAAATTTCTGACATCACAGAAAAACCCTTAATCTAATCTTCCTAATTCTTAGCTATTTCTAAGAGAAGACACAGTTCTAAATAACTTACATATAGAGCAAAGCAGTGCTGGTGATGTTGGATGTTCTTAAGGCACTCTCTGATTCTCTCTCTTGAAACTGATAACACAGAGCTGTTTTACATGGATCATTATTCACACTTCTCTGGTGTTCCAGGCTAACAGAAACTGCATTTACATTCTTTACACCTGCTCAGGAACCAGAGCAATAAAGGACATTTATACATGTAAATTCTAGCCATTAACTCTGGTCTTAAAACAATAGGCAGGATGCCTCCCTCTAGACATATCAGCTCCGAATTTTGACATCAAAGAGCCATAAAATGCTTGACTTGGCTTTCTTACAGCAGAGTGCACTGTTGTTACATTTTTGCAGTTCAATATCCAATGCAGTCTTTTCGCATTCAAGAGAACAAGCCTATGGCTTACATTAATATTTACAAATGACAGAATTATCTACAGAATTCCATCTGGCTAGGCTGGCAGCCTTAACCAAACTTTACAGCTCCTTTTTAGCATTTTGACTAAATCATATTGTTCAAATTATATTCAAAACTCCTTTCTTACTTCACTCATTGAATTTGGTTATTTGTGACAGCCTGCATTGTTATCTCCTGTGCACATGCAATCAGTACAGAGGTCTGTAGAGACCCTATTATCAAAGGCAGGGGGCTGAATCTGTTAACATCTGTGTGTCAGACAGAAGTGGCTTCCACACAGAAAATATGTATGAACCAGTCAGAGGGTTACCTTTTTAGGCCTTGTCCAATAAGGTACGGTATCCATACTCTTTATGATATAAAGTGCTTCATGACACAAGCAATATGAATATTCTGTGCCATCCATGATTTATATGCATCTCTCTGATATCTGCCCTAATGTGTTAGAAAATGACAAGATGTGAATGTTTAGTATGTCATTAATTAACCACAGACATTGCTGATTTTCAAAATAATTATTTTCTGTATTGCATGGCTTCATCTAAACATTTCTTTATTACTGCAATTCTTTTCTTCACACTCTAAAAGTTTAATGGCAGATGAGGGCTTATATAAAATATTTCCAACTTTATGGTATGCTGCCAGACCATCTGAAAGTGTGATCGAACCTCCGTTATGATACTTTCTTGTGTGTTGGTGCTGTTGAATTGCGGTTATTTTACTGTTCCCTGTAATTCCTTATGGGCATGTCAAGTATCATGATGGATGAGAGGTGTGCCATTTACCACTGGAAAACTTGAAATCTTAAAATGTCTTCAGATATGTGTTGTCATTTGTCATTTATATATGTTCAGTGCTATTATATTACCATTTAGCATTTACATCACTATACAACACATTTGTGTCTATTATGGATCTATGTTCGGCTACCAAATTTTAAAAACATCAAACTGTGAATGAACGAACGTAAAACAGCAAACTGGAAAAGCATCAAACCCTAACAGCTGTGAAAATAAATTCAGTGAATGGCCATACTCGGGCAACAACCAGGAAGTAACGTGATGCATAAGTGAAGGCAAACTTTTAAATTTGCCATATTCTCCACTGTAGTGTGATCTCGGAGTTGGTATATATAGTTAGGAGCGGTGTGGGGGGCTGCAGTGCCCACATTGGAGTGTGTAGAGGGCACAGCCCCCTACCTTGTTTGGTTGTGTATGCGATGTTGGCCAACTATGGGCATTCATTGTTTTGTTTTTTTTCTGTTTTTTTTGCAGTTGTCAGTTTTTGAAGATTTCACAGTTTGATGTTATTTTGTTGTTTCACAGTTTGATGTTATTTTCATTTGATAGGGAAACACAAACCCATCTATTGCATATTTATAGGAGATTAACCCCTTTCCTATGGTTGTTAATAACAGTTATTGATAAAAAAGTCCCCTTCTAATGTGCATGACACAACAGCTCTAAAGTTAATTTCTTCTTGTGCATACATGCTGAAGTGATGAATACAGCAGTGGTGTCTGATAGCAGGCACATATTCTTTGTTTATGCATTTCATTTGCAGTAACTGCAGTCTACATATTTATCCCATAAGGTGTTTTTACTTGTCCTTGCTATTTTCTCAACTCAGCATTTCATTAACATGAATATCACATTAACTCCCCTTTGTTAACTGCAGCTTTATGTCCCTCTGACATCCTTTGTTAGCATGTCAGTTTTTATTTATGTGCATATGTCAAATACTGTCATTGAGATTAATTATCATTACATCAGTATGGCATTATTCATGTTACAAATGTTTAGACAATTCAGCACATTTGGCTGTAGTATCTGAATATATTTTACCCAGTTCCCCTCCCCTCTAAATTACTTCTACAGTACAACCAATATTATTTGTGCTCAATTCCCCCATTTCACTTTCCTTCCATCAGAATTCTTTCAGCGTATTTCTGGGCTGCCGTGCAAGCTTGCATATAAGGTTTGCTTATAGGTAAGCGGTTTCATTTGCATTCCATGCTTGTGCTTGCAAACACCCTTTCATGGCCATAAACACTATTGCTGATGACAAAAGGTGCTTGCAAATTAATTGGCACTATAACAAAAACAAAGTTCCAACTGCTGATAAAGGTCAATGCCAAGACAATAAATGTCCAGAGCATAAAAAAACTTGTCCAGACCACCACAGCTCATAGACTGCAATAACTTGTTTTTATTAAAACAGATAAGCACTTTCGCATTGCATAGCCAACACTTCTTCAGATCATAAAAACAACATAACACTTAAATAACCAGTTAAAATATTTCCATATTATGTCTTTGACCAATAACAATTCTCCACCAATTTTCATCATTTCAACACTGGTTTTAAAGAAACACTTGTATTTAAATCAGGATATCTATTACCTTGTAGCTTTAGAATCCATTTAAGTTCCACTGTTTCTGTGTAGTTAATCAAATCACCACCTCTATGGTCAATATATAATCTGAAGTACTCTAAAAACAAAACTATGCCCTGTATTTTCCCCCTACATGTTTCACTAGGGCATTAGTCATGTTATGCATTCTAATCTCATATAAATGACTAAAAATCAGATTATATATATTGACCATAGAGATGGTGATCTGAAGAAGTGTTGGCTGTGTAACACGAAAGCACTTATCTGTTTTAATAAAAGCAAGTTATTGTGGTCTATGAGCTGTGGTGGTCTGGCCAAGATTTTTATGCTTTACAAATGTATAGGTGAGATGAATAGCATGCATATTTGATAAGTGCTGCTGTTTGTCATGCTAATGTGCTTACATAATGTAGGCTTAACACAAAACCTACATGGGTTGCCAACTGGCTTACAGACAGAACCCACACTGTAAAAGTAGGTGACTTCAAATCCAGCTCCAGACAAGTGACAAGTGGAGTACCTCAGGGTTCAGTTCTGGGGCCTCTTTTGTTTGGCATCTACTTCTCTGATGTATAGGCCAACACTAAGGGACTCTGGCTAACAAAGTTCGCAGATGATTGCAAACTGGGAGCCATTATTGAATCCCAAATGATGTGGATACTCTACAAAAGGGCCTTACAGAAACAGATGCTTGGTGCCAGAGCCATGAGCTCAAGCTTAATGCCAAAAAATGTATAGTTATCCCCTTTGGGAAAAAACATATACCCATGAATTACCACATAGGTGGCAGTACACTAAACAGTGAAAGTGTGATAAGAGACTTAGGGACACAGGTAGACAGTGATCTCACCTTCAATAACCACATCACCACAACAGTCAGGAAATCCTTCTATGTGGCGCACCTCATCACTAAGGGCTTTTCATCCAGAAAAAAGGAGGTCATTGTCCCACTGTATTCATCCTTCATTAGACCTATTATAGAATACAATGCCCCATTTGATATGTACCTCTCAAGACATCTGCAACAACTGGAAAGGCCACAGAAATACCTCACTAAAAGAATCACAGGCATAAAGCAGATGCCCTATGCTGACCACCTAAAAAAACTCCAGCTATACTCTGTCGCATATCGTCTACTGCGAGGTGATCTCTGCTTAACATACAAGGCCATGTCAAACCCAAAGCTGTTGGACATGCTACACTTAAAGAAATCCCAGTCCTTCAGAGCCACACACTCCAGGGATGTAAATCTTGCCATCGCAATAAACAAAACATGCTGGAGGGATAGGTTCCTGACCCCAAGACTCCCCAGACTCTGGAATAGACTGCCCATACATGTCAAGCAGAGCGCCTCTTTGGCCCTCTTCAAAAGGAACCTTGATGATTGGATGGAAGAAAGGAAATTCACCCCAGGTATCACGTCAGTCGCCCTGCTAGACAGGGGTTCAGGGAAGTAAATAGTGTGGGAAGAAATAGCCAGGGAATTGTTATGGCTAAGCTTGTATAGGCCTTAGGGCCAATAGCTTAGTGCCAACCTATGAGCCTATGAACCTATGATTGTTAATGAATCCCAGGGAATAAGTAGCAAATACAGATATTCTCAGTCTAGGGATCTAAACCACTTCTGCAACCTCAGCAGAATGGTTTGGAGGGACATGTATATTTCACAGAGGATACCACTGCCCTGGAACAGACTCCCCATTCATATAAAACAAAGTTTTTGCAAGTCCATATTCAAAAGAAACTTGGATCTATTGATGGAAAACAGAAAATTTACCCCTGAACTGCCCCTGTACTACTAATGGACACCGGCAGCTCCTAAATGCTTTATCTCATACGTGGGTTCCCTCAACTTATCTATGATATGATCCCAGTTTTTTTCATTTTGGGTAATATATAATTATTGACTATGGGATGGGTAAGGCCAATCTCTAACCAAATGGGATAGGCTAATTCAACCACAAAAAGGGAAACTGGCTAGACTTAAAATGGTCCACAATGGTAGCTAGGCTAGTACTTTCTTATGAACCTATGAATCTATAAGAAAGGGAAAAAGGAGTTGAAGAAGAATGTCTGGTGACTGAAGTTGCTTATGCAAATGAAAAAAATGCACAGACAAGTACAAAAGATGAAAAAAATGGAATGTTGCTAGTGATAAACAAATATATAATGCTGATGTAACAAAATTTATATGAAAATTTAAGTCAAAACAAGGATGAGGAATGTATGGAAGAGAAAGAAATGGAGAAAGTGTCCACTGGAAAGAGTGAGGAAAAGAGAGATAAAATTATTGCAATTAATGCTAAAAAGGCAAAGATTAATCTAAGTTTAATTTTATTGAACACCATTAGTATTCTCGATGAAGAAAGAAGGCTGACAATACTTTAGTGGTGTCAAAACAAACAGCAGATATCTTATCAAGACATTAAACATGCAAATACATCTGGAAGGCGGAAATAGAAGCGTTTTGTTATAATAAAATAATATGAAGTTTGGGAGAGGAATTTTGATTAAGAATTTGCTATATTGTTTAATGAAAAGGAGATAAAGATATTAGATATAGTAATAGTAAGACTGGGCAGATTCAGAATATATGACAATAGAGAAGGTAGGACAGTGTGCACATTGATTGTAGTATATGCACATATGAATTTCACTAAAAGTGAAAAATGTAAATAAACAAAAATATGTTAGCAAGGATGGAAATAATAATTGGGAATGCTAACTGAAATTTAAGGAAAAGGAAAGAAAACTGAATAAGTATATTTTTACCTTAAAAATAATAGAGCATGGTTGATTTTTATATATATATATATATATATATATATATATATATACAGACACACACACACACACACACACACACACACACACACACACACACACACACACACACACACACACACACACACATATAAAATAATATAAAGACAAAAATGTTATGTAATGTTTTAGAAGGGTTGATAAAGATATTAAAACAATAGATTGTTTTCAAGTCACTGTGCAATTAGAACAGACATAAGTACCGTTAATAAATATATTAAATAGGGTAAATGGATAAAAGGGATTACTAGTGAGAAGGCAACAACTAAATTATTTGAAAATGAATGTCAGCTTTTGAAAACTCCTTGTAATATAAATTAAATGTGTTAAATAGTGGTGGGTGGTATATAAGAAAAAGTATAAAAATTAATATTTAAGATTAGAACAGCAATGTAATAATGATTAGAAATACAGAAAATTGTTGAAACAATATAAAACATGTTAAAGTAAATAAATTAGAAATAGTAAGTGTTTTTGCTACTGTTTCAACTGCTTTTTTGCAAAACAAAACAAAAAAAAAGTTCTAAGCTTGTTTCCTGCCTTTCCTGTAACTACTCTAGTCCAGATACAGACTTGCTGCATCCAGGACTATTTTGTAAGTTTCTGAGCCCCCCCCCAACCTTTCTTTGTTGGAGGGAAGCTTTCTAGCTTATCAGCAGGAGTGGTAAGCACTAGGTAGCCTTTCTGTCACAAGAGGAGTGGTTTCCAGCCCAGAAATTGTAGTTTATTGGCTGTTAGGGCAGTTTTTCCATCCTTTTAACTTTCTGGTTTAAAATCCCGTGTTTGGATGGGTTTGTGCTTGTTTAAGTTCCGTGGATCCAGTTTTGGAATCCTGCCGACTACAAGAGCAACAGCAAGGAGGAAGAGATAATATAAGTGCCTACATTTTGATTTTTTCATAAGTTACTGCTCTCTGCACTTGTGGTTTTGTCATTTTTCATTTATCTGCATTTATTTAAACTGCATTTGCCTTAATATTACTGCACACTCAAGTGTACTATCTTGTACTGCATTTAAAGTATTTTTTCTACTGTTTTAACTGCTTTTCTGCAAAAAAAAAAAAAAAAAAAAACAAAAGTTCTAAGCTTGTTCCCTGCCTTTCCTGTAATCCAGGAATGTTTTGTAAGTTTCTGAGCCCCAGACCTTTCTGTGTTGGAGGGAAAGCTTCTAGTTTATCAGTGGGAGTGATAAGCACTAGGTAGCCTATCTACCACAAGAGGAGTGATTTTTGGCCCAGAAATTTTAGTTTATTGGCTGTTTGGGCAGTTGTTCCATCTTTTTCAACTTTCTGGATTAAAAGGCTGAGTTTGCACGGGTTTGCGCTTGTTTAAGTGCCACAGATCCCGTTTTGGTGTCCTCCAGACTACAAGAGCAACAGGAAGGATAAAGAAATACTCTTAAGTGCCTCCACTTTGATTTTTTCATATCTGCACTTGTTTTTTTGTCGTTTTTAATTTACCTGCATTTATTTAAACTGTACTTGCCTTAATATTGCTACACACTCAAGTGTTTGGGTCTATATTAAATCAGCGAATGCTTAAAAAAGCAAACGCTGATTTATCGATCCCATGTAAGTGAAAGCTTACTATCCCAAACACTTAGAACAACGATTATTTTTCCCAGGGAAAAAAAAATTGCTGTTTCAAAAAAGAAAAAAACCTTTAAAACATTACATAAAGTGGGGGGCTTCACCTCCCACACCCTACGATGTGAGGGGCTGTGCCCCCCACACCCCCTACTTAAATATACCAACTCTGAGATCACACTACAGTGATAAAAATGGCAAAATGATGAAGGCGGCCAAGCAATTTCTTTCCCAGGGAAAGAATTTGCTTATATGCCATTTCAGTATTTCGCCATTTTGTGCTTTCAAGTTCGATCTATACGCATTCAAAAGAATGCGTCTTTGATAATATAATAGGGAACCAAGTGATCTAGCTTATACTGCATTTAAAGTGTTTTTGCTACTGTTTCAATTGCTTTTCTGCAAAAAAACCCAAAAAAACAAAACAAACAAAAAAAAGTTCTAAGCTTGTTTCCCATCTTTCCTGTAATTAGTATTGTCTAGATACAGATTTGCTGTATCCAGGACTGTTTTCTAAGTTTCTGAGCCCCCCCCAGACCTTTCTGCATTGGAGAGAAGCCTTCTAGATTATCAGTGGGCGTGGTAAGCACTTGGTAGCCTATCTACCACAAGAGGAGTGGTTTCTGTTCCAGAAATTGTAGTTTATTGACTGTTTGGGCAGTTTTTCCATCCTTTTCAACTTTCTGGTTTAAAAGTCCATGTTTGCATGGGGTTGCACACCATGCATCAGCGCTCAGCTGAGGTAAATTATTATTGGTGCCAGAATGTCTGCTCTTCAATTTTTCCCTTAGAATGTGCTTGTTATTTTACTTCTTGCACTTCAATTAGCTTAATTAGCTAGCACTTTAACAGGCTTTTGTAGCATTTATTGTAGCACATTTGGGTGCTATCAGCACTAGCTGTTCCTATGCAGGAACAGCACCAGTACTTATTAATTATGACCACCCCTCCTGGTATGATTGTAGGGCAATCCTGTGCTTTCTCCTGCTAACCTGGTGTACTTGGACATTCTGAGACAGTGTGGCAACTGTCTAATGTACACAGACAACCATCTCCACTTACCTCCCAACACTCATACATATGAGAGATTCACTTGTATCACCAAACAGGAAGCAGTGCATGGTCCAACCAAGACCAGACTAGCTGGTCAAGAAGAGAAGGTCAACACCTGGAACTCACTACATAGAACACACAGCCCTCCAAAACACCTACCATCATAACCTACACATAAAAACACAAACCATACACCCACCTTCGTGGAGGTTCTCTATAAAAATTTATCCAAAAAAACAGAGATCCCCAAGACAAAAATGCTGTCAACCACCACAACACAACACTAACCCCAGAACACATAGCTCACCACCACAGTGTACCCCTCAACCTAAGCCCTTAATGCAAAATGCTTTGCTCAATGTACTAATCATAGGAGACTCAATTGGGAGGCACACTGATGACCCACTCACTAGGTTGAACAAGGAGAAGGTGACAGTCTTATATCAGGTGCCAGGATCCACCACATAACACATGCACTCAGGTCACTCCACAAATACAAATATGACTTGGTCATTGTCCATGTGGGTGTGAATGACCTGAGATGTACCTCCCTGGTATATATGAAAAGAGATGTGATGGAACTCTCGGATTATGTGGTGCAGGCAGGTATGACCCTAGCCCTGAGCAGTATTCTACCATCACCTAGAATGATACCACAGTACGAGCAGAAAATTATTGATTTCAACAATTGGCTAAGTTTCTGGTGTCATTCTAAGGGGATCCAGTATCTATTTGCCTGGGAACAACATGATCAACAGACCTCGATGCTTTGCCAGAGATGGCCTGCATCTGTCACCCATGGGATTCCAGGTATTGGCTAAGGGTCTTGCCATCCCTATAGTGTCTATTTTAGGCAGTGCTCCAAAGACCAAAATTCCACCATAACAGCTACAAACAAATGCAATCTGAGGGTCATGCTGCTCAATGCTAGAAGTCTAAATCTCAAGACGCACTTGCTCGAAGCTCTCCTCAAAATGGAGAATGTCAACATCTTTGCTGTAATGGAGACCTGGTTTAAAGAAAAGCACCTCTGCTCTCCTAAGCTACAACTCATTCCATACCTTTCAGCCCCAGATTATGGCCAGAAGCTCCAAAGGCGGTGGCGTCTTCATATTTTTAAAGGATACGCACATCTCTAGACTGGTAGCCCAGCATAATGCATCTGAGATACTTCAGGTACAACTAACATAGGGTAAGACTGCAATATAAGTCATATAGCCTGCTGCAGAACCCCAAACATGTCTCTAGACTCTCACTCCAAATTCCTAAGCACCCTGGAATCTATCAAGGTCCAACCCAATACTCTCATACTGGGTGACTTCAACTACCCTTCCATCAACTGGGAAAACTATTCAAGTACCAATGTACAGGTCAACACTTTCTGGAATTTATCAATTCCAATGTCTTGGACTGGCTCATTCTGACCCCCTCTAGAGAAAGAACCATCCTCGACTTGGTTATCACCAACATGGGAAACCATTGTTCCACACCTATAGTCAATTCCTCCCTGGTTAAATCTGACCACAAACTAATCATGATGGAAATCTCCATCTCATCTACAATGCCTGCTCAGGTGACCACCCTGAAAAACTTCTCTAAAGCTGACTTTGGGCTTGTAAAAACAGAGGTGGCTAACTTCTCAGCATCCATGCCAATAGAAAATAGCTGCATGCCTGCCGAATCATATACCAATGCACTGTATGAGCACTTACACAAATGCATGGACCATGCCATACCAAATAGAACTAAGATGTTCTCCTCCAAAAAAAGGAAGCCAATATGGTGGTCCCCAGCCATCAATAAACTCTACAACAGAAGGAAGAAACTGTTGCAGAAAAAAATGAAGTCACAATACTGGAAAATCTCCCTTATCAGTCTCAACAAAAAGCTGAGATCCCTTATCAAATCCTCTAAAGCCAGCTATAAAGGCAGAATTGTGGTTGACACCAAAAACAACCGCAAAGCCTTCTATAGCTATATCAGAAACCTTCAAGGCAATACCCAGATTTGCTCTGAGTTATTGCACAATGGCACCTCCTATACTGAGCCAACAGATATAGCCAACATACTGGCCAACAGATTCAGTGCCAACTTTACCCCTCTCCCCCCTCCAAGGGCCCTATCACAATACCAGAAGCAAGCTTGGTACCCCGCATTTCTGCAGCACAGGTAAAAGCTGCATTGTCCAAAGTTAAGAATACAGTGTCCATGGGACCTGAAAATATCCCTGGCTGCATCCTACATGAGCTACAAAATGAATTGGCACCACATGTGTGTCCTGTTCAATTGCAGCCTTAGCTCAGGCTATGTCCCTAATGATTAATGCACTGCTACAGTCATTCCAATCTATAAAGAGGGAGCAACCACAGACCCTGGGAACTATCTCCCCATTAGCCTGACGAGTCTGGTATGCAAAGCTATAGACCGCATCATCATAGGTTCATAGGTTCATAGGTAGGTACTAGACTATTGGCCCAAGGGCCTACATAAGCCAACAAGGTTCCCTGGCTTACGCCACCCAAGAAAGTTATTTTCCTGTGCCACTGTTGAGCAGAGACACAGAAGTGATCCATGGGGTGTATTTCCTATTTCCCATCCAATCATCAAGATTTTTCTTGAAGAGTGTTAATGAAGAACTTTGCTTGACATAGATGGGTAGCCTGTTCCAGAGTATTGGAAGTCTCTGGGACAGGAATCTATCCCTCCAGCATGTCCTGTTTATTGTGGTGACAGGGTTTAGGTCCCTAGAGCATGTAGCTCAGAGGGATTGGGATTTCTTTAGGTGTAGCATGTCCAACAGCTCTGGGTTTGACATAGCTTTATATGTTAGGCAGAGATCACCTTGGAGTAGGTGATATGCTACGGAATAAAGCTGAAGTTTTTTGAGATGGTCAGTGTAGGGCATTTGTTTGAGGCCAGTAATCCACTTTGTGAGGTACTTCTGTGGCCTTTCCAGCTGCTGCAGATGTCTTGTGAGGTACATTCCAAAAGGGGTGTTATACTCTATAAAGGGTCTAATGAGTGTCGAGTAGAGGGGAACAATGACCTCTTTTTTCCTGGATGAGAACCCTTTTATGATGAGGTGTACCATGTAGAAGGACTTTCTGACTACTGTGGCGATGTGACTATCAAAGGAGATACTACTGTCCACCTGGGTCCCAAGGTCTCTTATCACACATTCAATGTTAAGTAGATTGCTGCTTATGTGGTAGTTCATGGGTACAGAGTTTTTACCAAAGGAGATGACACTGCACTTTTTGGCATTGAGCCTGAGGCCATGGCTCTGACACCAGGCATCTGTCTCAGCGAGGCCCTTCTGTAGGATGTCCACATCATTTGGGGACTTGACTATGACTCCTAGCTTGCAGTCATCTGTGAACTTCATTAGCCAGAGGCCTTCTGTGTTAGCCTGTACTTCAGAGAAGTAGATACCAAACAGGAGAGGTCCCAGAACTGAACCCTGTGGTACTCCACTTGTCACTGGTTTGAGGTCAGATTTAGAGTCTGCAACTTTTACAGTGTGGGTTCTGTCAGTGAGCCAGTTGGCAACCTATCTTGTGACATAGGGATTTATACTTAGTTTAGTGAGTTTAGCTATAATTCCAGAATGGGGGATGGTGTCAAAAGCCTTGGCGAGGTCAAGATAGGCTGTGTGAACCACCTTACCCTCATCTACAGCTTTGGTGACTGCCTCAAAGAAGTCAATCAGGTTCAGGAGGCATGATCTGCCTTTCACAAACCCGAACTGGGTGGGATCCTGAGTTTGGAGGTTACCAATGTCTTTGTTTATGTGTTCCATGATGATGCGTTCCATGACCTTGCAGATCAGGCTCATTAGGCTAATAGGTCGATAGTTCCTGGGATCAGTGGTGCCTCCCCCTTTGTGGAGTGGTATAACTGTTGCTGTGCACCATTCAGTGGGCACAAAGCCTGATGTGAGGCTATTATTGAACATGGTGCTTAAGTAGGGAGCCAGTTCATTCTGAAGTTCATGTAAAACGCAGCTTGGGATGTTGTCCAGTCACATGGATGCTGTGTTTTTGGCTTTAGAGTGTGCAGCTTTTACCTGCGTAGTTGTGATTACAGGGACTCTGCATTCTTCCTGTATAGATATGGGCCCTTTAGGGAGTGAGGGGGGGTAAAGTTAGCACTGAACCTATCTGCCAGGATGTTGGCAATATCAGCTGGTTCTGTAATTTTTGTGCCATTGTGCTGTAACTCAGAGCAGATCTGGGTGTTGCCATTGAGATTCTTGACATAGCTATAGAATGCTTTTTGGTTGTCCTTAGAATTAGTGTTGATTTTGTTTTCGTAGCTAGCTTTGGAGGATCTTATAAGGGATCTCAGCTTCTTACTGAAGCTGACCAGGGTGCTCCTCCACTCATGGGATTTTACTCTCTTTTGCAACAGTTTCTTCCTTCTGTTGTACAGTTTGTTTATGGCAGGGGACCACCAGATTGGCTTCCTTTTTTTGGAGGATAGCATCTTGGTTCTGTTTGGGATAGCACGATCCATGCATTCATGTAAGTGCTTATAGAGTGCATTTGTGTAGGATTCAGCAGTTGTAACTGTATTGTTCATCTGCATGGGTGTCATGAAGTTCACCACTTCTGTCTTAAGAAGCATGAAGTTGGCTTTGGAGAAATTTTTTACTGTGGTTTCCTTAATGGGGGTGGGGGCGGGATGTGGATATCAAGGGTGATTAGCTTATGGTCAGATCTGACCAATGAGGAGTTGACTTCAGGTGTGGAACACCGGTCACTCGTGTTGGTAATGACTAGGTCTAGGATATTGTTGCCCCTGGTGGGTGTGTGGATAAGTTGATCCAGGGCATTGGAGTTTATGAATTCCAGAAAGCGTTGAGCTAAGGAGTTGGTACACGAGTAGTTTTCCCAGTTAATGGTGGGGTAGTTGAAGTTGCCCATTACTAGGGTGTTTTGTTGAACCCTAATACTTTCCAGTACATCAAGAAAACATGAGTGGGAATCCTGGGGCATGGTGGGGGATCTGTAGCAAGCTACAATTTGGATTGCAGTTTTGCCCAGAGTTAGGTGTACTTGGATAACCTCGGATGCATTATGCTGAGTAACTAGCCTGGAGGTGTGGATATCCTTAATGAATATGGACACACCTCTGCCTTTGGTGTTTTGGTCCAGGTTGCATGGTCAAAAAGTGTGGTATGAGTTATAGCCTGTTAGTGCAGGGGTGCTCTCTGGAACCTTGAACGAGGTCTCAGTCACTGCACAGATATCGATGTTCTCCATTTTAAGGAGTGCCTCGAGTGAGTGCATTTTGAGATTTAGACTTCTAGCATTGAGTAGCATTACCCTCAGTTTTTGCTTGCCTGTTCCTGTTATGGTGGTGAATTTGGCATTTGAACCTTGCCTAAAAAAGGCACTATAGGGGCGGCAAGAGCCTTAGTCAGTATCCGGAATCCCAGGGTTGACAGGTGCAGGCCATCTGTGGCAAAGCATCCATGGTCTGTCGACCATGTCATCCTAAGCAGACAGATACTGGATCCCCTTAGAATGACACCAGAAGCTTAGCCAATTGTTGAAGTTAATCATTTTGTCCTTGTACTGCGGTATCATTCTGGGCAATGGCAGAATGCTACTCAGGGCTAGCATCATACCTGCCTTGGCTACAAGATCAGGGAGCTCTTCCATGTCTCTTTTCTTGTAGTCCAGGAAGGTACATCTCAGGTCATTTACAGCAACATGGACAATGACAGAGTCATATTTGTACTTGTTGTGGAGTGACCTGAGTGCATGGGTTATGTGGCTGATCCTGGTACCTGACAGGCAGCTGACAGTAACCTTTTCCTTGTTTAGCCTGGTGAGTGGGACATCAGTGTGCCTGACTATAGAGTCACCTATAACTAGTGTGTTGGGTATATTGTTTTGCCTTATTGGTTGGGCACACAGAGTCTGTGGGCTATGTGCCACTTGGGTTGTGTTGGGGGATGGAGGTTGCTTGTGTTTCTGCTTTGGAGGTCTCTGTTGCTTAGACAGATTATTATTGAGAGCCTCTGCGAATGTTTTTGTGTTACTGTGTGTGGATTTTGGTGGTGTAGATTTAGTGAGACTATGTGATGAGTGTGGTGTGGTGCAAATGTTTACCTTCTCCTCTTGACTGTCAAGTTCAGTCTTGGTTGAAGAGAGCTTTACCTTCACTTTGGCTAGATAAGTACATCTCTCACAGGCTGTAGTGTTGGGTGGTAGGAGGAGAGAGTTGTTTGTGTACATGAGGCAATTTCTACATTGCCTCAAGATGCCCAGATTCATCAGATAGGCAGGAGAGAACACTGGGAGCTGACCCATGGACATGCCTGAATGGACCTGCTTAACAAAGATATAGGCAATCTCCAAACTCCTGACCCCATATAGTTTGGCAAGGGGAGATCCTGCCTGCGGAACCTGGTTGACTTCTTTGAGGCAGTCACTAAGGCAGTGGATGAGGGTAAGGCAGTGCATACAGCCTACCTGGACCTGGCCAAGGTCTTTGATACCATTCCTCACTCAGGCATCATTGATAAACTCACCAAACTAGGTATCAATCCTTACATCACTAGGTGAGTTGCAAATTGGCTCACAACAGGACCCACAGAGTGAAAGGTGCAGATTCCAAGTCAGACTGTCAAGCAGTCATGAGTGGAGTCCCACAGGGCTCAGTCCTGGGCCCTCTCCTGTTTGGCATCTACTTCTCAGAAGTCCAGGTCAACACAGATGGACTTTGGCTGACCAAGTTTGGTAATGACTGCAAGCTAGGAGTAATTATCGACTCCCCAAGTGATGCAGACATCCTACAAAAGGGCCTCTGTGAGACCAATGACTGGTGTTGGAACCATGGCCTGAAGCTTGCCAAAAAATGCATTATCGTCCCCTTTGGAAAACACTCAGTTCGCATGAATTACCACATTAATGGGAGCCCACTGAATACTGAAGGGGCCATGAGAGATCTGGGCACCCAGGTCGACAGCCACTTCACCTTCGACCACTACATTGCCACTGTGATCAGAAATTCCTTCTATGTGGCACATCTTATAACCAAGGGTTTTGCATCCAGGAAGAAAGAGGTCATCATCCCTCTCTACTCATCCCTCATTAGACCAATCATCGAATATAATGCCCCATTTGGCATGCACCTGACCAGACACCTGCAACAGCTGGAGAAGCCACAAAAGTACCTCACAAAAAAGTTCCTAGGGCTTAAACACATGTCCTACATGGACAGACTCAAGAAACTTCAGCTGTTCTCAGTCTCTTAGCATCTACTTAGAGGTGATCTCTTCTTGACTTACAAAGCCATGTCCAACCTATCCCTACTTGAAATGCTACACCTTAAATAATCCCAACCCCCCCATGCCACACTCCCCAGAGATCACAACCTCATTACCACAATTAACAGAACATGCTGGAGGGATAAGTTCATCTCCCAAAGACTGCTCATACTCTGGAATAAGCTTCTAATTTATGTCAGGCAGAGTACCTCACTGGCCCTCTTCAAGATAAATCTTGAAAAGTGGATGGGTAACAGAAAGTTCGCCCCAGGGATCACTCCAGTTCCTCTACTAGATAAGGGCACTATAAACTAACATCGGGTGGCATGGTGCCTGGACAAATTTTTTTGGCTAGGCTTGTAAAGGCTTCAGGGCCATTAGCTTAGTACACACCTATGACCCTATGAACCTATAATAAAGAAACAGAATTATAATAGAAAAATATAAAAGTATATAATTTACATAAACAAAGATATTTTTGAAGATATGATTGAGGACATATTTTTTTCTTGGAAAGAAAGTAAAAAAGGACAAAGATAAAATGTGAAATATAAAGAGAAAAGATGGAAGTATAATGCGTCATAAAGAACATATAACAAATGCTATAGAAAACTGCATTTCTGAAAGAAGAAAAAAGCAAACTGAAAAATTGGATGTTAAAAGAAATGACAGATTAGGCAAAGAATGAATAAAGAATATTAATGCAGATGAATTAAATAATTTGTTGAGATATTAATATATAATGAATGACAAAACTGCATTTCTGAAAGAAGAAGAAGATAGCAGATTGAAAAATTGGATTCTGAAAGAAATTTGTTTTATTTATTTATTTATAGTTTGTTTGCCAGGATAGTCCATTGGGCCATGAGGAGCACATTTTCAAAGGAGTTCTGGGGAGAAAAGCTCTAGAAGATTACAAATTACATATTTAACATAAGAATAAGTTATTAGAGAAATGTAATGTGCACAAATGAAGCAAAATTAAACAAATAGAAAAACACATAGTAGAGTGCACATATCAGTACAATGCAATAAAAGTAGTATTTACAAATAGTCAAAGTTTCTAACAGTTTAACATATTAGCACAATGCAATAACAGAAACAGTCAACATTTTTTAACAGTTATGCTAATTCATGCAGTTAATTTCTAGGCTACTGAATTGTACCATTCTAGGAGTTATGCTAATTCCTAGAGTTTATTAGGGGTACCAAACAATGGGAGGCTGTTTTGAATTATAGCTTTTAGAGAGTAGCTATAGTGTAGGGACATTATGTGGGGTGGGAGTGAGAGCATTTCCATAGTGAAGTTAGGTGTGTGTGAAATAAGGTTTTGAATGATGAGAGGCTGCTGATGGTGCAGATGAGAACTGGGAGGGAATTCCAATGGCGTGCTAGAGAGAAGGACATTAGATGCTTGCCTGGTGGATGGGCAGGTTTATGCATTTCAATTACATTTTGGGAATTAGATCTCAAAAGTCTATTTGGTTGGTGCATTTTAAAGGTGGTGGCAAGAGAGGGACAGAGAGAGGGGGTGAAAATAAGTTTGTATGCTTGGACAAGTTGAATATAGATGAGGTAATTGGACAGCTCAAGCCAATTCAGTTGGTGTAGGGCAGTGCAGTGATGGGAAGTGGATCTATGGCCGGTTGCAAATTTTGTTATTTTGTTATAGCAAGAGGATCATTTAGTCTTGAGGGAGGATTGCAGGTTAGTAAGGATAGAGGCACCATATAGGAGGGATGGGATAAAGTAAGTGCTGGCAAGGGTGAGCCTAGTGGAGGGAGAGATGTAACGGTTGTGGCGGTAAAGCATGCCTATTTTTTGTGTGTTTTTTTGATATTTACTTGTATATGATTATCAAACTTTAGCTGGTCATCGATCAATATTCCTAGTATTTTAGCATTAGAGAATATTTTGAGAGAAGTATTATTTTGACTAGTGACTGAGAATGAGATTTTATCTGGGGTGGTGGTTTTGGAAAAAGTAAATATCATGAGTCTATTGTTAGTAGCACTGAGTGCTAGATGGCTTTCCATCATCCATTGCTCAGTGGAGGAGAAGGCATCTTGGGTTAATTTAACTAGGGTGGGTATAGAAGAGGCAGAACAGATTATTGTTGAATCGTCGGCATATTGGACAAGGTTGGCATTTGGGATGGCTTGGCAGAAATCGTTTATGAATATATTGAATAGAAGGGGGCCTAAAATTGAACCCTGGGGGATACCTGTGGGAGTATTGAGAAACAGGGAGGTGGCTTTTTTCCATCTGACTGCTAGTTGCCTGTTTAAGAGGTAACTGGTAAACCAGTAAATAGAGGAGTGGGATAGATTTAGTTTGGAGAGTTTAGTGAAAATAAGTTTATGAGAGATAGTGTCGAATGCCTTAGAAAGGTCAAGGAGGAGAGTGGACATGATGTGGCCAGTATCATGGGCCTTATTAACTGTTTCAAGGAAGGAGAGCTGTGGTAGTGCTGTGGCCAGGTCTGAAACCATGTTGAGCAGTGGTTAGAAGTTGGTTGTTTATGAGGTAAGGTAGAAGTTGTAAATGTATGCATTTTTTGAGAAGTTTAGAAATGGTGGATAAGATAGCGATAGGTCGAAAGTTTGTGATATTATTGTTATTACCACCTTTATGGAGTGGAATAATAAAGGCCTTTTTTCAGAGCTGGGGAACTTGACATTCAGCAACAGATCAATTTATAAGAATGCAAATGGGAAGAGCTATGCCTTCTGCATCAACTTTTAAGAAATATGAGGGTATATCATCAGGGGCATTGGAGCCGGGTTTCAATGTTAGTAGAAGTTTTTTTTTATGATGGCTGTAGGGATGGGGTTGAAGGAGAAAGGAGGAGGATGGGAGCAGGAGATGCTAGGGGAGGCAGGGATAGGTGGAAATAAGGGCGGGGAAGTTGAGTGGGAAGTGAAGGATGATGCAAGTCTACTTATGGAATCGATAAAGAAAGTGTTAAATTAGGTGGTTAAGTTCAAGTCAGAGGCATCTGGATCAGGGCAGGGGTTTTCTTTTTTGCCAGGATTGAGATGGGAGGAGATTCCATGCCAGAAATTTTTGGGGTTTGTGTTATGGTTGGTTTGGAGTGTAGAGAAGTAGGCTTTGCAGTCTGAGATAATAAGTTGTTTTACTTTGTTACAAAGTGTTTAACTTCATTAAGGGTGGTAATGGTTTTATTTTTGGAGTACTGTTTCCAGGCTTTATCCCGGAATCGCATGGCTAGTAAGGTATTTTTGGTTAGCCATGGTATAGGATTGATTCTTATGCATTTTGTTTTCAGAAGTGCAAAGGAGTCAAGCAAGTTGAGGAAAGTTGAGTTAAAGTAGGTAACAGCATTTTCTAAGGGAAGGGTTTTTAGTGGGTTCCAGTTCATTTTTTTAGTGCATTTGAGAATGTGCTAGGATTAAAGTTTTTTAGACAGTGAGTGAAGGTGTAGGTATGAGTTAGTTGCATGGAGGAAGGAAGATGGTGGGCAAAAGTGGGGAAGTGGTCACCTAATGGGTCGGGCAGAGTGCCACTATCAGAGATGTAATGTGGATGAGAAGCTAGAATCCAGTCCAGGGTGCTTCCAGTAAGGAAGTTCTTGGAAGGCATAGTTGTTGAGTTAATAAGCTGAGTGAAGTTGTACAAGTTTATATTAAGTGAGTTTGTAGGAGATTGAATTGTTGACCAGTTAATAACATCACCCAGGATTATACTTTCATTAGTGATGTTAGAGAACCAGGAGAGAATATTTTTCAAGGGTTGAGATATTGTCTCCTGGAGTGATATAAAGAGAGACTATGCATATAAGTTTATGTTTGTTTATATGAAGTAGGGCTGGAATTAGTTCTGCCTTGCCAAATTTGGGAATAGTTTTGGCATAGGGGGAAACTAAGTGGGATGATGAGTAGAGGAGAGTGACTCCCCCTCCTTTTTTATGTGTTCTATCTTTCCTAATTATGGAGTAATTGGGTGGTGTTAGTTCAGAGTCTTTTATATGGGGTTTGAGTCAGGTTTCTGAGATGGCCAGAATATCGGGTTGGTTATGGAGAAGCCAGACATGGAGGTTAGGAATTATGTTGCATATGCTCTGAGCATTTAGAGCTCAGAAACGGAGGGGTTTACCAGTTGTGGGAGGAGGATGGGATTGGGAGGTTGAGATGTGTGGGGGAGAATGGACAGGGTTTGGGTGAATATCGCCAGAGAGAAGGATAGAGATGAGATGGCAAAAGAGGTATTTGAGTTGCTTGGTATATAATCTATGGGGTGTAAGCTTTATGGGGATGTGGCTAATATAGATGTGTATAGAGTTTTTGGGGTTAGGTAAGAGTTTGTAGGTGAAGAGCATACTATTACTGAAGGGGTAGGGACTGGGTGATATGCAGGTTGAGGAATATGTGTGCATCATGGAGATTGGGTTAGTTGTATGAAATGGGGGTGGGTGATTTCCACTGAGAGATTGGGTGAGATTATGACAGATTAGTCAAAAAAGTAATAAAGAAAATGAATGCAGAGAAATTAAATAATTTGTTAAAAGATATTAATATAACAAGTGTGCTGGTCCTTATGGAACTGAGTATGACACATACAAGACAATAATAAATAAAAAAGAGAAATATTTTTAGAATATATAAATTAGTGATTAGAATTTAGTATTGACAATACAAGATCATCAACAATTATTTTTTGAAGAAATAATCATATTTTATATAGAATAGGATAAAATGGCATAAAAATTGGATGTCGTTAACACTGAACAATAGTGATTATAATATATTTATGAGGATATTGCATAGGAGATTAAACAAGTTATTTTCAAATATGAATAAAAGTATTTATGAAATAAAACATAGGAAAAAGATGTTATGGTTATAGTAAAATAAGTCGTAGACTGTATATTAATAGAAAAAGGTGTAAAATGATAATTTGTGAGAGGGAATGGTATATGATAATGTAAATAATGAACACGTAGAAAGTATTAGTTCAATAATGGGTACATGATAAGATTATATATGTGCTAAAATATGTAAATTTGAATAGATATAAGAGACTGTTAATTAATGGATAGTTAAGCAATGAGATACAGATTAAAAGAGGGGTCACCCAAGGTTGTCCTTTGAGTAGAGTTTTATTTTTAGTGCTAATGCATGCTGTTATTTAAAGAATAAAATGATGAGAAAATAACAGTAGTAAGAAGCAAGTACTGGATTGCAGAAGTAATTAAGAAAGTGAAAAAATACCATAGGTGAAGTTTGATTTAAAAATAAATAAAGAGATGTGTAAACGCTTTGGTGACACAGTTAAAATAACAACAGTGTATGTTTTGGGATATGAGATAAGTGTATTAGAGTAAAAAATACGGGCAAAAAGAAGATGTTAGGCATACTATTAATATGTGTAAGAATTTTAAGTTGTTATATAAAAAGATTATTTCTTTCTTTCTTTGTTTATTGGGAATGTTTGACTGGGTGATACCCATTTTTAGTGAAGGCTTGAGGAGTAAAACTCCATTTGATTATATCTAAAGATATATAAAGATTTACTTATATATAAAGATATATCTTTAGCATACTTGTATATTAGGAAATTTGAGATATGAAAAGGATGTATTTTTTGGGTCTATATTAGATAATCGAACTTTCAAACGTTCGACTGTCATATGGTCAACACCATACGATCGAACTTTTAAAAGTTCGAAAAGCTATTAAAAAAATAAACTACATAAATAACCTACTTGAATGTTTTAAGTAGGGGCAAGCTCCCCTGCACCCCCCACACCCCCGCTCTTTAAATATACCAACTCTGAGATTGCACTACAGTGCAGAAAAGGGAAATCTTCCCATTCCGTGCTGTATGAAGATCTCCGTTAAAATGTTCGAGCTTTCAAAAATTCGATCATATGGTGTCGACCACTTGACAGTCGAACTTTTGAAAGTTTGATTATCTAATATAGACCCATTTTTTTTCAATAGCACTAGAAAAAGAACTATTAGAAACATTTTTTTTTATTTGTGGATTGTTAATCAAAACAACAACAGAGGAGTATGAGTGGCTTTGGATTAAAAACCCTATTGTTTATTTAGAGTCAATTTACTTGTACTGGATTTTGAGAAAGTTACATTTTAAAGAAATATTTTGAACAAAATGAAATACATGAATACAAAGTAATGAAAACATAAAATATTATATTAGCAATGTGAAATGTCATAGCTAAGAATGTTATGAATAGATAATGGAAAAAATATTACATAAATATTTCAACAGGCAAAAAATGTAGAAATATAAGGTTGATAAGAGATATGAATGAAAGGCTTCAAAATGACAAAAAATAGATGATTCTTTATTGAGTTTGTTGTTAGAAAAAATGCCAGTAAAATGATCATCAAATATAAACAAGTAAGTAAAAGAATATTTAAAATTTGTAATGTTGAAAATACCATGGATGATTTTTTTAAGTTGAAAATACCATGGATGATTTTTTTTTAGGATATAACAGAACACAGAGAGAAGAATTTAAGAAAGGTTTATCAAAGAACTAAGCTCATTTACCCTTCACATTAACCCTTTCCATTTCAGAGACAGCCCAATGGCAGAGCAGTACCATGAAGTGATACAACACCATGGTTGGATGACTACACAGCCTACTGCAAATGTTAAGGAGGCATTTTGAGTGTGAAGCCTCTGCTAATTAGCCTTGTGCTCTGCCCATTGAAATGCCTGTGGTAAGGTTTTTACATATCTGAGTAATTCAGATAATTGCTTGACTGCTTAAGTTACCTTGAATGGCCATGTTAATGAACATAGCTAAAAGTGCACATACACCCATTGCTTCAAATGGATGAGATCATGTTAGAGTTAAGTGACAGGGAATATAGCAGCAAGGAAATAGCATTTTCTTGTGTGCGTGTTTGTGTGTGTGTGTGTGTGTGTGTGTGTGTGTGTGTGTGTGTGTGTGATTGTGTGTCTGCTTGGGTGGTTGCAGTAGCTTGGATTAGGTAGGGGATGGTTAGGGTAAGTGTGTGTGTGTGTGTGTGTGTGGGGGGGGGGGAGGGGGCAGGGGGAGGTCCATCATACCTTCACACTCCTGTAGATTAAACAGCAAATTCTGCAATATTAGAGTGGGGGACACACTTTATAGCATGCATTAAGGGCACTTAAAAGATAATAGATCAAGTTTTGCAGTGCAAAAGATATAAGATGTGGGGGATTTGTAGACACCAGGAGTACTCTTAATACTGTGCCTAAAGGTACTTAAAAGATAATAAAAAATGTTTTTCAGGAAATGTTTGCAGCAGTAGAAATGTGAGGTGGCAGGAACACAAGATAGCAAGCATATACTTTATATTGTGCATAAAGGAACTTAAAACTATTCAACCCTTATACCTTTAGCACTCACAAACAGCATGTACACTCAGCACTCAACCCAGTTCCTTATTAGAGAGGAAGTCCTCTGTACCTTTACTAGGCTCAAGGGGCACTTTTAACATTTTACCTTAAGTCTTTGAAACAAAAATCAAGTTAAAGTAAAATGGGAGAAGGTTCAAACCCTGCACCATTGGGAGAGAAAGCAGCTAGTCAGCCCCTACCTTAACTCTGTATTCTGAGGTTTGTGTTAGGCCATATGTTGTAAACTATAAGATATCTGAAACTCTAATGTCTGGCATTACTAAGTAACTGCACTGGTCTGTGAGTTACAAGTAACAGGGCACATATAAAAGGCTACATCAGGAACATTCTGAAAAATCAGGGACAGTTGACAGGGATGAGGAAAAACCCATGTGGGGGGCTTCTATGCCTGTATATGACTGGGCTAAGGCTTTGGGACAAAGTCAGGAAGAACATTTGATGACACCAGGGGGAAGATGTAAACTATTACTTGGATTCACTTAAAAAGCTAACAGAGCAGCAGGTCTAGCATCACAATGCACTTTATGAACAATAAGAAGGTCCAGCATTATTGACTAACTGTAAGGATCCATGATTTATAAAGCAAGAACAAAACTAAGTAGATGCAAAAGTGGTGTTCTGTCACCTGAGAGACATCTAATAGGTATGTTAGTGTGTAAGTGCATGTGTGTGTGTGTGTGTGTGTGTGTGTGTGTGTGTGTGTGTGTGTGTGTGTGTGTGTGTGTGTGTGTGTGTTTGTGTATGTGCATGTGTATGTGTGGAAGCATGAATGGGG
This sequence comes from Protopterus annectens, assembly GCF_019279795.1. Lineage (NCBI taxonomy): Eukaryota > Metazoa > Chordata > Ceratodontiformes > Protopteridae > Protopterus > Protopterus annectens. The sequence continues at coordinate 1,529,382,883 of NC_056737.1, read as the reverse complement.
TATATGCCTGTGCGAACATGATATATAGGCCATAAATAGAGACAACCACAGGAAAGTGCTGATTTGCACTTATGGTAATAGACAATTCTGAGACATGCAAATTAGCCAGTAATAAAGTTTTAACTTGTTGCAGCTAATATGTCTCTGAATTGCATTTTCTGCAGTCAAGGAAAAGGTGTCTTTTAGCCATACCTCTTTCCATACATAGTGAAGATCTTTAGGACTCCCCAGGAGAATTTATGGAAAAGTTGCAAAAAAAAAAAAGAATTTAAGTGTGAAAAATTTGCAAAAAAAATCATCGTGAATAAGATAATAAATGGTGTGTATGAAATAAGAGAAAAAAAGAGATTGATAAATTAACATACGTTTTGTCACTGGTATTTGGATTGTGCAGAACAGGAGATGCTAGGAATTGTATAAATAATTATGGGATGCATATGAAGCAGTTAATAAAAAGTGGTTGTTAAAAAAGCATGCAGAGCTTGAGAAGAATTAAATGTATTATGTAATATCACATACAGAACTGCAGTGGTGGTGCTGCGGTAGCATCGTCGTCTCACAGTAAGACGTTGTCCTGTTCGTTTCTCAGCTAAAGCGTCTTCTGTGTGGAGACATGCGTGAATGGGCGTATCTTCCTTGAAGGTTGTGTGTCAGAGCTGGCAACTTGGCATGTAAAAATCTACTGCCAATCATTAGCAGACCGGAGTTCCGCTGTGGCAACCCCTAACCGGAAAAAGCCGAAAGACACAAAAATGTAATATCACATACATAAGAATGTAAATATAATATGAAGATTTGCACAAAATGAAAATATTGATTTAAATGTGTAAATGAATAAAGCCCCTACTATTTTCAATAAATGCCATGGGATCTTTAACATCCATCTGAACTAACACTGACTCAGGTAGATGAGACATTGGTTTAACATCTCATCCAAAGAACTGCACACTTGTTTTGGATTATAGATCTTCCTCACACCACCACCTACACTGCCTTGTCAACTATGGAAAACTAAACCCATCACATGGAGTGAGAATAGAACCCATAGTTTTCCAGTCTTCCAGCTTCAAAGGCAAGTGGGTTACCTTATGAGCCTTTGGCAATAACATAATTTTTTTACCTGTCTTAGCATGAAGAAACATAAAACACAGTAAAATAAGATTAAAGACTTCCCTGGACATAAAGCAAACCTCAAAGTTTCCTTGGAATTGATCATTTCCAGTTATGTTGCAAAGTGTGTGCATTCATACTCATGCAGAACTCAAACAAATAAAAGTCAAAATAAGCATGACTGCAAAGGTAAATGGTCCACTCAGCAAGTCAAAAATAATAAAAAATACCAAGAGTGAGACCAACTCACATTCCAGGGCTAAAAAGTATTTAATAAAATATAATAATAATAATAATCATAATAATAATTTTAATGTTCTATTTTATTAAATAATTTTTAGCCCTGGAATGTGTGTTGGTTTTAATCTTTGTATTAAAAAAAATTGTATTTTATGATTTTGACAGGGAACTTATTTAAAGTACTGTTGTGTAACAATGTTTAAGGAAATGATGTTAAAGATCAATAGGGTATTTGTAAACATTTGGCTCACAATCTTCCAATGATTAATTTTTTAACCTGAAAAGTTAAGTTAAAATATTTTAAAGAGTTTAGGTATTAGAATTTGTAGTGCAATGACTTTAGGAGAAAAGATAAGTGGGTCAATAACAGAGACACACAGAGTACATGATTTCTTTTCTTGAAGCATACAAAATAGAGGAACAAGGGTAAATTAAGTATTTTATTTAAAGCCCTAGTAAGAAGTAGGCTTGAATTTCTGGGGATGTTAGGTCTGTCTATGAAAAAAAGTGACACTATTGCTCCTGACCAACTGTAAAGTTGCTCAGTAATCTTTCATGAGGTATGCTATGCCAAAACTTCATTTAGTTGGCAATGTTTTTTTCTTTCTTAAGAAAATAGAATAACAATGATGTGCAGCCAACTTTGGAGGAGATTATATGATTAAGCGATCTATGGGATGCCCTTTAGCCCAGTCAGAGTCCAGTGGAAAAGCTCACAACTAAGTGGTTTGTGTCAAAATGACTTTCGACAAACTGTCCTTTGCCAAAAATAATGTTTCATTATTTTATTTTAATCAGTCAAAACCGGTAGAAAAAGGTGTGATTTCCTAAGGCATGTGAACAGCTGAGTTGCTTAATTTCCCTCTCTACAATTCAAAGACAAGTGCAAAACAAGGAGAGTAAGTTGATGTGCAACTGCACATAAAGGACAGTGTGTAGCAGTCAAGAAGAACTTGTAATTACAATGAAATAATATCAGTTTTCATATTTAAAGATGATGGACAGTTAACTGCATTGAAACTTTGCTCTGCTTATTCTGATTTATTCTGACAGGATTTTTTATCAAAATGTTCATTGACTTTTTTATCAAAAAGTTCATTTAAAAGTCATGTTTGACTGGGAGTTTAACATTTAAGTAGTTATTTTATAAGATTTTTATAAAAAAATCTAGTTGGTTATTTTTCTGTTACATTTCCTGTCAGAACAATTTTTTGCTTCATTGGTAAAATGAACCAGTCTAAAGGAAGTAATCAGGAAACTATAATGAAGAAAGAACTGCAGTCTATTTTAACCAGTATTTAGGACTTTTCATTGAAATTAGATAAAAGGAAGATGAAAATGGACAATATAAAATAAGAAAATAAGAAGCAAATGGATTTATTGAATGAGGTTATTAAGTAAGAGTCACTGCAAATAACAATTGAAGAAGCTGTTAATGACATGGATGAGAGAGTGGCAGAAAATGAGATTCACATTGAATTTGCTTTCAAACAAAATTCTCTACTTGTAGAAAAAATAGAAGACCTACAGAGTAGGTCACAAAGCCATATTGATGTGACTCGGAAAAAAAGTGTACTCATTAAAGTACAAAGAGTAGGCACAGAGTATGCCTGGCTACACCCTTGTGTCCGTGTTGTTTCTGCTGGCAAATCACAGTGCAAGTAAAGGGTAAAATAGGTTTGTTTTATTTCACTTACACTCTGTCAGGGTTTCTTTTATTGGCAAATCACAATGTAAGTGAAGGGGAAAAGAGGGTGTATTTCCTTCTCTTACACTATGACTGAGAGTGACTGAATAGAGGTGACAGCCTTTTGTCAAGATTCAAAGACAACGCTTCCATCTCACCAACAGCCCACACTAAGCTACTCGGTGTACAGATTGACAACAAATTCAAATTTGACACTCACATATCACTCACAATAAAAAAGTCCACAAAAAACTGGGTGCCTTGTATAGAAACCAACAATACCTAACCAAACCAGCCAGAATCTCTTCCGCAACTTCCCAACTAATCTCAACCCTACTCTATGCATCTCCCATACTCACAAATCTTCAACAATCAGACCTAAAGAAACTCGAAGCCTGCTACAATAAAATTGCAAAATTTGCATCAGGGGACTCCCACCACAGTCACCACTGTGTCTCCCTTAGAAACCTAGACTGGCTTGAGCTCCCTCAACTCCTACACCTAACCCAACTTACCTTTGCTCATAAACTTGTAAACCACCCTCTTAAAATTCCCTCACTTCATACACTTTTCCAACCCTAACAATCCTCCAGACCCCTTCGCTCCTGCAACAAAAATCTACTCCAAGTCACTAAACCCAACAACTCTGCAGGGGAAGTGCTACTCTCCTACTCCATATCCAAAATCTGGAACTCAGTTCCCACTTCCATAACTACCCTCCCTTCCAGCAGTCTCTAAAAATGCTCTTAAAGCACACCTAAAATCTCACTGGCTATGTCCTTGTCCATACCCCAACTAACCCCCCCCCTTCTCCTGTACCACTAATTAGCTGCCAGCTCTACTATTAGCTGTCAACAGGTTATCAGAATTTCATTACTATTTCATATCCTTTAACTAGCAGATGATTGCAGTATCATGTTTACTCTTTTCTCTATGTGAGAAATTAATACTACTAGGCAAATGTGTGGCACCTTATATTGTTATTATACTCTGACATATGTCATTACCTGTCAGACTGTGTCTTTGCTATAAATACATTGTTTTTTTTCCTCTGAAATGCTAGATTATACTCTTATATTATGTGAATTTTTGCTTGTCTGAATATATGGAGCCTTCCTTGTGATATTATACTTTCACATATAGGTCATTTTTCCTGTTGAACTGTGTCTTTACTATAATTATACTGTTTCTTTTTTCATCTGATATGCTAGATTGTACTCTTATACTAGGTAAATCTCATATGTCTGTATATATGGAGTTTTTCTTCCCGGGCCTCCGCTGAAAATGGACATATACCCAGTCGGACTTTCCCGGTCAACAAATGTAAAATAAATAAATAATATAAGCATCTATGGAATACCCGAGAAACAAGAAGGAAACTACATGATTTTATGTTTAAATAACTAGCTCCCTAAGTCCCTGAAGCTCTTTCATATGGCATTGACAGAGCACATAGATCTCTTTTGAATACATCACTAAAAAGTAATATGCCTTCCCCTAGATGAATTATAGTTAAATTCATGTCAAGTCAAGATAAAGACTTGGTTTTGAAGACAGTCTGGGCTAATTCACCTATAAAAATAAGAGAAAACTCCATAAGACTTGATAATGACTACTCTACTTCTACTATGATCAAAAGAAAGGTGCGTGTTCCCTTTATAAAAAAGATTAAAGAAAGTGAACATCAAAGCACAGCTAGTATTCCAAGCTAAAATTAGCATTTTTTTTTGCCTGAGGGTCAAAAAACATTCACTTTTGGACAAGCCTGAAGATATGGACTGGTTACTGACAAACTTAAAGAGACACGCTACAAGAAATAGATGTATAGTAAAAGAAAAACAAAGTAAAAAGTTAGGGACAAATGACAATATATATTGGCCAAGTTGCAAGTTCTTTATATTCTCTTCTTCTATTTGACATCTACATAAGACTTTCATCCAAATTAAGGTAAACATTTTTTTTGTTCTGATGGAAAATTATTTAATTCAAAGTTACATATTTAAATGATATATTTATGATTTATCATTTAAAGATAAAATATAGGGGGCTAGTTCATTTGGGGTTAGTAGAAATGTTATTTATTAAATAGTGCAGAATGTTTTATACTATTACATATTAAATGTTATACTCTAATTTTTACAGTAAAAATAAACAAATATTATTCATTTAAAGCAATGCAAGTTGATATTTCAATGATACTACAATGATGTATGACGCGTTGTGTAAGTTTTTTTTGCCTCCCTTTCTTAATGTATGATTGTTTAAGGGGTGAATGACTTATATGGACTGGTAGAGAGACTTCCTTGAGTGATTTTGATGTTAAATGCATTGTACTATAGTTTTTTTCATGCAACAGTTCTACAGTTAAAGTCTTATGTGAACTCTGCTTAAAACATTTTTTTAACTGCTGCAGCTTGCCTAATGCAGTTACGAGCATTCTTTAAGCTGAAAGTGAAGCCAAATGCTGTTTTTCCTGCTCAAATACATACATTTATTTTTCTAAAGCTATACAATGAGTCTCAAGCTGTATTTTACTTCTAGAAGCTCCAAATGACATTTGGCCTTGCTGCTGCTTCAGGAAGAAACCTCTGACTTCTAAACTTCATTTGAAACCAGAAGTACTTTCATAAGCTCACTAAAACAGAGAAGGGGATTAAAAACATTAAACAAGGAATGTAGAGATGCTTCCTTCAGTGATTTTGATTATAAATATATTGTATATTAATTTTTTCATGGAATAGTTCTGTAGATAAATTCTCATGTAAAGTCCATTTGGAATGTTCTTTTAACTGCTGCAGCTCATCTGATGTGGTCAAGAGTGCTCCTCAAGTTGAAGGTGAAATTAAATATTGTTTTTACAACTTGATTGCATATTTACATTATTTTGTTGTTTTAAAAATTATTCAATTTATATTTCTTGTACAAAAGCTCCACAATGAAGTTTTGGACATACTGCTGCTGCAGGAAGAACTTTCTGTACACTAAACTTCTTTTGAAACAGGAAGTATTTCCACAAGATTGCTTAGACAGAGAAAGGGATTAAAAAAATTAAACAAGGTGGACTGATTTAACTCAAAACTTCAATGTAAAAAGTAAGAAAACAAGATTAATAGGCTTTGAATTAAGTTCTTAACTGTATAGAAAAATATGTAAATGTATAATGGTCAGCATTTTAATGAGTGTTTTAATTTATATGAACTACATAGGCATTGTTGTGCTTATCTTTTTAGATAAGTTTTTATGCTTTGAAAATGCACATTGTTTTTTACTGAAGTTTCACTCAACTAAAACAAGTTACATGTAAAAAAAAGTTAATTCCTGAAATGTTTAAATTATACATAGAAGCTAATGAATATAGTAAAGAATATAGAGTTTTAGCGTAATAATTTCTCTTGAATACCGAACTTATACTGACATATATGAGTTATATAAAATAGTATATTATCTCAATGTTTTCATGTATAATTGTGAGGTACAAGGTCTGTGTATATTCATTGACTCTAACAGTTTAATGTATAAATGTAACTGTAAAGAATTAAAACAACACTGAATTAGACATAACAGGATGCATATGTAGTCATATATTTGGTAAGATAGGAGGCAGGATTATCTGTACAGGTGTTGTATGTGTTTATTACATTTTTTGTGTTGCACTTAATTTAAAATCATTTTTTCTTAAAATTGCATTTTACCTGCCTCTGACCTAGCACACATGTGTTGGGGTCATTTATTGCACTGTTCTGACTAGTTTGCCACTTGTGTGTCTCTGCTATCCTTAAACAAAAACAAAAAAACAAAAAATCTTGCTATTTTCCCACTTTCTATAATTTAAAAAAAGTTCAGTTACAGAGCTGCTGTTCTGAACTGTTTGTAAGTTTCTTGGAGGCCAGTGCTTACCTGGGCTAAAGGGAAGTCTCTGTGTTCACCAGTGGCAGTGGCTAACACTGAGCAGCCTGCCTGTCCCTGTAGGAGTGATTACTGCCTAGAAACTGTAGTTTTATTGGCCATCTTGGGCCAATTCCAAACTCCTTGATCTCTCTCTTAAAACCCTTCAACTCTCTTTTTGTGCGGTCTTGAGCACAGAGCAGCGTCGGGCAGAGGCGGTTAGCTGGGGTATACTATTCCTGGCTCCACAAAGTCTGCGCTGCAAATTTTCCCTTAGAACTAGGCAAGCCTCAACTCAAGTGCTTTAGATCAACTGCTCTTTGCAGCACTTGCATAACCCAAATCAGCACTTGCCCAAATCTCCTAGACAGCACTATTATAATACAGCATAAGACCCTCGACTGTCCGCAAGACAAGTAAAAATCACTTTTCCAAGCATGTCCAGAGGTCAGCTTCAGTTGTACTCTCCAGTTCATCTGGTGGAATTGGGCATCCTGAGGCAATGTCACAACTGCCTCATGTATACAACTGTAGACAACCCTCTCCTCTTACCTCTAGACACAAACACTTGTGAGAGATGCAAATACACAGCAAGACTGGAAGCTAAGTGCTCTCAACCCATGACTGTAACAGACAGTCAAGAGAAGAAGAGACACACTAGCATCACACCACCAGTCACACATGGATCTACAAAACAAGCCCCAGCAAAACATGCACATAAATACACAAAGACATATTCGGAGGCACTAAGTCCCAATCTGAAAAAGAAGCAGTGCCCTCCAAAGCAGATAAGCAGACAAGCAAGCAACCTGCACCTCCAAACACAAGCCAGAAAATACATAATTCACATCAGCAGTGTGCCTCGCGACAGCCCCTAAGGCAAAACACCATACCCAACACGCTAGTAATAGGAGACTCTATAGTAAGGCACACAGATGTTCCACTCACCAGGCTGAACAAGGGGAAGGTTACTGTCAGCTGACTGCCAGGTGCTAGGATCCGCCACATAACACAGGCACTTTGGTCACTCCAGAACAAGTACAAGTATGACGCTGTCATTGTACATATTGGTGTGAATGATCTAAGACGTACCTCCCTGGACTACATGAAGAGAGACATTGAGGAGCTCTCTGATCATGTAGCCCAAGCTGGTATGACCCTGACCTTGAGTAGTATATTACCTTCACCTAGAATGATATCACAATACAAAGACAAAATTATCAATTTCAACAATTGGCTAAGCTTCTGGTGTCATTCTAAGGAGATCCAGTGTCTGTCTGCCTGGGATGACATGATAGACAAGCCTCGCTGTTTCGCCAGAGATAGTTTGCACCTGTCACCCCTAGGCTTTCGAATACTGGCCAAGGCTCTTGCCATCCCCATAGTGCCTTTTTTAGGCAAGGCTCAAAGGACAAACCAACCACCATAACCAGCACAGGTAACCAAAATCTAAGGGTAATGCTACTCAACGCCAGAAGTCTCAACCTCAAAATGCATGCACTCAAAGCACTCCTCAGTGTGGAGAAAAATTGATGTTTGTGCAGTGACAGAAACCTGGTTCAAGGCTCCAGAGAGCACCACAGCACTACCAGGTTACAATTCATATCATATCTTCTGACCTCAGTTACCGGATCGCAGTACAAAGGGCGGAGGTGTATCCATATTCATCAAGGATACCCACATCTCCAGGTTAGTGGCGCAGCATGATGCCCCAGAGATCATCCATGCGCAACTATCAGCAGGCAAAACCACATTTCAAGTCATAGCCTGTTATAGATCGCCCACCATGTCCAAAGATGCTCACTCAGCATTCCTTGAGGCATTGAAAAATATAAAGGTCCTACCCAACACCATAATTTTGGGTGATTTCAACTACCCTGGCATAGACTGGGTGAACTACCAAAGTTCTAACTCCTATGCCCAGTGGTTCATAGAATTTATAAATTCAAATGCCCTTGAACAACTGGTATGTTCTCCCACTAGAGGGGACAACATATTGGATTTAGTCTTCACAAATATGGGCGCCCATTGTACCACACCCATTATCACTCCCTCTCTGGTCAGATCAGACCACAAACTGATAACCTGGATGTCCTCACCCCTCCACCTCCCCCAGTCAAAGAAACCATCATAAAAAAACTTTCCAAAGCAAACTTCAAACTACTTGCATCAGAAGTGGAAAGCTTCACTATTCCCTTGCAGAAGGATAATGATATCCAGGATGCAGAATCCTACAGCAAGGCACTTTATATACATCTTCAGGATTGCATGGACCATGCTATCCCAAATAAAACCAAGACTCCTTCCTCAAGCAAGAAGAAACCAGTCTGGTGGACCCCGGCCATAAGCAAACTATACAGTAAAAGGAGGAGACTTATACAAAAAAAGGCCAAATCTCAAGTAGAAAAATCATCCCTGATCAGCATTAGTAAGAAATTGAGGGCCCTCATCAAGTCAACTAAAGCCAATTTCGAAAAGAAGGTTGCCAAGGATGGCAAGGATAATCATAAGGCCTTCTATGGTTACATCAAAAACCTAAATGGCAATGCTCAGGACTGTTCTGAGCTAGTACAAAATGGAAAAAAATACACTGACCCCACTGACATTGCCAACATCTTGGCTGATGGGTTCAGTGAAAATTTCTCCCCCCCCCCTCACCACCTACAGGGCCTATTACTATTCTAGGGGATTGTGTAACTCCAATTATTACTGATACATTGGTTAATAAAGGCTCTAGCTAAAGCTAGAAACACTGCCTCCATGGGACCAGATGGTGTCCCGGGCTGTGCCATACGCGAGCTCCAAAATGAATGAACCCCACATCTGAATACCCTGTTCAGTCTCAGCCTCTCGACAGGATATGTGCCCATAGAATGGCACACAGCAACGGTGGTTCCACTGCACAAGGATGGGCCCACAACCGACACTGGGAACTACCAACCAATAAGCCTGACCAGTCTGACCTGTAAGGCAATGGAGTGAATCATTATGGAACTCATAAATGGAGAGATTGGGAATCTCCAAACACTTGACCCCACACAGTTCGGCTTTATCAAGGGCAGATCATGCCTCCTGAAACAGGTGGACTTCTTTGAGACAGTTACTCAGGCTATAGATAAGGGAAAGGAGGTACACATGGCTTACCTTGACCTTGCTAAAGCATTTGACACCATTCCCCATTCGGGTATTATTGATAAACTCACCAACCTGGGCATAAACCCTTACGTCACAAGATGGATCGCAAATTGGCTCTCAGACAGATCCCACAAAGTAAGAGTAGTGGGATCTATGTCTGAATCCAGACCAGTAATGAGTGGTGTGCCTCAGGGCTCTGTCCTGGGGCCCCTCCTGTTTGGCATATACTTCTCGGAAGTACAGACAAGCACTGAAGGGCTGTGGCTGACCAAGTTTGAGGATGACTGCAAACTGGGTGCTATAATAGAGTCTCCGGCCGACATGGATATCCTCCAGAAGGGCCTTAATGAGACTGATGCATGGTGTCAAAGCCATGGTCTCAAGCTAAATGCTAAAAAATGCATAGTAATCCCCTTTGGAAAAAACAGAGTACCCGCGAACTACCACATAGGAGGTAACCCCCTGAAATCTGAAGAAGCAATAAGGGATCTAGGGACCCAAGTAGATAGTCAACTTTCCTTTGATAACCATGTTGCCAATGTGGTTAGAAAATACTTCTATGTGATGCATCTGATCACAAAAGGGTTCGCATCAAGATCTAAGGATGTAGTGGTGCCCCCTCTACTCTTCCCTCATCAGACCCATTATTGAGTACAATGCACCAATTGGAATGTACCTGGCTAGGCATCTCCAACAGCTGGAGAGACCACAGAGGTACCTCACTAAGAGGATTACTGGCCTGAAACAGTTGCCCTATGCAGCACGATTGAAAAAAGTAAGGCTTTTCTCTGTTGCATACCGCCTTCTCAGAGGCGATCTCTGTCTAACATAGAGAGCCATGTCCAACCCAGAACTGCTGAACATGCTCCATCTTAGCAAAACAAAATCTACTCGAGCTACACACTCTAGGGATATAAACCTCAGCACAACTATGAATAGAACATGCTGGAGGGATAGATTCCCTTCGCAAAGACTCCCCTTGCTATGGAACAAGGTCCCGATCTACATAAGACAGAGCCCTTCACTATCACTCTTCAAGAGGAACCTTGACGAGTGGATGGGTCACAGAAAGTTCACACCAGGGATCATACCAACAGCTCTACTAGATGGGGGCCAAGGGTACTAGCTGCTAGATCTAGGACCTAGGGAACTAATCAAAGGGGCGGTGAATACCGCACAACATGGCTGGGCTAATATATGCCTTCGGGCAGATAGCCCAGTACCTACCTATGAACCTATAAAAAGTCTAGAGTTTAATTCCTGTACATTCATTTTGGTGTTTTAAATAGTTAATGTTGAAATATTTTGTTCAATTTAAGAGAATAAATAGCTATTTGCTTATATTTTGGTTCATAGATTCATAGAGTGTCTATGAACCTATGTTATTGTGTAACAAATCCTGCATATTTTATGCTGATGGTATCAAAGGCCAAGACATTACAGTGTTATGATATAATGCACCCTCTGTGTAATGTGCTTATGTAACAGGTTATTATACCATGGTATTATGGTATAAATACACACTTGAAAAAATTCCACAAACGTCTGAAAAACAGGAAACCCAAAAACAATGCAGAAGCCCTCGCAGTCCTTAACGCAATTTATTAAAACAGATAATCACAGCGTTTTCGCCACGCACATATGGTGGCTTCTTCAGAGGATACAGAGGCAACCAAACACAAACAATTAAATACTAAAAGTTAATTGACGTCAAGTGCTATCAATTAACCATAAATTATGCATCAAGATGCCTTCGTCAAACTAGAGCTATAGATTGCAAAACAGTTACTCGTAGCTTGAATATGTGCTGTGCTATTGATAGAATTAAAAAACTGTGACCATACAATAAAACCGCATCAGTTTGACACAGTCAGGCACAAATTATTAAAATTCAAAACATCATTACAAGATGTATATATACAAGAAAAGTATAAATATACAAAAAGTGATATCACAGGATCCTGTGTGCACTTAGAATATGAAAAAGCAAAATACCTAATAGTCATTCAAAAATGAACATTATTTTAAACAAGATAAAAAAGCATAATAAAACAAGTGAATAACTTTTTGATGAAGGATATATAATGTAAAATCCAGTAATGTAAACAGGACCACATCTAATGTATAAATTTATAAATGTAGAAAGTAAGTATAAGTAATGAATGTAAATATAGCAGTCCAAACCAGGACTTGCTAGGTCAAATACCAACACAAGGATAGGAAACACTGCCACCAGGTGGCATAACACTGCACCCACAGTTAGTGGGCTAATACAAAAAGGACTAAGCCAGAAATATCAAAGCAAGTAGGGGCCCTTATAATAGGAAAATAAGAAAGGAAAAACCTATCTCATATACGATTTTAGTTTGAGATAAGGTGCAATATTGCAGCTTTCATTCAACCCCGGAGGGTTGAAGGCATTAAGCTTAAGTTGCCATAGCAATTCATTTGTCTCAAGTATAAGGGCAGTCGGTCCACCACGAGGTGGAGTAGGAAGGTGGTCAATACCCATGAAAGAAAAGGCATGCCCAGGAAAGGAACAAATGTGCTTGGCAAGGGCATTTTCATATCTCTTATTCCTGATTGCATACAGATGCTGGTACAGTCTGTCCTAGCAAGTCCTGGTTTGGACTGCTATATTTACATTCATTACTTATACTTACTTTCTACATTTATAAATTTATACATTAGATGTGGTCCTGTTTACATTACTGGATTTTACATTATATATCCTTCATCAATAAGTTATTCACTTGTTTTATTATGCTTTTTTATCTTGTTTAAAATAATGTTCATTTTTGAATGACTATTAGGTATTTTGCTTTTTCATATTCTAAGTGCACACAGGATCCTGTGATATCACTTTTTGTATATTTATACTTTTCTTGTATATATACATCTTGTAATGATGTTTTGAATTTTAATAATTTGTGCCTGACTGTGTCAAACTGATGTGGTTTTATTGTATGGTCACAGTTTTTTAATTCTATCAATAGCACAGCACGTATTCAAGCTACGAGTAACTTTTTTGCAATCTATAGCTCTAGTTTGACGAAGGCATCTTGATGCATAATTTATGGTTAATTGATAGCACTTGACGTCAATTAACTTTTAGTATTTAATTGTTTGTGTTTGGTTGCCTCTGTATCCTCTGAAGAAGCCACCATATGTGCGTGGCGAAAACGCTGTGATTATCTGTTTTAATAAATTGCGTTAAGGACTGCGAGGGCTTCTGCATTGTTTTTGGGTTTCCTGTTTTTCAGATGGTATTATGGTATAATATATGTTTTCCATGCTAATGGCAACAGAAGTCTTCATACCACTATATTGCAATATAATAAAATTGAAGTTTTGTGTCGTTAAATGGGCTGAGGTTCTGACATCATGGCATTGTGATGTAGCAACGCCTATGTATTATATGCAAAAGGTAAAAAAAGGCCCTGGCACTAGTTTATTATGATGGAATTAAGAATAAAAGTATTATGATTATACAGAAAGAGGTTTTGACAGCATAATAACATAACTTGGCAAACTACTTAATGATTACATCAGGAAACTTGGAATTTGTTATTTTGTGATGGGGTAATTTTGTTCTTAGCATTAGTTACATCATTTTAGTCATTAAGGTTTTGTCCATGTCAAGGAATATTAAGAAAAATGTTATTTGTCATATATATATATATATATATATATATATTGTTAAGTTAATATATAAAGTTTTGTCAGTTATAAATGTCAGGTTATAAATGCATGTCATTGAATATTAATGGTTTAAATAATCCAGTAAAAAAGTAGTAATCTATTGAAATACCTGAAACTTCATAAAGCTGATATTGTCTTTTTGCAAGAAATACATCCGATATTTAAAGATGTAAACAGAATGTTTTAAAAGATTATTCCATTTCAGTTGGTTCTCATTTTAGATCAAAAAGAAGAGGCACACTTATTTTATGGAAAAAATCATTGAATATGCCAAAAGTGATCGATTCTTATTCAGATATGAATGGAATGCTAAGTTTAGTTATAACAGAAATCAAAAAAATGTATTCAATGTTTGTTAACTTATACTGGATTCCTGGAGTTGGACCAAAAGTATCTGAAAAGTATTTAGATATTATAACTTTTTATATGAAAGGTGAAGTAATTATAACAGGAGATTTTAATTGCATTTTTTATTGTATTTATCAGAGAATGATACTACTGCTATTAGAAAACCTAGACTCTCATCAGTTGCAAAACATTTTAATCACTTTATCAATACAATGAATTTGAGGGTCTATATTACGAAATCTTATTTAAATCTTATTTAAACAAATACTAAAAGTTCAAAACATAAATAGTGAACTGTGTAAATAGCCAAAAAAGTAAATGCTGAAAGTCAGGTTGTTGAATTAAAATAGTTGGCCAACATCTCGAGCTTGGGTTGCTGGTGAGTAATGTAAATAAATTGAATATCACTTAACCGGGTGTATGTTGCATAATGGAAAAGTCTGTTAACTAAACGGACTTACATTAAAAACGTTGTTGATCGACCTGTTCCTAGTGAGATCATGGTACAGTGAAGATCGGAAAATTTGTCCTTTCCTCACTATAGTGCGATCTTAGAGTTTGTGTATATATAGTTTGGGGGGTATGGGGGTTCAGCCCCCTCACAAAACCGAAGTGAATGAACTGCATTTTTCATGTAAGTACCATTTTGGTAACAGATTAACTAGCTAAAGTGTAGTGCATATGAGTATATGTACGTAGATAGTTTTGTACATGAGTGCTGTGTATGTAATGAATGCGGTGAATTAAGCTGCTATAGTTTCTGAGAGTTGGACAACCATGAAACTTTGATGTGGAACTTTTCAGTGTTTAGGTGTTTCAATGTTTATGTTGTTCACTATTTATGTGTCAGTGTTTTTGTATCCGTTTAAATACGATTTAGATTTGGTAATATAGACCCTGAATTTGAGAAACACTTATGATTTAAAATTACCAAATTCTCTTATCTATACACATTACTCTTTTAGATGTGGCAAACACGCAAATATAGACAATGTTTTTATTTCTAATAGATTATACTCTAATGCTGAAGATTTGTTAATTATTTCCTGTCCATTGACTGACCACAATGCAAATACTTTAATCTTACATTGAACCCAAGTAATTTAATAGTATGTAAAATACTTCCTGCTTATATAATCAAAATTAAGGGTTTAAGGGACTGGTTTGTTAATGAAATTAAGACACTTCTAGAGTTTAATAATAATGGTGAAGTTACTGAGATAATTCTTTGGGATTCTTTGAAAGCCTATTTAAATGGTAAAATTAAAAATTGGTATACATGCAAGAGAAGAAAATGGGACAGAGAATTGAAAGAGTTACAATCTAAGATAGATACTTTAAAGTTAAAAATTAAATCAAACAATAGATCAAGTAATCTAGAATTGAAAATGTTAAATAAAAAAATATGTGGATATTCTTAGTCATCAGATTTAAACAAACATAGAAAAAATAAAATTATAATCCTATTCAGTAAATCCTAAAAGTTTACACAGATTAGCTAGTAGGTTAAAGAAAATGGATAATTTAAATCATATTAAGGAGCTATATAAATATGGTAGTAAAAATAAAACAGTCACTGATTTAGCAGATGTATTAGAATGTTTTAGGGATCATTATGAGCAAATAGTGATAATAGTAATATGATAAATAACAATATTCTTGTAGGCTTTCTGAAATAAAACAATTATAACTAAAGAGCAAAGAAATAGTACTGATAAACCTTTTTCACTTAAGAAAATAAAGGATTAAATTAAAAGTCTTAAAATTAATAAAGCACATGATTTGGATGGAATGATTACAGAAGTTTATAAATTATTACCAGATTATATATTACAGATTTAATTGAAAGCATTTAATGATATTAAATATATATTCAACATACCCCATCTCAGAGATTTTCACTTGTTTCTCCTATACTAAAATAGGATAAAGGCCCTAAAATGTGTTCTTCATATACATCTATTTCACTTCTAAATATAGATTATAAAATGTTTATGTCAATACTGGCAAATAGATTAAATATTATTTTGGCAGAAATTATTAATAATGTTCAAACAAGATTTATTTTAAACAGGAGAGTTTATGACAACATTTATTAGACTTAATATTTTAATATATGTTGCAAGCAAAAACAAGAACTTTCAATCATAAGTTTAGATTTAGACAAAGCATTTGATTCTGTAAATTAGAATTATTGAAGCATATATTTTTTTTTCTGTAGAGTTTATGAATCTAATCGTAATGCTGTATAACAATGTGTCTGCATTTATCAAAATAGGTTGTTTTCTGTCTGAATCATTTAGAATTTTAAAGGGTGCAAAATAAGTTGGCCCATTTTTCCATTGTTATTTGCATTATGTATAGAATCTTTTGTGAATCACATTAGGTCAAATAAAAATATAAAAGATTTTTCAGTAAATGAGAATACTCTTCCAAAATTCATTTATTTGCAGATGATATATCATTAACAATTGGGAATATGGATTCATCATTACAACATATAAATACAGCTATGGAATGTTTTGAAGAGATTTCTAGACTGAAACTTTATCACAGCAAAACTAATAAGTTGTTAATTACCAAAAATGTTAATTCTGATCTATAAAATATAGTACTTTTAACTGGGATAATAATCAAATGAAATATTTAGGAGTTATTATAACTTCAAATAGTAAAAAGTTAGCATTAATTAATTATACAAACATAGTCAACACAATTACACAAATGGAAAAACAACAAAAACCTTAGCAGAAACACAGCGAGTGTATAAATCAAGCCAAGACTTTAATAAAAAATGGTGAGCGCTTTTGCAAAACCATTTTTACCATTTACCATTTTACCATTACTCAAGCATAAAGCATACCTACAACTTTACACAGTAACCCTCCCACCATACCTATTACCCAAAGAGCACAATTATAAAGTTTCCCTTATAAACAAACACATTCAAAAACTGAGAAAACTAATAACCTCATGCATATCTAAACTAGCCCTAAGTGGAGATATCCACCCCAACCCTGGCCCTACCATCTCCAACCTCAATCTTCATAATCAGACTAGAAACCACAACTTCTCCCATATTACAGTCAATAGAAAGCCAAGTGACTTCCTTCTACTAAGCCTAAATATTAGAAGTATATCCAACAAAGTCCATGAACTCCATGCAACCATAGACTTGTACTCCCTAGATATAGTCATCCTGACAGAAACCTGGCTAAAACCTCACATTACCAGTGAGCAAATACTCCCCACAAGTTATGGCATACTAAGAGTAGACCGGCTAAATAAGAAAGAAGGCGGTGTAGTTATAATATTTAAACAGCATCTAAACATCCAGATCTTAAAATCATCAGCTCCACAAATAGGCAATGAAGAAATAATATATACCAACCTCAAAATAAACCAAAACAAAACCATCAACATAATTGGATGCTACTTCCCACCTGGCCAAAACATCCCTCCACTAGAAAACCTCCTCAGCTGGTCTACCCACTTTCTCCCCCAAGAAACTATCATTTTAGGTGATTTCAATATTGACTGGCAATCCTGTTCTGGCAACCATCCAACCCATCATGTAAATCTTCATGGCTTCACCCAACTTGTCCAGTCGCCAACCAGAATAAATAAAAACTCCGTCAAGCACACTACCCTGGACTGGATACTAGTCAGTAAGAGCCCCCAGTCATATATAACAGGCTGCTTATCAGATAGTCTCAGTGATCACTCCCCAACATTCCTACTCAAAAACTACCTATACCAAGCTAAACCTGTCATCTACCGTCAAATACATAAAAAACTAAACTTTAACCCACTCACATTCATCTCATCCCTCAAAGAATGTAACTGGCATCCTCTAAAGTACCTCAGCCTTGATGACGCAGTTGAATTTTTTAATACTACCTTCCTGAGCATCCTTAATTACCATGCCCCCATAAGACTTTCCAGAATCAAAGCACAACCCTCCCCATGGCTACAGAAAACCACTAAGTCAGAAATAAAAAACAGGGATAAAGCCTGGGAGCACTGGAGCAAAACCAAAACCCCCTCAACTAGACAGAAATTCCTAGAACTATGCAATAGAGTCAAAAAGCTAATAAAACAGGACAAATTCCAATACTACCAGTCTGCCCTAGACTCCTCTCAACACAGCCCCAAACAATTCTGGTCCTCCATAAACTCCATCCTCCACCCAGGTAAAGTCAGTACCCCTCCTCCTAACATCCCTCACTCCTCAGAAAATATTGCTACCTCATTCAACACACACTTCACACAAACCGTACTATCACTAGCTAAACAACACAACCCCCCTCCCCTCCAACCCACACCTTCAACTAGTAATCTCCACACTGCCTTCATTTTTTCTCCTGTACCTACCTCCAACATAAAACAACTCTTAACTAAACTTAAGACCACCAGATTAGCAGCAGACAACCTCCCAAGTGAATACCTACAAATCGCAGCTGATGCTCTGGCCTACCTAGTATACATCTTGATTAACCGATCTCTGTCAGAAAGTTACGTTCCCACACTGTGGAAAGTATCACATATAATTCCCCTCCACAAAGGCGGACCCTCCACAGAACTAACCAATTACCGCCCCATAGCTATTCTCTCTCCACTCTCCAAAATACTAGAGAGATGCATACACTCTCAGGTCTAAGAATACCTCCTTACTAACAACCTCCTTTCCAATACTCAGCATGGTTTCCGACCAAACCATAGCACCACCACTGCCTTACTCTCCTTTACTAACACTATCCTTCAGCATAAAAACAATGGCTATCTCTCCTCTGCTACTTTCCTAGACCTATCTAAAGCATTTGACATGGTCATACACAAACAACTCATCTCTGTCCTCAGTAACCTATCCTTCTCTAAATCAGTTACCATCTGGTTTCAGAGTTACCTGTCTGACCTCCAACAATCAGTTGCATGGCAGAATGACATCTCCCCAACTACCTGTCTCCATAGGGGTTCCCCAAGGATCCATCCTTGGACCCCTACTCTTCTCTGTTTTCACCAATAATCTAGCCTCTGCCACCAAACATGGCACACTCATACAATACGCAGATGACTCAACCATCATCTGCTCAGCTCAGTCCCTACCCAAACTGCAAAAAGTCACACAGGAAGTCTTTTCCTCTGTTGAAATTTGGTTATCCGATGCCCAATTAATACTCAACCCAAACAAAACTAAACTACTTATCTTCCAACCCACCAAACATACTCAAAACAACTCTCACTTTAACATCACAGCAAAAGACAATACCACTATATACCCAACTGAACACACCAAATTGCTAGGAGTGGAAATAGACAATAAACTAAAATTTGACATTCACATATCCTTGACCATAAAAAAAGTCCACAATAAACTAGGAGTGCTATACAGAAATAAGCAACTTCTCACCAAAGCAGCAAAGATTTCAATAGCAAATTCCCACCTTATTTCCACCCTACCTTATGCCTGTCCAATATATACCAACCTTAGGCAATGCAATTTAAACAAGCTAGAGACCTGCTACAACAAAATCGCCAAATTTGCCACAGGGGCATCCTACCGTAGTCACCACTGTCTCTCACTTGCTGAACTGGGCTGGCTTGAACTCCCTCACCTCCTTCAATGGTATTAACTCTCACTTGCCCACAAACTAGTAAATCATCCATTAAATGTCCCATCCCTCCAGAATCTACTCCAACCCTATTGCACCACCAGACCACTAAGATCCAGCAACAAAAATCACTTGCAGATCACTAAAGCCAGTAACTCTGCTGGTGAAGCACTATTCTCTTGCACCATAGCCAAATTATGGAACTCCTTTCCACCCACAATTACCTCCATACCATCATGCATCCACTTCAAAACTTTACTAAAAGCGCACCTAAAAACATGCTGGCTATGCCCTTGCAACTCCCACTCTAATATCACCCTCCCCATCCACCCACTCCCTTTCTTTCACTCCACTAACTACCTTGATTATAGCAAGCTCAGATGCTCATAAGCCTAGTACTTATTATACAGCAGGAACTTCTTCTTGTAACATTTGTTAATGTCTGTTATGTACTTCACAGATAAAGATTCTAGTTGTCTACTGATGTACTATGTTCTTCATCTGTAAATATGTTGTAAGTAATTGCTATGTAAATTGTTAATCGCTATGTAATCCAATGTAACTACTGTCTGTTTATTTTAACTGTGGAGCTTTTCTCCCCAGGCCTCCACTGAAAATGGACCTACGTCCAGTCGGACACTCCCGGTCAACAAATATAAATAAATAAATAAATAAATAAATACATACATTTTTGATTCTTCAGATCATACTCAACAACTAAAACACCATGAACTAAATACAAAGATACTATTCCCCTGGGCCACCCCAACCAGTAGACACACAGACAATTATGGTTGCTAAGTAACTAATTACCTGATACTAGTACAATTCAAAGACTAAGCATAATTAATCATTAGCAGTCTGTCTACTTTAAAAACTATTTTTACAAATATACCTCTTTACATCACAGAAAAATACAATACAATAAAATTCTACAGCATTATTTAAAACCTTTTAAAACTTATTTCTTCAACCTTCTGGATTTTAAGGCTGAGGCTGGTTGTATAGAAACAATCATTCGACCCAGAGTCTTGATATTCTCTCAGTCTAAATATCCATCTCAACTCTGCCTGTTCTGTAGCATTGGTCAAATCTCCTCTCCTAACACTAGGGGGTATAACTCCTAACACTGAGAACATAAAAATATGTTTCTCTCCTTTTTCAATCATGTGTTTAGCACTGTAGGTTAAACACCTACTTGCACAGTACACATGGTCTCTCATTCTCGCCCTTGAATGCCTATTTGTTTTACCTATGTAAAACTGATTACAGACTGTGCATAGGGCAGCATACACTAAAGTATTTGTAGTACAGTCAGCCTTTGCCCTAATTTTATATGTTCTGCCAGTGTGTGGATGTACAAATATTGTTGA
>NC_056737.1:1529314291-1529356791 GCF_019279795.1 Protopterus annectens | reverse complement strand
GGAAGACATCCCTGATTAGTATCAGCAAGAAACTACAATCCCTCATAAAATCATCCAAGGCGAGCTTTGAAAGAAAAATTGCCAAGGACTCCAAAGATAACCACAAGGCATCCTTTAGCTATGTCAAAAATCTAAGTGGCAATGCTCAGATCTGCTTGGAGTTAGTGCAGAATGGCACAAAATACACTGAACCGACCGATATCACCAACATCCTGGCAGACAGGTTCAGTGAAAACTTCACCCACCTCTCACCCCCAGAAGGGCCCATTATCATACCAGAAGAATGTAGAGCCCCTGAAATCACAGACACTCAGGTTAAAACAGCCCTCTCCAAAGCCAAAAACACAGCATCAATGGGACTGGACGGTGTCTCAGGCTGCATCCTACATGAGCTCAAAGATGAACTAACCCTTCACCTAAACACACTGTTCAAACTCAGCCTCTCCACAGGCTACATACCCATAGAGTGGTGCACAAGAATGGTTATTCCGCTCCACAAAGGTGGAGCCACAACACACCCCGGGAACTATCGCCCTATAAGCCTGACTAGCTTGGTCTGCAAGGCTTTGGAGCACATCATCATGGAACTCATTAACAGAGACATTGGGAACCTCCAAACACTAGACCCTACCCAGTTTGGCTTTGTTAAAGGCAGATCATGCCTACTAAACCTGGTGGACTTCTTTGAGACAGTTACCAGGGCTATAGACTAGGGAAAGGTGGTACACACAGCCTACCTAGACCTCGCTAAGGCCTTTGACACCATTCCCCATTCTGGTATTATAGACAAGCTCACCAGCCTGAACATAAACCCCTATGTCACAAGATGGGTTGCCAACTGTCATAAGAATTTTGTAATCAATATTTAATAAGGAAATAGGTCTATATGAAGAACATTTCATTGGATTTTTATCAAGTTTTATATTAGGGGATGTAAAAGTGTATTTCCAAGAATGTGGAACATTATTCAAATCTTTAACAAGAGAGTATACTTTTAATAATATTAATATCACTTTGTTTGGCATCAGTTTATATAATTCTGGAATAACACTATCCTTACCTGGCACTTTATTAATTTTTTATATATTAAGTTGATCTTTAAGTTCAGGCATTGATATAGATCTGCCAATTAATGTAATATATTGTGTTGCTAAGTTGTGGATATTTTCTTTTATGAAATATTTAATTACTTCTTTTTGTGCTATTATTGTGTTGATTTTGCTAATTTTGTCAAATATTCCATCTAAGTCTGTAATTTCTTATTACTATTTAGTTTAGAAACTTCTTTGATATGATTAGATTTACTAACAGCTGTAAATCTAATTGTTAATTTATGTAAGTTTTTAAGATTTAAAGAACAAGATTGCATTTTAATTTAAAGTATTTTGCATTTCTTTTATTATGATAATCCATTAAGATTTTGTTACCCTTTTGAATTTTAAATTTCAACTTATCTATTTCTTCTTGTAATATCTTTAGACCTTTATTCCATTGTTTTATATTATTATTGTACCAGCATACTTGACACACACCTGAGACTTCTTCATAAATTTCTGAATTTCATCTATAAACCATTTTAAATACTTTTAGTTTAGTTATATTTGCTGGTATTCTTTTAGGAAGTGAAAAATTATTAGTTTTAACGTAACTTGATATGTAATAGTGCTATGATCAGAAAGGGTCATAAAACTACTTTAACTCTCCCCAGTCTGGCTACTACATCATTTGAAATATAGACTCTGTCAATTCTAGATTGTGCATTATGCCTATAAGAATAATGAGCAGGGAATAAAGAATTTGGTTCCAAATATTCATTTATATCTTTCATATTATAAAATTCAAGAAATTCTAATAAAGCATCGGCAGCTGCACATTTCCCATGTTTATTAACAGCACTAGTATCTTTATAACTCAGTATGCAATTATAATCTCCTGCAAAAATTAGACTATCTTTTGAGTATTGAATTTCTTCCTGTGGTTGTTGTTTGAAAATTTTAACTTCAGTCTCAGGTATCCAATAAAGATTTACAAAAATATAAAATTTCCAATGTATCCTTAATGTTACTAAACAAAACATTTCATTTTTATCTTTATATATGTTTAAAATGGTTTGCCATCAAAATGTTGGAAGACAGTTATGCGAACTTGGAAGGTCGAATGTCACTCTTCCAAGGTTTCATAATGTCAATATTTGAATCCACAACAGTGAATGCACACTAGCATTCGCTGTCTTGGATTTGTTGTTTTGAATGGAGATCGCACTATAGTGCGAATTGGGAAATTTACCCTTTTCCTCATTGTAGTGTGATCTCGGAGTCTGTATATATAAGTAGCAGGGGATGTGGGTGTGCAGGGGGCTTGACCCTTGCAAAACATTGCTAGGACATGACTAGAAGTCCAGGTAGTTTCAGTAAAGTAGACATTGCTGACTTGTTGACTTTCCTAAATTATGACTTTCAGTTATGTGATCGGTTGGAATTTGGATTTTACGACATTTAAAGTTGGGTAAGCAATCACTTGCACAAGTGTGTTGCAAGATTTTGATGGTAAATCATTTAAAATTCTAGGTGCTGGTGTAAAAAGTTTCCAAAAAATTGCAACTCTAATTTTCTTCTCTTTATATCGAGAGTTAGTGACTATACAGTATTGATTTGTGTTATCAATGTCTTTTGAAATAAATGTGTTTCCTGTAAACAAGATAATTTTGAGCATTAAATAGCTTTACATATTTATTTATGCTACCCCTTTTACATCCATTATTTAACTCATTAACATTAATAGAAATACAGACCACACGTGTCAAACACTATAAAGAACAAGGATGTGTCTAAATAATTTATTTGAAATAGCCAATTTCTTTATATGACTTGAATTGTTCATTTGCAACCTTATGTATAATACTTTCAGTAGTACTAGAAAAGTATAGATGAATAGAAGTTGTAGACACCAAACTTAAAATGTAGAACAAATTAACAGATTAAAAACATAACTTGTAACCTTCACCCATCATGGAGTTTAAGACTCTGTGTTTGAATAGCAAATCTATCCAAACTCACCACCCAATCTCCAATATCAGATTACGTCTTTCTGATACTACTAGTTATAACTGTGAAAATGAAACTGTATTTAGGTAAACTCATAAGTAAATCTAATACTAACAAATTTAAGACCTGTGAACTTTATTTTAAATTGTCTATTTTGAGCAACTGATCATAGTGTAATTACATGTCTAACAATATTTTGCTTATTATATACTCTTCTCATATTGTCCCTATTTATACTCTGAGAAGCAAAAACAATAGAAAATATGAACAATAATAAAGGGTATATCTATTTTAGATTATATGAATAACTGCAGGCTCACCAACTATTATAAACATTGAGATGAAGTTGCAAAGCAAAAATATTGCAAAACTACTAGATAAATGTATCACATCATTATGCTTCTAGGAAAGAACAAACAAAGACTGAGGTTATTACTGCCATTTACAGATCCCTAGAGTTAGTATTTTGTGGAAGTTTACAGGATAAGCTTGATGTCAAACTTTGTCTACTAACGTGCAAATTTAGTGAACATTTCTATTATCTTTATGAGATATTTAATAGAAAACTTTACAGAAAACATATCTCTTATATGTTTGGGAGCAACTATTGCCTTTAATTTGTAAAAAAGAATGAGGCCCACATCACAATAATTAATTTGAATTATCACATCAAACGTTATTGACACACACACACATGTATATATGGGAGCACTACAGAATCCTGAAAGCCCAAAATCCTGAAGACCAAAATCCTGAGACCAAAATCCTAAAAGTTCAAATCCTGAAAACTCAAAACCCTGAAAACACACAGGATAACAACACTTACTACATTCCAGCACAAGTACATACAGCAACAAAACACAAACCATATTACTCTTCTCCAAGTATAGGCAGGGGGGCAAGCCCCCCTGTATCTCCTATGTGGGGGGGCTATGCCCCCACACTCACTGCTACTTAAATATATCAACTCAGAGATTGTACTTTGTGTACTAAACTGCAGTCTCGGAGTTGTTATATTTAAGTAGCAGGGGGTGTGGGGGTGCAGGGGGCTTGCCCCCCTGTGTATAGTTGAAGGGTAATGTATTTCTGTATGTACTTGTGCCTAAATATACTAAGTGTTGGTATACTGTGTGTTTTCAGGATTTTGAGTTTTCAGGATTTTGGTCTCAGGATTTTGGGCTTTCAGGATTCTGTAGTGCTCCCGTATATATACAATATATATGTGTGTGTGTGTGTGTGTGTGTGTGTGTGTGTGTGTGTGTGTGTGTATATATATACACACACACACACACACACACACACACACACACACACACACACACACACATTTATTTTTGAGATATATAGTAAAGTATTATAAGTAACTGGTATAACTGTATCACAAATGTGAGATTATGTTTATATCATTTCAAAATGTAGCCAATATAAGAATTTTCACTTTCTAATTAATAAATAACATTATATTTAACTCTTAAAATAATTTAAGTAATTTTAAGTTATAATATTCATGTATTATTATGAATTTATAGGTTCATAGATTAGTACTAAGCTAAATAGACATTTTAAGCCTAACCAATTATCCATTGTGAGATTCAAACCCTGCACCTTGCATTTGTAAGGCAAACACCTTAACCATTAGGCAACCCTCCCAACCCCAACCAATGAGATGACTAATTCATCTAATTTTAAATTACTATAGATACATAGGTAAACTAATTCCTCAGTTTGTTTTTAATTCATATAATTATTGCAAAAATAACAGTACATATACCTTACATAAAAAACAGGGCTGTCCAGAAAACATAGGTTTCCTCAAAGCTATTATTCCATAGTAGAATTATAATAATTTAATAAATATTAATACATGTTTTATCTCATGTTCAAGAGCTGGCAAACATTGCATTTTAATAATTTACTAACATTTCAATGCATTCTAAAGTAATTATCGGATTTTGATTATATATGTGCTAGCATGAGTTATATCATGTTGGCACAATCAAGTTTAATGAACAACTACATTTAGAATTATTTTAATTTGTTTACCAGTTTTATGAGACTAATCAGACAATAAGATCATTAGTATGTGTTATCATAAAAAGTATGTCACATACTACCTTTTAACACTTTTCTGTAAAGTCTGTTTATCAGTTATTCATTTTATTTACATGAAAAAATAAAGGCTATATACATACCCCAATATAGACACTCAAGCTTATTTAGTAAAATCATCAGTCTACTAGATTTTATTACGTTACAATCTATCAAAGATCTTAGCTTAACCAACACTACAAGAACTATGACACATCCTTCGTGTAAAATGTTAATATATGAATTCAGAGTAAAAGTTAAATATATCAATATTAACTTATGCACTAAAGGAAATAAATATATTTGGATGGGTTACATAAATCATAAAATTGCTAAATAATATTATTTTTTAATTTGAACAATGTGTAATCATAATATTAGTTAATGTGTATGTGTGTATGTGTGTGTGTGTGTGTGTGTGTGTGTGTGTGTGTGTGTGTGTGTGTATTCCATTTACAATTAATTATGAAAGTGACAAGTTTTTTGTTATATCTACACATATCTTGTAGCACAATACCATTTCTTACTGTATAATTCATCATTAATGACTGATTATGTTTTAATGGGTTTAGCTCGTGATTTTTTCCTAATATTTGCAAATCCTACTATAATATTGCATTTGCTTATACAGACTGTATTCTGCTATATGCGATAAAGCTTTTGATTGTCAAAATATTTCATTCTGATGTACCAAACTTATGTTTTAAATAACAACAAATTTCAGCTGTAAAATGCATATACATACATACAAATATTTCATGCACAGGCATTAATGCCATTCTAGCTTGCCAATATACCAAAACACTTGTTACCTAATAAGTGTTCAGGCTAAACTAGTACTTTCTTTAATGTCATTTGGTAGTCTGTTCCATGCATCAGCTGCTCTCTCATAGAACCAGTTAGTGCACTTCTCATTCCTATAGAAGCTTCTACATAGGTTGTCTGATGATTCTGTACTACTTTTTGATAACCCCAAATATTCCCAGAGGTAGTAATCTCTAAATGACCTATATATTTGAATAAGGTTTCCTCTTAGATATCTATAAGAGAAATTGTACAAGTTAAGATATTTTAGTCTTTCACAATAACTACATTTTCACATCTATGGATGCCCTTGGTATATTTCTGTTGTACTCTTTCCAGTTTACTCATGTTTGTTTTTTTATAAGGTTTCCATATTGTTATTCCTCACTCAAGTTTGGGTCAAATGTAACTAACAAACAATAACTTCATCATTACTGATTTCCTAGACTTTATAAACCTGGTTATACAATTTATAGTTCTATAACTATCATTAAATAATTAGTTGATATGATTAGAAAAACTCATAGCTGTATCTACCCATACACCCTGGTCCTTAAATGAGTCTACAGTTTAAATCACTGTGAGCTGTATTAAATATTCACCTTTCAATTTATGTCCACCAAATCTCATATGCTTAGTTTTTGATGTAGTTATCAGCATATTATTCTCCTGTGCCCAAATCATCAATTTAGTCAAGTTATTTTGCAGGCATGACTTATCTGTAACACATGTAATCAGTTTACCTAATTTCAGGTCATCTGCCTAGAGACTGTAGAACAACTCAAATGAAAAAATTACGTCTGAAAGATATAATCTAAACAAGTAAGAGCCTAGGGCAGAGTCCTGTAGGACACCTTGACTGTAACCAAGAATGTCACCTGTCCATTTGCTGTATGATACTTGCCATGTCCTATTTGTAAGCCACACAGCTATCCATCTTATCAAGAGTACATCATTACCTAGTGGTTCTAATTTATTGATCAGTGTTTTGTGTATGACCCTGTCAAAAGCTGATGTTAAATCTCTATAAATTAAATCACAGCACAATTTTTCATTCATAGCTGTTATAATAGTTTTATAGAACATCATGTTGCAGGTGGTAATAGATCTATTTTCAACATATGCATGGTGATATATGGCTTCAAGTCCCAACCTGTCTAGTTCTGACAGTATCTTATCCAATACTACTTTGTCCATTATTTTTTTCCACAAAATAAAAGTAGACTTAAACGTCTCTATGACACTGGGTTTGTCCTGCTCCCCATTCCCTTAAATATAGGTTTAATATTTATGTGTCTACAGTCCTGAGTAATCTCCCCATATTTATATGACCTAGTAAATAATAGATATAATGGTATCGTAAGTTCTTGAAAGTGTCCTGAGGTCATTATTACTAATTCCATCTCCTTCCAGTGCTTTGTTTGGACCCAGTTTACACAGTTCTTTTTCAATATAATCTAATTTGATTTTAGTATATGAGATTTCCTGGATGTCTGTAGAACAATTTATCACCTCCTTTGTATAGCCAAAATGTTTTGCATAAGATTTTCTAAATATATCTATAACCTGTTGTGTCTGAGAATAAATTTTGGAATCTGCACACAGTTTATCAGTTTGTATGTCTTTACTCCTTCTACATCTTATGTATCTATAAGAAGGTTTCCTATAATGCTCAATATCTTTATATAAATGTTTTTCCTTTTTTTCTTGATCTTTTCTCACATTACGCTTAATTTATTTGTATAGCTTATTTCAGTTTTCAAATTTGTAGTTCAACCTCTCTTCAATTTCTAATATTTTTGGTTTCTCACCTTAATTAGGTATCCTGTTTTTATGGAACTATATCCTCCTGATCCTGATGTTAAACTATTTTTTATATTTTGCACTCAAACAATTTCTCTTTCAGGACTTTCCACATTCCATCTACAGTTTTTCCACTGAGCACCTCACTGCTGTTAGTTTTATGTAGTGACTGTTTTGCTTCCATATAATCTGTAATTAACCTTCTGTGCATTGGTTTAGTTTTCAGTTTGGCAGAATTATTTACCAACAAATTAACCTTAATAGCTCCATGATCACTGCACATCAACAGTGGTAAAGCTTGACTTGAAGTAACAGTAATTTCTTTAGGAATACAAGCAATGTCTAGTATGTTCCTCCCTTGGTGTTTTTGTTTGACAATCTGAAGCAATTGTTGTTCCTAAACATATGTTGTGAATAATGTCCTTACTAATGTTGTTGAATCAATATTATTCCAGTATGTTTCTGGAAAATTTAAGTCCCCAGTTAATATTAATCTTCCCTCCTGTGTTTCATGCAATAAATGTATGAATTCCTCTAGGTCATCAGCACTTGATTTTAGTGGTCTATACACTCCAGCAATTGTTATATGTTCCAGGGTTATCTTACACAGTATATAGTATTGGTGTTATCACTGAACATGTAATAAGCACAAGGCCCATAACTATCTTTAATCTCTATCATAACACCTCTACCTGACTTTTTTGTTAAAATGTCTGTTACAGTAAAAACATTTATACTCTCATAAATGGTTTCTAGCCATTGTTCTTTAACCATTTTTCACAGAAATTAAGAACATTAATCCTGTGGGAATGTAGCAAATTTTCCAATTAAAAAAACATTATTATTAATGCTACCAGTATTAACAACCATCAGAGATGCATCAAATGTTGCTATCTGTGAACTGTTATATTTTTCACCTGGCAAAAATCCTGTCTAGTGTTTGTCAAATTTTAATAAATGCATGTCTTTTTATGATGACCTGTACTTTTTTTCATGTCATATGAGTGTCTCCATGAAGCAGAGCCCTTAATTTGGCTTGTGAATACTGTGGGAACTAGGTAAACAGTACTCCCTCTTTTTTTTGTTTTTTTTGAAAACTGTCTATAAGAATTTTACACACTTCCTTTTCATAGCTTGTAGTAAATTGTATACCATTACACTGTTCCTGTAAAACAGAGCAATCACATCTTATCACAAACAAACCCAACCAACCAAGCGTCCAACAAAAACTGCTCTTACCACATCCATTCAACTAGTCAAAACAAAAATCAGAACAAAAAAGGAAAGAGAGCATAACCAGCCCTTCAACATTACTATCACCAATATAGAGAGCCCAACACTATCTACACAGGAAACCACACAATCTAATCAGTCCCCAAAGCACATCAGACACTAATAATGTCAGCCTTCATGTTAGTTGGAAAACTCAGTACACATTTTTGCACCCATCATGGATTTTTTAAATAGAAAACAATTCCATGACAGAAGTTCAGTTTCCCACCACAATATTGTATACAACTTTAATATGTTACTTGAAACCCAAATTGGTAAGACATCTAAAGCCATGAACAAAGCAAATATGGTGAATTCTGCCCCCCACCCCAATGGTTTACTTTTATTATAGCAACATTTTTAACACATTTCATGTATGTTACAGAATAATTTTCTTAGTTACAGAGTAAAGGTATATTTTAGAGCAAACTTCATATTAATACAGAAGCATTTACCTTCCATTACCCTAGTAATGCACCATACCTACAAATTGTATTCTTAACTGATTAAATAAAACACACATTCCTTCTCACCAATCTAACCCTTGAATACTAGTGTTATGTATATGTTTATATATACTTATTTTTAATATTAGAAGTAATAAATTAAATTCCATAACTACTATAATTTGTCTATTAATTATTACATTTTTAAATTTTAATTATTAAAACTAAGTAGGGAAAAAAGAGAGAGAAAAAGGAAATAAATAGTTATTAATTATGTGACTACAATTAAGAATTATTTACCTCTCCATTGTGAGAAACTTTCACAGATATTTTTCCTGTTTATGTTATAAGTTGGACAAATATTAAATCACTTTACAATTTGTCTCTATTATATAACTGTGAAAATAAATGTATAGTCAGTATTGATTCTATATAATTATTAATTCATCTGTTTTTTTCATTGTTTTTCCATTCATTTCTCTTTGCTTGTCTCTTTAGGTATATTGTATTCCACTCCATCCGTTCTGTTTGGTGCAGTATTTTTTTTAATAAATACTGTGATAGCTTTAAGGCTATCAAATGTTTTTGCACCATCTGGAAGAAATATTTTCAGTCTTGCAGGAAACAATAGATGCACTTTAATTTGCTTATTTTCTAGTTCTTTATTTAGCTGTAAAATTATTTTCTTTTTGAAGTTATTGATGTGGAGTAGTCCTTGTCAAATCTTATTATATTGTCATTTATTTTAATAGGAAAATTTGACCAAACAGTCTTTAATATTAATTCTTTATCTTGACTAGAATAGAATCTAACAATAACAGACCTTGGAGGAGGATTTTTCTTCATCAAAGGAACTGCCAGGGATATGTGTGCCCTTTCAATACTGAAAGACATAGACTGAGGTAAGTTTAGTATTTTTGAAGAAGTTAAGAAATTAACTGTATTGCCACCTTCTTATCCATCTGGTATAACAAAGATTCTTATATTATTTCTTCTGGATCTGTTTTCCAAGTCATCCATTTTGTTTAATAATGCATTATTTTGTTTTAAAAGAAAGTCTATCTTCTGACATTCTTCCTTCTGTATCATTTAAGACATCTTCCATTCCTAAAATCTGAGCTTTTTGCTGTTTGACTATCTCACATAATTGTTCCATTTGTTTTATACATTCTGTGATGATAGGAGGTACTGTCAACCATGCCAGGAGAAATAGGGCAGTGGGTGTGTAACTTATGCCAGCACAGTTAGCTGGAGTTTTGTAAAGAATTATATGTCATTTGTATATCAAACTGATTTCTACAGTTGTACTGAAAAATGTATTTGTAAAGCTGCTTGTTTTAAAATGTATTAACAGTTTGCCCTGCTGGAAAGAAAAGACATGTACATACATTATTGTAACTTGCATAAATGTATATGTTGTATCAGAGGATACCGGAAGAGAAGAGGTTAATCTCAGTCCAGCCAACTTTAAAATATATCTGAAATTAAATTACTTTATGGGTTAAGCCATAAATATGTTATCCCACAAGCTTGAATGGAGCCAGAGACACGATGTATGTGCTAGAGAATAGTTTGCAGCTCCTGTAGGAAGAGTGGAATGGTTTTATTGTTTTATGGCTTCCAGATGCTTTAATAAAACTTGGCTAAAGGTCTAGTGTGTATTCTAGCACATGGGTGCTAAATCCTGGCAGGATCTAGTGATGGGGGATAGTGCGGGAGAGTCAGATGACAAGATGTGTGTGATGTCATTCTGTAAGCCAGAAATAATATTTAGATACAAGTAGGAGATTACTCTCAGTATTCTGTATTCTGTCTTGGATCTGACAACAAGGACCACTCACCCACATCATCTTGCTTTACTCTATTTAGTAAGTAAGAGCAGTAATTCTTTAGATCAGTCAGGAAAATATAGTGAGAATAGTTAAGTATTGTTTTTCTGTAACTGTGTGACTCTTTCCAGCTATGTTATTTTTAATATTTCATGTGTCTGAAACTCTAGTGTTTATTGTAAATAGATATTTAGTATTTTCTTGTTCTTTTATTATTCATTATTAAATATATTAAACTTTTCATTGTGGCCGGTCCTTGTTAGAAACTATTTAAGCTTTGAGAATAACTTCATATATTTATTTGGTGGTAACTCTAGCCACTCCTGAAAGCCTTACTGCTTAATCAACATTATCATTTGTATTAATATTGGCTTCACTGAGTATCATTGGATAACCTTTTAAGAGCCTTAAAGTAACTGACTGGTAGCAGTGAAACTACCTTATAGTCTGGACAGAAGGTGGCATAACTAGTAAATCTGTGCTTTCCCAGGTGTGTGTGTGTGTGTGTGTGTGTGTGTGTGTATGTGTGTGTGTGTGTGTGTGTGTGTGTGTGTGTGTGTGTGTGTGTGTGTGTGTGTGTGTTTGTGTGCATGTGTGTGTGTGTGTGTGTGTGTGTGTGTGTGTGTGTGTGTGTGTGTACGTGTGTGAGTGTATGTGTGCGCGCCAGCTACTTGGAGCAGGGACACAAAGCATGGGTTTTACAGAGAGAGTAGTGGAGGACTTGGCTTGGGCAATTGGCTGAGCACTTAACTCTGCAGTTGTACCAGTGGGGAGTTTTATTGGGGACCCATAAGGAGACAGGTAGAGAAACCCTGACCCCAGGTTGACTTTGTTCCCTGTGTGCTTTTAAGGAAAATTGTGCTTGATGCAGAAAGTTCTGCATCTGGAAATACTGAGTGTATCAATTTGTATTCCAAGTGAACGTCCCTCTCCAGTGTCAGTGGTGAGGAGTCAGACTCCTTGATTATTGGCTCAGAGTGGGGACATTACACATTCTTCTTTGAAATTATCCAGTTTATTATCCATTTTTTTTCATTTTATTTGAAAGTTCTTGTATATTTATAAGTAGAGACTGTAGTTCTTTTTTAGAGCTTGGTCTTGAAAATTTAACTTTGTATGACTTATCTCTAGGTTTCTGTTTTATTCCTTTCTGTTTAATTATTGACAGGAAATTATTGAAATTCAGGAATATTTATAGATAGATTGCTTCAGTATAAATTTAGGAAGATAGTCACTCAAAATAGAATATTTAAGTTGTTTTTTCTTTTTAAATAAATTTCCTGTTAGAAATATATTCTAAGTAGCAGAGCAGAAACGAAAGGCTGTTAGCTTGGTACCATGTTGGCCACACCCCCTACTGAGATGTTTTTGAATACATGTGGGTCAATATTACTTTCTTTTATTGAATAGTAATATATATATATATATATATATATATATATATATATATATATATATAGAGAGAGAGAGAGAGAGAAAGAGAAAGATCAGCTAATACTGACATACCCAATAACACAATATTTAATTATTTATTTATTTACATTATGTAATCAATTGTTGACTAACACTCTCCTACTGTAACATCCAGTCACAAGTGCAAAGCAGAGAGCTATAGATTAGTGATTAGCATACTACAAGAAAACCTCACTCATGCATGCTAATCAAAGCAAAACTGCCTACATCAAAACATCCCAAACACAACCACAAAAGATGCACAGATCAGTAAAGTATGCATTTCTGTGGGACATTCCTCTCCAACATTTCCCCGATGCTAAGACTTTACCCCATCCTCTTTATTGCTATACACTAACTCCACAATTACAAAACCACAACTACTATGAAACAGCCATGGAACTGCAGAGGTTGACTGTAACAATGTTTGATAAATTATGACTGACAAAACCATGGTCAATTAAGTGAATCACAGATTCACAGTAGAGCAAACATATTTATCTATTTATTTATTTGACATTTGTTTACCGGGTGGTCTGACTGGGTCTACAGAACCCATTTTCAGCAGAGGCTCAGGAAGAAAAGCTCCAAATACAATGTAATACGAATACAGTATAATCCAATCCGATACAAATTACATTTGAAATACTGTACAAGAATAAGTTGAAAGAACAAACTATTGTTACAAGTTGTTGTAATATATTACTACACATCTAGAAAGTTCAATAGAGTCAAAAACTTTACAGACAATAATAGACAGTCTCACCATACATGATGTAGACAGATGGTGTCCAAAAAAAATAGTGCAATGTGTGACACTGACTGTTATACTACATGAAAAACAGAATGTTAGTTTCAGTTAGGAAAATTGCAGGCAGAAAGTTAGTGATGCAGATAGATAGTGAGAGAGAGAGTTAAGAAGAATAGAAACAATAAAGACTGAGCAGTAGCTTAAGGATATGGTATAGAAAGAAAAGGAGTTAGAAGAGCCTTAAGATCTCACAGACTGTGAGGAATTGAAATGTGACAGAAGAGGAGGGTGAGGCTAGTGTGGAAGAAGAGGAAGACCTGAACATTAGGCAGGCTTTATGCAGGAGCAGACCCATGTGTTTTGGAGATGAGTTTTTAAAGAGGCTTTGAAATGGGTTAGGCCAGGCATAGACCTGGTAGCTAGAGGTAGTGAATTCCAAAGTATAGAGACAGAGTATGAATATAGAGATCGACCTGGCTTTCTTGTGGGTTTTGAGATAGTTAAGAGATTTTTGTCTTCTGATCTTAGGGATCGATCTGGTGTGTAAGGTGCGACTAGATTGGCTAGTGCAGGGCAGGCAGTAGGCTTGAAAATAAGGTTGTGCAAAGTAGCTAGCTGAATAAAGGCAAGTTGGTTGGGGAATTCAAGCCAGTTTAATTCTAGGAGTGATTTACAGTGGTGTGTGTGATATCTAGAGTTTGTGGCAAACTTTGCAACTTTGTTGTAGCACTGTTCCATCTTGCTTAGTGTAAATGTTTGTAAGTTAGTTAAGACAGGGGCACCATAAAGAAAGGAGGGAAGTTAAAAATGTTTTTGCAAGAGTAGTTTTGGTTGCTGCAGTAAAGAAATGTTTGCTTCTATACAAGAGTCCCAGTTTTTGATGAGTTTTCTTTATATTTTACAGTATATGGGGGTCAAATGAAAGTCTATTGTCAATGATAACACCTAGAAGTTTGGTTTCTTGCACTATTTCTATGACAGTGTTGTCAGGTGCAAGGATGTTGAAATGATCAGTGACAGGGGAGGTGTTTCTGGGATGTAAGAGTACTACTTTTGTCTTCTTTGGATTAAGAAAGAGTTGGCCATTTCTTAGCCAGGATTCGACTGTGGTAAAGGACTGTTGAGTTTTTGAAAGTAGTTATGGTAGTGATTGAGCAGTGCAGATTATGGTGGAATCATCAGCATATTGAATTAGCTTCCCAGGGTGAGAGGCAGTGTGAAGGTTGTTTGCGAAAATGTTGAAGAGTAGGGTTGTGCAAAGTAGCTAGCTGAATAAAGGCAAGTTGGTTGGGGAGTTCAAGCCAGTTTAATTCTAGGAGTGATGTACAGTGGTGTGTGTATGATATCTATGGAGCCTTGAGGGACTCCAGTAGGGGTGTGGAGAAAGGGTGAGAGTTCATTGGACCATTTCACTGCTTGTTAATGATCCTTAAGGTAGCTCTGAAACCATTTTACTGTGTTATGTAAGAAGTTAAACAGTGTGCTCAAAAGTAAGGGGGGAGACACTGTGTCAAAGGCCTTGGAGAGATCAAGGTATACAGAGGCTGTATAGCATCCTGCATCTCTGGCCTTGTTCATGGTGTCTGTAAAAGATAATAGGGCTGTAACTGTGCTGTGGCTAGGTTGGAAGCCATGCTGGGTTTTGGTTAAAAGATTGTTTTGCAGGAGATATTGCATTGCCTGCTGATGGATACTTCTCTCGAGAATTTTGGATATGGGTGACAAGATGGCTATAGGACAGAAATTGGATGGATCAAAAGAGTTGCCTCCTTTGTGGATGGGGGTGATATGAGATTGTTTCCATATGATAGGTATGTCTGATTCAGATAAAGACCTATTTATAAGGATACTGATTGAGTAGGCAACTGAGTTAGCAGCTAGTTTGAGGTAGTATGGTGCGAGATTGTCGGCTGAGGTAGAGCAAGGTTTTAGTTTTTGTAGCAGTTTCCTAACGTTGTCAGTGGGTATAGGTTGAAATGAGAATGGGATTTGTATGACATTTTGTTGAGGAGGGTTAATAATGACAGGGTTAGAAGTAGTTGATGGTCTGTGGTTGGTGTCTGAATACGTTGAAGTGTGTGGGGGGTCCTGCATTAGGGGTATTAGTTAGCAGGTCCGAGACTGATTATATGAAGTGATTGTTAAAGCTTCTGGCTATATGTGATGGAGGGGTATCAGGTGATAGGGTGTGCTCTCAATTTCTTCCAGGGTTAAGTAGAGAAGAAATGGAGTGCCAAAATTTACTGGGGGTTGAGTTTATGCTGGAGTTAAATCTGGGAATAATATGACTTCTTATCTCTGTTGATTAATTTTGTCACTTTGTTACACAGTGTTTTGAAATTAACATGATTTTATTCATTTTTGTTTTATTTACAGGTTGACCAGGCCAGGTCCCTTTGCTTCATCAGGTGTTTACATTCTTTAGAGAGCTATGGTGCTGAGTTCTTTTTGATTCTTGTCATACAAATGGGAGCTAGTGTATTAATTATGTTAAGGAAGGAGTTATTAAAGTATAGTACAGCATCATTAAGGGGTAGTTGTTTAAGGGGTGTCCAGTCTATTTCCTGCAGGAGATTGTTGAATTTATGTGGACAAAAATTAGTTGAGTTCCTAACTGATTTTAAAGTGTGTACATTTAGTTGTTGAAAGTTTGTTTTAAGAGAATAAGCTGGTAGATGATCACTCTGGGAGCTAGACAGTGTACTGGAAGAGGGATAATTGGCAGGGTGGGATACTAGAATTCAGTCTAGGGTGGATTGGCAGATATATATTTACATAATTATACACACACA
Organism: Protopterus annectens; assembly: GCF_019279795.1. Lineage (NCBI taxonomy): Eukaryota > Metazoa > Chordata > Ceratodontiformes > Protopteridae > Protopterus > Protopterus annectens. Next base: position 1,529,340,510 of record NC_056737.1, on the reverse strand, counting down.
CTCATGTTCACATGTTGTGCATGCCCGCTCACTCCTGTGAATGACTTAGTTGTGGTCAGTTATGCACATTTGTGAGCACCTAACACTTGTAATGAGCGATATTACTCAGGGTGGGGTTCCCATTTGCTGCAGGTATATTGTTTATTGTCACTTTCACTACCTTTGCCAGCTGTGGCCATTCTGAACCTACATCTAATCATATATGTGATTTGTAAATTTGTACTAAAACTGTAGTTACGACATCTGAGGCAGCTTATAGTTGCTGTCTGTGAGAAACCACTACTTATTGTCATTGCTTTTACTGCCTTTTGGACTTGACATTTGCCTTCTACTGTAGGCATTCTGAATCTGAGTCCAGTGACATTCTCAGACTACTGATTGTATCTTCCTGTACTAAAGTGTTGTAGAGGCACCCAAGCCAAATTATTTGTGCTAAGCTATTGCTGTGGTACTTGAGCCAAAGCAGATGTTGTGCCATTGAACAAAATTGACAGTTGCTGCTTCACCTATCCATTAGTTGTTGCTACAGTTTTCTGAATTTTATACCCTTCATTTATTCATACTGTACATATGTAACTGTAACTCTTTTACTTGGACTTATTGTTCATCCCAGTGTTCTAGTATATAGACCCTTCCTACAAATTCACCTTGGTAGTACTCTCTATTTGACTAGACACTAAATATTATGAAGTCACAGTTTACTTCATTGTGTGTCACCAGCCTGATAGGAAAAGGAACATGAAGGCCATGCCAAGGGCTGCCTCATAGGTTCATAGGTTCATAGGTTCATACTAGGCTATCTGCCCGAGGGCATTTATAAGCCTAGCCCATAGTTTTGTGGCTTACGCCACCCCTTTAGTTTGGAGAAACTATGCCCATTATTTTGCTGTGCCTCTGTCGAGCAGTGACACTGAGGTAACCCCTGGGGTGTATCTGCGATCTCCCATCCATTGGTCAAGATTCCTCTTGAACAAGGCCAGCGAGGTGCTCTGCCTCACATAAACTGGGATTTTGTTCCACAGCATAGGGAGTCTTTGTGTGATGAATCTATCCCTCCAGCACGTCCTATTAATAACCGTGTCGAGGTTTAAGTCTCCCGCCCTTGTGGCTCTGAGGGATCTAGATTTTTGAGATGAAGCATGTTCATCAAATCTGGGTTTGACATGGCCTTGTATGTCAGGCATAGGTCACCTCTGAGCAAGCGGTAAGCAACTGAATATAACTGGAGTTCTTTCAGTCGGGCAGCATAAGACAGATTTTTGAGACCCTTTATCCTTTTGGTGAGGAACTTTTGTGGCCTCTCCAGCTGCTGCAAGTGTCGGGTCAGATACATTCCGAATGGGGCATTGTACTCGATCATTGGTCTGATGAGTGATGAGTATAGGGAGACTATGACTTCCCTTGATCTAGATTTGAATCCCTTCATGATAAGGTGGGCAATGTAGAAGGTCTTCCTAACTACTTTAGCAATATGAGTGTCGAATGAAAGGCTACTGTCAACCTGGGTTCCCAGGTCCCCAATAACTTCTTCTGTGTTCAGGGGATTGCCACCTATATGGTAGCTAGGGGTAACCTTATTTTTCCCGAAGGGTATGACTATGCATTTCTTGGCATTTAACTTTAGGCCATGGATCTGGCACCAGTTATCCGTTTCTGTGAGACCCTTCTGAAGGATATCTGTGTCGGATGTGTTTTCCACTACGGCCCAGTTTGCAGTCATCTGCAAACTTTGTCAGCCATAACCCTCCTGTGTTTGCTTGTACTTCAGAAAAGTAGATGCCAAACAAGAGTGGGCCCAGGACTGAGCCCTGTGGGACACCACTTGTGACAGGCTTTGAGTCTGACATGGCGCCAGCAACTCTGACCCTGTGGGTTCTGTCACTCAGCCAGTTTGCAACCCATCTTGTAATGTATGGGTTTACATTTAAGTTGATGAGTTTTTCAATGATACCCGAGTGAGGTATTGTATCAAAAGCCTTCGCCAGGTCTAGGTAGGCTGTATGGACTGCCTTTCCTCGTCAATGGCCTTGGTGACTGTTTCAAAAAGTCAACCAAGTTTAGAAGGCATGATCTGCCTTTGACAAAGCCAAACTGGGTTGGATCCAAAGTCTGCAAGTTCCCTATGTCTTTATTTATGAGATCCATTATGATCCTCTCCATGGCTTTGCAGATAAGGCTTGTCAAGCTAATGGGACGGTAATTTCCAGGGTCGGTGGAGGCACCGCCTTTGTGGAGTGGGACCACAGTCACTGTGCCACTCCTGGGTAATGATCCGGAGGTGAGACTAAGGTTAAACAGCTGTCCTAACTGTGGGTTTAATTCCTCGTTGAGTTCATGGAGCACACAGCCGGGGACACCATCAGGTCCCATGGATGCTGTGTTCTTTGCCTTGGAGAGAGCAGTTCCCACCTGGGCATTAGAGATGTTTGGGGGGGCTACAATCATTTGGTATAGATATCTCTCCTTTAGGGGGGGGGGGGAGATGTTTGCACTGAACCTTTCAGCCAGTATGTTGGCAATGTCTGTAGGATCAGTAATCTTCACATCATTTTGAACTAATTCTGAGCATATCTGGGAGTTTCCTCCTAGGTTTCTGACATAGCTAAAGAATGTCTTATGGTTGTCTTTAGAGTCCTTAGCTATTTTTTTCTCAAAATTAGCTTTGGATGATTTTATGAGAGCTCTTAGCTTTTTACTTATAGTGATCAGCGGTGTCTTACCTTTTAAGGATTTTGCTCTATCTTGTAGTAGCTTTCTCCTTTTGTTGTAGAGTTTGTTTATGGCTGGGGTCCACCAGACTGGACGCTTGCCTTTGGTACAAAGAGTCTTTGTTTTGCTTGGGATTGCCTGATCCATGCAGCCCTGCAGGTGCTGGTAGAAGGCATTTGTAAGTGATTCAGCGGTTTGAGTAATGTTAACCACTGGCTCAGGGGCCTTAATGGAGACCACACTAGTCTTTAGAAGTGTGAAGTCGGCTTTCGAGAAGTTCTTTACTGTGGTCTTTTTCATTTTGGGTGGGGGCGGGATGAGGACCTCCAGCGAGATTAGTTTGTGATCAGATCTCACCAGTGAGGGGTATACTTCCGGTGTTGAACATTGTGCTCCCATGTTCGTGATGATGAGATCAAGTATGTTTTCTCCTCTTGTGGGGATGGTGACTAGTTGTTCCATGGCATTTGAGTTTATGAATTCCAGGAACTTTTGGGCTAGAGTGTTTGGGCTTGAGTAGTGTTCCCAGTCTATATTAGGGTAGTTGAAGTCACCTAGTATGATGGTGTTCGGAGATACATTTATCGCCCCCAGTGTTTCCAGGAAGGCCATATGAGGTTCCTGAGTTTGCAAGGGTGGCCTGTAACATGCTACAAATTGCAGAGCTGTCTTGCCTATGGTTAATTGCACCTGGATGGTTTCCGATGCATCGTGCGATGCCACCAATCTTGAGGTGTGGGTGTCCTTGATGAATATGGATACCCCTCCTCCTTTCTTGGTATTGTCTGGGTTTTGGGGCCGGAACACATGATATGAGGTAAAACCTGATAGTGCTGGGGTGCTCTCAGGAGCCTTGAACCAGGTTTCTGTCACAGCACAGACATCGATGTTCTCCATACTGAGAAGGGCCTCGAGTGCGTGCATCTTGAGGTTGAGACTTCTGGCATTGAGCAGCATTACCCTAAGTTTTTTTTCTTTGTTTTGTTCTAGGGTGGTAGGTTTAGAATTTGAGCCTTGCCTAAAAAGGCACTATGGGGTGGCAAGAGCCTTTGCCAAAATCCGAATCCCAGGGTGACAAGTGCAAGCCGTCCCTTGCGAAGCAGCATGGCTTGTCCATCATGTCATCCCAGGCAGACAGACATTGGATCCCCTTTGAATGACACCAGAGTTTAAGCCAATTGTTAAAGCTGATCATCTTATCTCTGTATTGTGGCATCATTCTTGGTGAAGGTAGGATACTGCTCAAGGTCAGGGTCATACCTGCTTGGGCTACATAATCAGAGAGCTCCTCTATGTCTCTTTTCATGTAGTCCAAGGAGGTACGTCTCAGGTCGTTAACACCAGCGTGGACAATGATTGAGTCGTACCTGTACCTGCTGTTGAGAGACCTGAGTGCATGCGTTATGTGGCGGATTCTAGCACCCGACAGGCAGCTTACTGTGACCTTCTCCTTACTCAGTCTGGTGAGCGGGACATCAGTGTGTCTGACTATGGAGTCACCAATGACTAGTGTGTCTGGCATTGTGTTTGGCCTTAAGGGCTGTGACTGCTTGACACTCTGACTGTGTGGTCTATGTGATGCAGGTGTTGTGTTCTGAGGTGGTAGTTGTTTGGGTGTCTGCTTTGGTGGCCTCTGCTGTTTTGGTAGATTTTTGATCAGAGCCTCCGAGTATGTCTTTGTGTGTTTATGTGCATGATTTGAGGTTGTGATGGTATTATGTGAGACTGGGTCTATAGTGTGTGTGGTTACCTTCTCCTCCTGTCTGGTCATGCCAGTCCTATGTTGAGAGAGCTCAGCCTCCAGTTTGGCTGTATAGTTGCATCTCTCGCATGTATTTGTGTTTTGTGGGAGGAGGAGAGGGTTGTTCAGGTACATGAGGCAATTGTAACATTGCCTCAATATTTCCAGGTTCACCAGCTGAGCAGGAGAGGACATTAGCAACTGATCCCTCGACATGCTAGAAGGAATAGACAGAAAAACTTAAGAAAAGGTTCTGGGGGATGTGGGTGACCGAGAAATGGGGTTTGCTTTTTTGGGGTACTTTCTATAACAAGAGTGCTGTATCGAGGTGATAAGTACTGTAGGAGCAAGTGCTTCGCTATACAGATAGAGAATAGTCTACTTGGGAGTCAAGTAGAGATAATTTATAGTTGTAATTTATAGTTGTAGGATACACTAAATAGAACAGTAGTATACTTTGAGGAAGGTAGTTTTAAGGGAAAATTTGAAGAGTGGACTTTAGGTAGCCCTAATAGTTTAAATCTGATTAACCGGCGCTGCCCTAGTGTGCAACGGTAGCAGCTCCGCGCTAAATCGCGCTAAAGCGTGCTAACGCGTGCTTTATAGCAGGGGGCTGGAAAAAACAGGAAATGACCCAAAATGGCCGACGATGGCATGCTCACTGACAATTGTTTCATTCTTTATATAAACAATTCCATTTATGACAGGTGCAAGTATCTACTAACCTTGACAGGTGCAAGTATCTACTAACCTTGGAGGCGAGATTCTCATCAAGGACTGTAGATTGTATCCAGTATGATGTTAGTTCTGAGACTCACATCTCACAAAGCACATCCACCAAGTCTTAGACAAACAAGTAAGCCTTCGTAAGGTGTGGAACTTAAAAGGCTCTGACTAAACCACAAAGGAATCCTAGATGAAGGCTTGGTATACAGGACATTCACCATCATACTATCAGGCAAACAACATACAGACACACTACAGAAAACACAACTACAAAAGGGGTTACTCAACTGGCAGAGAATAAGCCAAGACAATACGTCTTGAAAATCGTAGTCATAGGGAAGTCCAAAGTTGAACACACAGGTTAAGCCAGAGTCACGGTTATCTGCCACTTAGGTGCCAGGATCTGAAGTGTCATTATGGCTCTCAAGTCGTTTTGCCCAAAATACACTTATTACATGGTTATCGAACATGTGGGACATAACTCCTTGGATCATATGAAGAGGGGCATCCTGTAGTTTTCAGAACATCCATCTGAATTGATGTGAAACTAATACTGAGCAGTATTCTACCACCATCAGGAATGATGCCATGATATAAACAAAATTTAAATGATTTCAGTTATTGGCTTAGCTATTGGTGTCATTCTGAGGGGATCTAACACATATCAGCCTAAGATGAAGTGATTGCCAAATCTAGCTGCTTTGTTAGAAATGACCTGCACCCCTCTCCTCATGATTTCCTTATAGTATACAGGACTTTTTCCTCTCATATAGTGCTTATTTTAGGCAAAGTCATTGTCCTCAAATTGCTTTTATAGCCAATCAAAATCAAAACTATATGAAAGAAGCAGTGCTCAATTCTAAAAGTCTAAACAAGACATTGCAGTCCTTACGAGCATTATCTATTCTTAAAAATATAGATGTATACATAGTTACTGAAACATGGTTTCAAAACAACAATAACACCCCCACAGTGCAGGGTTTAAATGCCTGCCCCTCTTTTAGACCCAACACAGAAAATGATGGTGTCACTGGAGGGAACACATCTGTATTCCTAAGAGGTCATCTGACCTTCAGACTCATAAGCCAGAGAAATGAGCTTGAACTCCTTCATATCTATTTCATGGTAAATAGACCTCCATACCATATCATAGCCAACTATTGTACCCCCCATGTCGCTTGTAGCCCAAGAGATATATCAAAACAAATTGACACCCTGTACCCCTCCATGTCATCTGCAGCCCATGAGACATACTTAAACAAACTGACATCCTTCTCTACTCAGCATAAAACTATTTTCATGGGAAATTTCAACAATCAATCTATTAACTGGGAAACTTATAACACTTCAAATAAGTATGCACAGAGATTCCTGGACTTCATTAATGCTAGATATCTAGACCAGCTGGTTCACATCCCAACTAAGGCTTCAAAAATATTGGACCTGATTTTCATCAGTGTAGTCACAGTATAGTCACCTCCTACAGTTACCATATCACTGATCAAATCTGATCACTATTTGGTAACAATCACCATGAGGCTAAACACTGACTTACCACAAAAGCCTTCTGTCTTTAAGAAGTTACTCTAAGACAAGTTTAATCCAACAAACTGATGACTCGATTGGCTTCCTCAGCTTAGTAACCCTATTTTCCATGTTATTATGTTTGTTGATAATTTCTATGCTTCCTCAAAGCACTCAACGAGGCATCTTTCCCCATAAGGCATAAATACAATTTCAAATTCACTAATAAACCTCTATGGTGGAATCTTAGTAGAAACAGACTGTAGAATAAAAGGTATAAACTCATAGCCCATAAAAGCAAACATAATACCTCATCATCTAGAGAAGTATTGATATAAATCAACATAGAACTCAGAAACAAAATCAAATCCTCCAAAAGTAAGTATGAGTTGAGAATTGGCACCTTTGCAAAGGACAACCACAAAGCCTTTTTTAGCTGTGCCAGAAACCTTACAGGTGCTGTCCAGTAATCCACATGACTAATACATAACGACCCTCACTTACTCATGCCCTGAGAACACAGCTGTTATAGTAGGAGACAACTTCACCTTTGACTTTACTCCACTCTCTACCCCTTACATTATCCAACCTATTAACATTTTAGCTCCTTGGGCCTTGATAATGTACCAAGATGCCTTTGTGTCAGTACCAGATGCTGTTTGGTAGACTTCCTACTAAGCCTGTTCATCCACAGCATTTCCACTGGATTAAAACCAGAGGAATGAAGAACTGTGGTAGTCACCCAGCTCCACAAGGGTGGATTCACTACTGATCCAGGAAGTTACAGACCAGACGTATAAGCCTCACCTGCCTTTTGTGCAAAACAATGGAATGCATCATTATGGAACTTATTAACCAGGATATATATATATATATATATATATATAAATATAAATATAATATATATATATATATATATATATATATATATATATATATATATATATATATATAGTCTACTAGTGTTAGAACCAAACCAGTTTGAGTTTATTAAAGGCAGACTATGACTCCTGAACATTTCGAGCTTCTTTGAGCAAGTCATTGATGCATTTAACTCAGACAAATTGGTTCATACTGCCTACCTGGACCTGGAAAAGGCCTTTGGTACCATCCTACATTTTGGAACCATCAATAAGCTAATCAAGCGAATTGCAAATCCATACATTAGCACTGGATAGCAAAGTGGTAAATGGACAGAACTCAAGTGATTAGTGTGGGAGGTACAATCTCTTCAAAAATAGTAGTTAACGTAGCTATCTTCCAGGGAATTGTCCCAGGAATACTTGTCTTTGGTATTTACCTCTCTGATGTGAAGGCTAACATCAAGGGCCTGGGGCTGACCTAGTTTAAAGATAACTGCAAACATGGAGCCTGTCAGTTACTGCTTGGCTGACTTCCAGATTCTTCAAGAGGAACTAAGACATATCAGTAACCATTGTCTGGATCATCATCATGTATCCACTGTTGTTAGGAAAGCCTTTTAACTAATCAGACTAATCACCTGGGATATTTTTTTAAGATCTGAGGAAGTTAGCATCCTTCTCTATACCTCTCTTATTCAGCCCATAATAGAGCATAATGGCCCCTTTGATATTTACGTGCTTAAACATATAACCCAGAATGAGAGACTACAACATTTTCCAAACATTGCACCAGGCATGCATAAATATAATACAATTTGAATATCAAATCTGTGAATCGTTAGCTTTCAAGGTTAAATATGTAAAATGGCAGAAAGAGTAAGATTTCAGAAAGGCATTTTCTGTTGGGTCATTGCCTTGCACCCCACATGCAGCAGTATTTGTCCTTGTACTCTCTAGAAAATATTCTTGCCTCCAGTTTAATATCCATGGAATTCAAAGATATCTTGTATAATTCGCAAAGCAGTGCATGGGCCTTTGCGCAGCATGCAAGGAAAATTTGATTCAGAAAGCCATGTCTGCTCTGTGGTACAGTGATGATCTACTCAGAAACGAATGTTATTAGTGCCATATGTAAATGTGATATTCTTTTAGTGCTGCCTACTCAAACAAGGCCCTTTTGCATCCTGGTACACTGTTCTGCATGGATTCTTATATTGTATGACAAGTCAGAGACATTCATGCTAGGCAGGATCTATACAGAGCAGTTCAGAAAATGCATAAGTATACATGGCTATTAGTTATGTTGCACCAACTGTTTCTAATGGGAAACTCTGAGACAGTAAACCTGGATATTAGGTTCATAGGTTCATAGGTATGTACTAGGCTATTGGCCCTAGGGCCTATATAAGCCTAGCCAAAAAATGTACCGTGGCTTTCGCCACCCAAGAAAATTATTTTCCTGTGCCCCTGTCGAGCAGAGCCACAGAAGTGATCCCTGGGGTGAATTTCCCATTTCCCATCCAATCATCAAGATTTTTCTTGAAGAGTGCTAATGAGGAGCTCTGTTTGACATAGATAGGTAGTCTGTGCCAGAGTATGGGAAGTCTCTGGGACAGGAATCTATCCCTCCAGCATGTTCTGTTTATTGTGATGACAAGGTTTAGATCCCTAGAGCGTGTAGCTCAGAGGGATTGGGATTTCTTTAAGTGGAGCATGTCCAACAGCTCTGGGTTTGGCATAGCTTTGTATGTTAGGCAGAGATCTCCCCTGAGTAGGCGATATGCGATGGAGTAAAGCTGTAGTTTGAGACGGTCTGCGTAGGGCATCTGTGAGGCCAGTAATCCTCTTTGTGAAGTATTTCTGTGGTCTTTCCAGTTGTTGTAGATGTCTTGTGAGGTACATACCAAAAGTGGCGTTGTACTCTATAATGGGTCTAATGAGTGATGAGTAGAGGGGAACAATGACCTCTTTTTTTCTGGATGAGAATCCTTTTGTGATGAGATGAGCCACGTAGAAGGATTTCCTGACCACTGTGGCGATGTGATTATCAAAGGAGAGACTACTGTCCACCTGTGTCCCAAGGTCTCATCACATTTTTGGCATTAAGTAGACTACCAGCTATGTGGTATTTCATGGGTACCGAGTTTTTACCAAAGGGGATGACAATACACGTTTTGGCATTGGGCTTCAGGCCATGGCTTTGTCACCAGGTATCTGTCTCAGTGAGGCCCTTTTGTAGTTTGTCCACATCGTTAGGAGTTTTGATTATGGCTCCTAGTTTGCAGTCATCTGCAAACTTTGTTAGCCAAAGACCTTCTGTGTTAGCCTGCACATCAGAGAAGTAGATACCAAGCAGGAGAGGACCCAGGACTGAACCCTGTGGTACTCCACTTGCCACTGATCTGAAGTTGGATTTGGAATCCGCTACTTTCACAGTGTGGGTTCTGTCCATGAGCCAGTTGGCAACCCATCTTGTGACATAGGGATTTATACCTAGTTTAGTGAGCTTATCTATAATTCCAGAGTGGGGGATGGTGTTGAAAGCCTTGGCGAGATCTAGATAAGCTGTGTGAACTATTTTACCCTCATCTATGGCTTTGGTGACTTCTTCAAAGAAGTCAATCAAGTTTAGGAGACATGATCTGCCTTTTTACAAATCCAAACTGGGTAGGGTCCAGAGTTTGGAGATTACCAATGTCTTTGTTTATGAGTTCCATGATGATACGTTCCATGGCCTTGCAGACCTGGCTCGTCAGGCTAATGGGGTGGTAGTTCCCGGGATCCGTTGTGGCTCCCCCTTTGTGGAGTGGGATAATCGTCGCAGTGCGCCATTCAGTGGGTACAAAGCCTGAGGTGAGGCTATGATTGAACATGGTACTTAGGTAGGGTGCCAGTTCATTCTGTAGTTCAAGTAGAACGCAGCCTAGGATATTGTCAGGTCCCATGGATGCTGTGTTCTTGGCTTTGGAGAGTGTGTTTTTTACCTGTGCAGCCATGATTATAGGAACTTTTCATTCTTCCGGTATAGAGATGGGCCCTCTAGGGGGTGAGAGGGGGGTAAAGTTAGCACTGAACCTATCTGCTAAGATGTTGGCAATATCAGTTGGTTCTGTATATTTAGTCCCATTGTGCTGTAACTCAGAGCAGATCTCAGTGTTCCCATTGAGATTCTTGACATAGCTATAGAATGCTTTGTGGTTGTCTTTAGAGTCAGTGGCAATTTTGTTTTCGTAACTAGCTTTGGAGGATTTTATGAGGGATCTCAGCTTCTTACTGACGTTGACCAGGGAGTTCCTCCAGTCATGGGATTTTACTCTTTTTTGCAACAGTTTCTTTCTTCTGTTGTAGAGTTTGTTTATTGCAGAGGACCACCAGATTGGCTTCCTTTTTTTGGAAGATAACATCTTGGTTCTATTAGGGATAGCATGATCCATGCACTCGTCTAAGTGCTTATAAAGTGCATTTGTGTAGGATTCAGCAGTCATACCTCTATTGTCCGTCTGCATGGGTGTCATGAAGTTTGCCACTTCTGTGTGAAGTTGGCTTTGAAGAAGTTTTTTACGATGGTTTCCCCTAATTGGGGGTGGGAAGTGGATGTCTAGGCTGATTAGCTTGTGGTCAGATCTGACCAATGAGGAATTGACCTCTGGTGTGGAACACTGGTTTCCCATGTTGGTAATGACCAGGTCTAGGATATTGCTGCCCCTGGTGGGGATGTGAATAAGTTGATCCAAGGAGTTGGAATTTATGAATTCTAGAAAACGTTGAGCAAAAGAGTTGGTACATGAGTATTTTCCCAGTTAATGGTGGGGTAGTTGAAATCACCCATTATTAGGGTGTTGGGTTGTACCCTAATACTTTCCAATGCATCAAGAAATGAGGAGTGGGAATCCTGGGGCATGGTGGGGTTCTGTAGCAAGCTACAATTTGGATTGCAGTCTTGCCCAGAGTTAGTTGCACTTGGATAATCTCGGATGCATTATGCTGTGCAACTAGCCTGGAGGTGTGGATATCCTTAATGAATATGGACATGCCTCCGCCTTTAGTGCTTTGTTCTGGGTTAGGTGGCCGAAAGGTGTGGTATGAATTGTAGCCTGAAAATGCAGGGGTGCTCTCTGGAGCTTTGAACCATGTCTCAGTCACTGCACAGATGTCAATGTTCTCCATTTTAAGTAGTGCCTCGAGTGAGTGCATTTTGAGGTTTAGACTTCTAGCATTGAGTAGCATTACCCTCAGATTTTGCTTGCTTGTACCTGTTACGGTGGTGAATTTGTCATTTGAACCTTGCCTAAAAAGGCACTATAGGGGTGGCAAGAGCCTTAGCCAGTATCCGGAATCCTAAGGGCGACAGGTGCAGACCATCTCTGGCAAAGTATCGTGGTCTGTCGATCATGTCGTCACAGGCAAACAAATACTGGATCCCCTTAGAATGACACCAGAAGCTTAGCTAATTGTTGAAGTCAATCATTTTGTCCTTGTACTGTGGTATCATTCTGGGTGATGGCAGGATGCTACTCAGGGTTAGGGTCATACCTGCCTGGGATACAAGATCGAAGAGCTCCTCCATGTCTCTTTTCATGTAGTCCAGGGAGGTACGTCTCAGGTCATTCACACCAACATGGACAATGACAGTGTCATATTTGTACTTAGTGTGGAGTGACCTGAGTGCATGCGTTATGCGGTGGATCCTGGCACCTGACAGGCAGCTGACAGTAACTTTCTCCTTGTTTAGTCTAGTTTAGTATTTAGTTTAATTACAGTTCTTGTTTAGTTTAATTACAGAGCATTAATCTGCTTTCCTTTGTTCAAATACCAGTCCATGTAAGTAGAGCTATGGTGTGTGTGTGTGTGTGTGTGTGTGTGTGTGTGTGTGTGTGTGTGTGTGTGTGTGTGTGTGTGTGTGTGTGTGAATTGTGTCTCTGTTGTGAGATGAGACTGAGAGAATATATGCATGTATGTGTGTAACTGTATATGGTTGCGTGTGTGTGAGGGTAAGATCAGTAGCCCCATTCTTTTAATGCATGTATCAGCATGGATGCCTGCATATTTATATGTGTGTGTTTGTGTGTGTGTGTGTGTGTGTGTGTGTGTGTGTGTGTGTGTGTGTGTGTGTGTGTGTGTGTGTGTGTGTGTGTGTGTGTGTGTGCGCGCACAAGTGCATGCTATGAGCTGAGCAACTGCTTAAACTACCCAGGTTAGTGATTCTTAGGTATGTATACTTTTTATTAATGTGATTCAGCACCACTATGCATGAATCAGAGCCATAGTAATGTGCAGCAGCATAATTCACCCTGTCAGACCTGTGAGTTTCCTTACTGTAAGCATGGCGATGAATATTACTCTGTATCTCAGAGATAAATGCTATCACCTTGTCAGGTATTTACTCTCAAAATTCAACCATTCAGAATTTCTAGTCTTAGATATCAGTGCCGTACATGCATGAAAGTCTTAACTGCAATATTTGTTTTTATGTGGTTATCAGGACACAAATAAACATTAATTGTAGTATTTATTATTTATAATAAGGTGTTTGGTATTTTGACACAAATGTAAGAATAATGGGTTTACAATAGATTAGATATGTTATGAAAGCAGGAACCATTGTATCATGAAATACAGGATGCTGAAAGCAGATTAATTCAATGAAGGCATTGTTTTACAGTCTCACAAATAGCAGGTATCATTGCTAGCATTTACACAGAAATCACAAGACCAGTGATTTCTTATGAAAGAACCTTAGCTGTTTGAAATTTTCAAGTATTATCCATTGTGCACCTGGGCATTACATATGGTCTCCAGTCATAACCAGCTTATTATGTGTTTGAGACATTGATGCCAAAAAATTCATCTGGAGATCGAAGCTTAAGATGTGAATCTTGGCATCAATGTCAAGAACCCATAATGCATGATATGATCAGAGACCCAGTCATAATTCTTAGTAGTGCATACAGCTTTATCTGTTCCATGTCCTACTGGTTACAGAAACAAATGTTTTATTGGCTTCCTTGACTACAAAAGCCAGTAAAGCACTTTACTAGTACTGTCATATAGACAGCAGCAGACCTACCAGCTTATTTTGTTAAAAATGTGTGTGTGTGTGTGTGTGTGTGTGTGTGTGTGTGTGTGTGTGTGTGTGTGTGTGTGTGTGTGTGGGGGCAATTTCTAAATATTGTTCCAATTCACTTAAACTTTTAACGTAAGAACAGGTTTTGCACTGCTATGCATTTTCTGAATGATAAGAAGAATGAAAATGCATTTCTGGCATTTTTGACTAATTGTAATCCTTAGTGATAGAACAAAAATATGAGACAAACCACTCAGGGGTAGTTGAGAGGCAAGGAAAGTCCCTAATGCAAAACCCAATCATAATAACTCTTAGTGGGGTGCGTAACAATTGTTACACACCCCACTAAGCACTGTTAAGGTTGGGTCTTGCCTTGGAGAAGCACCTTACAAGATTATTTTTTCCTGATGTTAGAGAATAATCACGGCTCTCCTTACACTACATTTTCTTTATATGTGCTCTTAGATGTTGCAGTATATTTCACATTACTGATCTAAATATGGATGTGTAATCCATCGACTATTTATTATCTTGTTAAAAGTCTGTGTCATTTGCATTGGTGGTTTCATAAAGACTGCAGGCAAAAAAACTGTTTATAAGAATTTTAATATATTGCTTATATTTTTGTATGGAAAGTTTATGTTGTGAAAACTAAATGTGAGCTGAAGATGTAGGTTTCAAAGGTTGGTACTAGGCTATTCGTCCTAGGGCCTATACAAGCCTAGCCATAACAATTTCCTTCCAATAAAAGAAGAATGCAATAACTGTATCACTGTTTGACACTTAGTCCAAGTAACAATTAAAGAAATGACATTGTTCCTCAGAAAACAGAAATTATCAGAATAAGAGTAACAGAATTGCTGGAGTAAAAATAGTTTAAAGTTATGTGAAACATTCTTTTATGAAAATGTACAAAGACTCTTTTTGGCAAAATGGGAGACAAGTAAGTCCCTTTCATTTTTTAAACTTTGCAGAATGGATACCATAATCATTTTTACTCAATGAGTGTGAAATTGACAATGTTATAAATTGGCAAGTTTTAGTATTGCTTTTCTTTGTAGAAAATTATTGCTGCTACATTTTCTAAATGTGTGTTGATCTGTGAGATTTTCAGTTTTTATGGTCATCTGGTCATGAAGTTTAAATATAGGTAAGAGATATGTGGTCAAAGTTTAAAAGTGCTTCACTAAGCTGAAGCTTTAATTGATTGTTTCTATCTGGCAGTTTGTTTGTTTCTATCTTGTAGAAACTCTGTGAAATTATTATTTGACAAGATACATAAGAGAGAAGTCATCATATACCTCATTTCTATCAGTATAGGAAAATTAACTACAAAAGACATAACTTTAAAATATTTTAACTGAAAAGTTTTTAGTATGTCCAGTGCACTCCTTGAAAAATATTTGTGATGAATCAGAAATGAAGATGCACCATGAAACAACTCTGTTTCTTATTTTAATACACATTGTAAGATGTGTATTATACAACCAATGAATAGGACTTCAGGTGTTTCCCTTCTGCAATCGTAACAGTTTTTATAATTTTTGAAGGATCAAGCAAAACTGACAACTAAAACAATTCAAACTTCAGAACTACTTTAACATTTTAAACCACAGCAATGTTATTGCATAATTGTGGAAAACAGATTCTTCACGGCACAATTTATTTAAAATTCAGGCTGAGGTTAGCATGTGTAATGTGCAATGGCAAAATTATGACATGTATGTATTGTACAGGCCATATTGTTTACAGTGCCACATCCAGTACTCGGTACATGGTAAATGAGGAACTTGTTTTCACCATCAGATTCTAGGTGTAATAATTTATAAGGGACTATGAGGTATAACTATTTCCTGCTTGTGTGACTATATATTTCTCCCTTCTCATATGATTACAGACCTGAAGGTATTCCTTCGTTCATTCCTTTTTTTTCTCTCACTCTTCTCCTGTCTTTTCCATCATCTTTGTTGGGACATCTTAACCCTTTGTGGATCAATATTGTCATCTCTTCCCATTCTATACCTATATCCAGTAGCAGACTGTTGCAAGCATGTATCTGCTTCTCAAAGACTAAACTTATAATGCTGTCTCATCTACATTAAAAAACATCACATTTCTGGTATCTCATTTAAAAAAAACATATTAAAAATATGCTGTTTTTCTCACATCAATGATATGAAACTAAATTGCAAAAGATAACACCTGTTGTGGAGTGTATACTTTGTTAAAATGCCATGCTTCCTGTAATGTAAGTATGATTTGCTGTGTGCAGAATGCCTTTGAGTGAAAACATCTGCAGGCATAATTTTTCTGAAATGTTATTTTAATAGGGGTTAAGCTGAGGTACTTTCTAGAAAAATCTTCTCAGAGTCACAGTCATTCATATTAAACATTCTGACCTTTGTAACTCTAATTAGACATTTTATGAATAAAAACATTCACGTCTTGTTTGACAGGTCACTCTTCTAAACCTGAAAACCTTCTTACTTAAAGGTCTTTAATCTCTCATTCTCACAGAATATGTGAGTTTGGTAGCAAAACTATTATCCTCTACATTCATACATTTTACTCTCTAGGAAATAGATTAAGAAAAGATTAATTAACTTATTTAATGATAGTAGAACCACATACCAGTTTGTCTAAATTTCTCAACAAAATACTGGTTTTAAAAACTGCTAATGCAAAAACATAAACTTGTCAATTTTTAGCATGATACACTTTGCCGAGAAGGATGTCATCTCCATTGAAAAGATATTAAAATATAATGATGCATCTTCTATATGCTGACAGGATGAAAACAAAGGAAACAGTGCATTATACCAAGACATAAGAAAGCTGGCCTGGCTCCACATATTTTAAATTATATTTGTTATTTGAATATATTAGCGCATTTTGGTCCATGCATTTGTATGTAGTATATATATTAAATGAGAAATGTTACTTTTCATTTCAGAGATATATCTGATATTTTGACTGTGTCACTCTGTGTCTGCCCCCTGTCTCTCATAAACAAGGTCTTATTATTTTGCTCATATGACAGAATTAACTCATTTCAGCCATTAAACTCAATCCGAGACTCTAGCTGCCAGCCAGATACTCGTATCAATGTTTCTCATTTCACCTTGTCAGCATCAGTGAGCATGGAAGTTATCCAGGAACCAGCGAGACAAAATGTTCCTGTCTACCTGAGCAAATCTTATTCCAAAGGCAGAACTTGCATTAAAAGTCAGTGTTTTCCATTTTTCAATATTCCATCAATATCAACCCACATAGGATATTCTCTGATTTGAAATAGGGACTGTAAAATGACAGTCACGCCACGAAAGGGATGTTTCAGCCTGTTTTATGGACTGCAGAAAAGCAGACATAGCACAACACCCAGGTGGATGTAGAGAGCCATAGGGGAAATCCCAATTTCTCTAACTCAGAATATGTACAGAGAGCATTCCCAAACCAGGGTTGTAAGCATGACAGATTTGAATGGAGGTGCTGCAGCAGTACTCCAGGAAGGGAAAGGCTACCAGTTAGTGAAAAGGGCAATATAGTAAAGCGAGTGTGTTGCCGCACAGTCTGGTCAAGTATTTGGGGATATGAGAAAAACAAATTATTCTCTTGAAAGAAAACATATGCCTTCTTGAAACTAAATATAGAGCTTTGAAGGAAGAAGATCAACTATTTTGTAGAAATATACTATTGGCTACAAATACAGGTATTGTTCCAGAAATGTGTCTTATTTCACTTACTGGAAAGTGATATTTATTTTGAGCACATGATTTGTTTATTATGTAAATAAGACTGACTACTGTTTGTTGTAATACAGTTTTGAATTCTTATGTGACACTGTTCTTGTGTAGGCAAACTAGACTGTGCAAAACTTTCATTAAAAAGAATATATAGATGGTGAAATAGCAGAATTAGGCAAAGGTTTCTTAATTTTTGAACAATCCATTTTCATAATATATTATGAATCATAAGGTATACTGCAATAATCAGATACTTCGTATGTAACATGACAATGTCTTTTTGAAGTACAACAAAGGAAATAACTTTATATAATGGCAACCAAAATAAAACACAAAATAGTTTCTTTCAAAGTTTCAGAATCTCACAAACAAAGGGATGTAGCCTCTCACACAAAATCCAGCAATTCCTTTCTGGTGCAGGAATTAAGGTTCACAATGCTTCCATGCTTCCAAGTAGAGCTTTTCCTTGGATTCCTTTGCAGTAAGATGTCCAGGTTTCCTGAGGTATAATTCAGTTATTCTTTGCACTGCAACACACAACCAAGAACTGATGTTCCAGACATGCAATCCTCCTCCACAAGAGGTGGACTTCCCTGAACTGGTAGGGCTATAGTCCTCTTCATAAAATTCACTGAATTGCATAACTGGTTCCATTGACTTAACCATGCAGAAATCCTCTCTGTCTAATACACAATAGCACCTTAAAAAAAGAACTGTTCTATTTCTACACTTACACATAAAATTCATATTATTCTTGTAAAGCAACAGTTCCATTTACCATACTTGTGCACAATACTTGCATCATTTTGAGACACCATTCCGGCAAGGAGCAGCACATTATGTAATAATGGTATATGGATGTGTGTGTGTGTGTGTGTGTGTGTGTGTGTGTGTGTGTGTGTGTGGTATGTTTGGTTCTGTAGTTTTGTGCATGTGCGCATGTGTGTGTATGTGTGTTTGGTTCTGTGATTTTGTGTGTGCATGTGTGTACACATGTGTGTGCATGTGTGTGTTTGGTTCTGTGGTTTTGTGTGTGTTTGGTTCTGTGGTTTTGTGTGTGCACGTGTGTGTGTGTGTGTGTGTGTGTGTGTGTGTGTGTGTGTGTGTGTGTGTGTGTATATATACGCATGTGTTTTTGTATGCATGCATGCACATGTGGCTCATATGAGTATGCCATCTCTAAAAAAACACTACAGAAAAATGTATATATCCATGCATGTGTGTGTGTGTTTGCAAATTATATATCCCAACTTAGCTCTGGGATCTCACCACATTATATACACAGTACCTTTCTGTGCAAGTGAAAAGAGATTTCTCCACCTTCCAGGGAAAGTTACCAGGATTCCCTTCCAGGTCCTCGTGTATGCCATGCACAATCACACAGCTTCAGGCAGTGGACCACTAATATCCACCTCCAGAAATCTTCACCAGAGACAGTCCTCAGATCACTCTACATAACAGTCTTGACTGAACTATTCATTAACGGGACAACAGACATCAGGTATAGCCCTTGCATAACCAGAGTGCTGGTCCTCATTATGAGAAATTAGTTTCCATTCATCTTTAATCTAAAACTCCATTATAGCCCTTGATAAACTATGATGTTCACAGATTTGGAGGTTCATTACTGCATATACAGACTGAAAATTCAGGATGACAAGTATTTGTGTTGACTCATGTATGAAAGTTCTTTTTAAAAATTGATATAGCAGATTTCCAAATATACAATGGAAGTTTGTTCCAGACATGGAGAATACCATTAGTCATGAATTGTCTTGTTTCATACATTCAGGTTGTTGAATCTCACCATGAGCAACCAGGTTCAAAAAGATGATGGTATAGCACATTCATTTTGAAAATAAGCCTTTTTCAGTAGCTATTTTAATTAACCGATTAATTAAGCAAAATCTTCAGCCATCAGAAACTAAATCCTGGCCAGTATACATAGTGATCTATCGGAACACAAATCTTATTAAGTAAACCTGAGAGTTATATATATATATATATATATATATATATATATATATATATATATATATATACACACATTATATACACCATATCGGAACACAAATCTTATTAAGTAAACCTGAGAGTTTTATATATACGTATATATATATATATATATATATATATATATATATATATATACACACACACATACATACATACATACATATATATATATATATATATATATATATATATATATATATATGTATACAGATAGATATGTATATATGTTTACAGATAGATATGTATATATAGGTTTACTATGGTTTGTGCGAATGACATTCTGATGGCAGCACTGCTGCCGAAAATTAAAATGTTGTGCACAAAACATAAATGGATGAGATAGTTGAACACACTTATGAGAATGCAGTAGTGCATTCACATAAGTGTATTCGACTATCTGCATGGAGATCACGGTACAGTGGGGATTGGAAATTCATCCATATCCCCACTGTAGTGTGATCCTGAAGTTAGAATATATTAGTAGGGGGGGTGTGGGGGGCGCAGCATGATATGTCATATAGGAGTCTGATTTACATCAGCTCCTATACTGCTATCACATGATGGTTTAAGCCACAATGTCGACTCAAATGTGTCAATCATTTGGATCGATATTGTGGCCTGTCAGAATGTTTGTGTTCGGGTATACTTTTCGTTGTTTTGAACGGCAAATTTTTGCCGTTCGAACAAACAATAGTATACCGTATATATATATATATATATATATATATATATATATATATATAAATAACATTGTCTAACTATAGCAACATGCATATAAACACACACACACACACACACACACACACACACACACACACACACACACACACATATACACACATATATATATATATATATATATATATATATATATATATATATATATATATATGTACCCACATATATATATTTCCTACAGACTACTGAGAGATGTTCTGTGAATGGCATACAAGGCATCTTTGGATCATGCTCTGATGGACCTTTTTCACAACAGCAAACTTAATACCATCAGAACTACTTGATCTAGGGACTTGAACCATGCCTGCTACAGATATTGGACCTGCTGAAGGGTAAAGTATGTTTCTCAGAATTTCCCTCCTCTGGAATAGGTTGCTCATCCATGTGAAGCAGAATTCTTCCCTAAACCTATTCAAGCATTGGATCAGTGGATGAGAAAAAAAAAATTCACCCCAGTTCTAGCAGCTATGCTTCTAATGGATAGTTCATAAGTTAGTACTAGGCTGAAAAACAACACCAGACATGGAACACTGAACAGGTCACTATGTTGAATCACATGCCGATTATTCGATTCAGCATTCAGCATTATTCGATATACCATTTCCCCTGCACCTGCCAGAACAGGCACTACAATTCTGGTTGTCAGACGTATGAACATACTGGGCAAAACAAACCACTTTTTTGCAGGGGGGGACAAGCACCCCCCACAACCCCTGCAAATTATATATTCCAACGCCAAGATCACACTACAGTGGGGAAAAGTGTAAAGTTATTGATCTGCACTGTACTGCAATCTCTACTAATCACATTGACCACACATGCAAATTCACAAATTCACTGTGAATTCACTAACTGGGAACTCACACATTTGAAGGTTTGACAACACGGGATTCGGCCAACCAGAATTTGACAGCCCGTAGTTGCCAAACCTTCACTCATAATTTTCATGGTAAACCTGTATATATATATATATATATATATATATATATATATATATATATATATATATATATAAAAATATAGTATTTTGACACACACACACACACACACACACACACACACACACACACACACACACACACACACACACACACACACATATATTATATATAGGGTTTATCATCATTTTGTTGAATGACATGCAGATTTCAAAATCTCGTAGTCACAAAGGTGACTGGTAAAAACAGTTAAACACAACCTTATAAATACTTTATACCGGAAGTGAGTGGTTCTTGCAAAATCACCATTGACTTTAATGGTGATTTTAAAGCAAAATTCAAACCGGTTTGAATGTTGAATACTGTTTTTACCATTTTCAACATATGGGGGGGGGGATTCAGTAATCCTCCGTGTAGGACGAAAGAAGTCCTACTCGGAGACTGCCATCTAAGAGTTAGACGTCAGCGCATCATGCATATGCATGAGGGCAGGCTGACTCAACTCCCAGGCTAACACAGAGCGTGTAAGAGTGCAGGGGGCATGTCAGACTGCTGAGCAGTCCAAATATCCACGCCCCTGCAAGTGCCTAACTCTGCAAATGTCAGCAGATATGAGCAAGTCCACTGAAATGTGTTTACCCCCAATGCTACATGCCCCCACATTAAAAAGCCCTGTACAAATGAAATAAAAAGTAAAACAAATTTTTTTTTATTATTCACCATATAGCTGCCCGTATTTGCATGTGTGTGTGCGGGTGTGCCCATTGCTTATCTACAGTTAGCAATTTTGACATCGAAGAGCATAATAACAAATGTATATGCAAATCAAGCCAAATAGTAATAGCATAGAGGTAGAGCCTTCGCACAAAAAGGAGGCATTCCCGGTTCTAGTCCCACCACTCCCCTTTCTATTTTATGTTTTAAATTAGTGTATAAAATAATTCCTGACATATATGAATGAAATTTTAGTAAAAAGCATTGAAATGGCCAATATATTAGTGAACAAAATGTATATATATAAATATAAGAAGGTGAGCAGCATTAAGGATACTGACATATAATTGCCCATAGCTAAGCAGCATTGTACCCAGCGCAATATAGTTGCCCATAGCTAAGCAGCGCTTTACCTAGCGCAATATAGCTGCCCATAGCTAAGCAGCACTTTAACTAGCGCAATATAGTTGCCCATAGTGAAGCAGCACTTTACATAGCGCAATAGGTTTGCACGGAGCTGCGCACAGCGCTAACCAGCGTGCCATAGACCAATGTCGGGCAACGTGGAGCATCATAGAGCAAAGTTGAGCAAAGTTGCCTAAACACAGTCACACCCCCTAGCCTGTCTGGATAGTAGTAAAATAAAAAGCAATGACAAGGCTCGAACCCGGGACACTGTGCACCATAATCAAACTACTGAACCACTAAACCATGACAGCTTAGCATAAACATGCTCTGTTAACATACATATACTTATAAATGAAAGTTTAACCATTGCTAAGCAGGTTTGTTGTTAGCTGAGAATTTTCAAAAATGGACAATCACAAATAAGTGCGGGAAATGAGGCATATTTAAGCTCCATAGGTGGGAATACATGCCATAACTGGTTGTAGCTCCCATCTGCAGTCAGAATGGCCGGTGCTGGAGAGGGTACTCGCTTTTGAGCGCAACAGTGGGGCATCAAGGAGTCAAAATACATGGTTTGGCTCCTTGTTCACCATCATTAGTCAAGACTCCTGCAGGGCCAGTTCCAAGGGACAGAGTACAAAGCAGAGGCTTGGAACCGGTTAGCTCATGATCTCACCAGTGCCACAGGCATCCCTCAGACTGGTTAGCAGGTCCGTCACCACCATGCAGACCTGAAGAGACAGAAACAGGACCAACTGAACTGATGGATACAGGAGGCCCATGACATGCAAGATGCCCCACTACTGAGTAGGTAGCCATGGAATGAAGTATGCAAGAAATGCTATTGTAGTCCATATAATGGATAGGTATATCTCAATATCCCTTCATTTACTTCACAGCTGCAGGTGTCCGTGCTGCGAATTGGCAAGCCTATGCAGATAGGCTGCTAAGGCTGCACCACCAGGCAGGTTAGTAATTATTCTGCATGTATTATTATATAAAATAAATGAGAGAGCATGAAAAACAGTGTCGTAACCCATTAATAAAGATATAATAAGTCTTGAATAAAGTCTCTGCATGTACTGTAATATAAAATAAGTGAGAGAGTATGAAAAAGTGTTGTAACCCATTAATAAAGGTATAATAAGTCTGGAATAAAAGTATTCTGCATGCTCCAAAATATGAAATGAATGAGAGAGCCACTACAAAAGTGTGTAATGTAATTAATAAAAGTATGATTCCTGGGCTGTGTCCATGTCACTTTCTTTGATATGTTGTTGTACCCTTGCATTATGGAAATAGTACAGTTGTATTAAGTGCTGTCAATCTACACTTGTATAGGTCCATATAAAGTGGATGAAGGGAATGCCAGTAGCTCTTAAGCATATATACAGTCCTCAACTGTTGGTTCATGGCTAGAATGTACAGGTTAAACTGGCACAGGAGTAGCTTCTGATTGTGTTCCCCACAAATGTCAGTGTGCTGCTAGAAATGTAGGGGTCTGTGTAAATGTAGCTGATAATGTCATCTGAAGACAGCCAGATATGTAGATATCTGAATATAAATGAAATATATAAATACGTAGCAGTAACATCTGCATCTTGAACAGTTTGTATGTCAGATACAGGTCAGGTATATAAACAACTATCAAAACCCATTTCACAATTTAATGGACACTGCCTAGTGTAATACATGTAGGGGATATATACCTGCAGTCAGTAGGAATGTAGAGTAAAGTTATAAGTATATATAAGTTGTTAATGGAGTGATCTTTTTACACCCTACTTTATGGTCATAAATAATGCCATTCCACACCTAAATGGGTATGTGTAATCTCAAAAACTTTGTTGGGACATATGTCCTATTGGTTCATAAATATCTGCATGTACTTTGATGCATGTGCTCTGTTCACATACCACAATCTTGGTGGCCTGTTGCCACCAATCAACCCTGCATGCTGTTGGAATGTCCACTGTTGTTCTAAATATGCATGTGCTATGCTTGCTGTACTGTTGGAATTCTTCTGTGTTGGGTTAATGGGAATACTACTGCATGCTGTTACAACTAATTTGGAATGCTGTTGTCTGTTACTAACCCATATTGTCATTATATCCTGCTAAACATAGAACGTATGGGAAGGCCAGTCCCAGTGGACCCTCCTCTCCCACCTCAGGTGGCGATGGCACCTGGCACCAGCATGTCCGGTGCCCAGCCTGGGACCTCCTCCTCCAGTGGCCCTGTGCCACCTTCAGGTGGAAGCACTACAGGGGATGGGGCTTGTCCCCCCGTGCAAGCGTGGCTGGAGGAGGACCACCTATCACCCTCCGAATGGTCCAGCCTGTGGTGCGTAGGGAGATCAAGTGTTCAGTCGCTGATCCTCTATGCCAGCTCGAGGCAAGAGTGGCGTGACTCACGGGTGAGCCTGCCCCTCCTACACAGCACCCAGCACAGCCACCATCGTGCTGTGAAGGTGCAGTGGTGACTGCCCATGGGTGGGGATGTCAGTTCCACTGTTGCCATCTGTGGGTTCATGTGCTTGCGATTTCCAAACACCCTTCCCCGTCAATGGTGTTCACCCACCCCATGTATCATATTCCGCCCCTGTATGCATCTTGTTTGTCTTGTCTGTTTACCTCCCCAACCTACCTCCCCAAATATACCTAATTCCCCTACCCCACATACCAATCTCACCTGATTAAAAAAAATGGGGCAATCTGCTCCCACAAAAAAATTATACCCCATACATAGCTGCCCATTTTGCACACATGTCCACTGGACACATAAACTGAAATTTAATTGGCAGTACAACATACTTTGTTGTCCTCACCCCTCTCCCAGGGTTGGAAGGTTTCAAAATTCCATCCAAATTATTAGTATATGCACAGCTGTTGCTGTTAAAGAAATGGGCAGCTATGGACCTTCCCTACACCCGTCCTGCACATCCAGAGCTGTTTTCCCTACTGCCTTTCCCTCTTTGTGCCCCTTTTTCACCACTTTCCTATCTCCCCATTTTCTTTTCTTTCAAAGAAATTAGCGCGGGGGTTAGCGGGAGTAAGCACTTTTAAGCAGTAGTTAGCGGGCTTGCTTGAGTGTGCACATGTGTGCGCTTAGCTAAGTATTGCTAAGCATCGTGCAAACCCGCGCAAACCCGCTTACAACTGCTTAAAAGTGCCTTAGTCACTCTGCATATGAGGGGCCTTGTTCTGCTCAGCAGCAAAATAAAACACCACTGCCAGTCTCGAACCCCGAACACACTAGACTGCATGAAGTACCAGTAGGCCACAGCAGATATACAGCAAGATGTTGCTGAAATATATATATATTATGCATCGGAATGTGTGAATATAAAGGAAAGGTAGGAATGCCATAACACAAAACCTGTTCTGTGGAACTATACCAGCAGTTGTTGTGGAATTGCATTACATGACTGTGATAACAGAACCAGACATTCTAGCAGTAAATACTGTTACAGCAGCACTTCACAACCCCCACACAGTATCATAGCAGGACAATCCCCACACTAGTGTGTTCATGGTACAGCAAGGATGTCGGTAGGCATACTAAGTACTGGAATTGTCCAGTTACATGAGCATCCTGTGATAATGTCAACAAAATAAAAAGCACAAACACAACAGAAGTGAGTATATTAATATCCACAGTATAGATGTACCCAAACAGTTCATGTGCCAAATGGAAACATCTCAATAACTACAAATGTATGGCAGCTATTGTAGCTGTTGTAAAGAAACTCCATACTCCCATGTATCTTGTGTTAGCATTTCTAGGGGTGAGTACAATTCTACACTGTCAACTGTGTACTGGGAGAGGCAACATTCAGGTCCGAGTACAACATACAAATAAATGGCTACACCCAAAGCAACATTTAGAAGAAGTATACCAACCTTCTGACTTACACTACGGTGTCCACAACAAACAAGCATGGGCCCCACTTTGGAAAGCTGAAAGGCCTATGCCTACCAGACCTAGCAATTTATAGCATTGGGGTGCTATGACAGTGAATACTGCAATTACCAC
>NC_056737.1:1529219291-1529309291 GCF_019279795.1 Protopterus annectens | reverse complement strand
GCAAACACACAGTAGTAATGCAACACTTGTTGCCACTGACAAAGTGTTTCATATCCTTGTAGGTCTCTCTGGTGTGACAGCAAGGCAGCTGACCCATGCTGGTGAGTGTGTTCTACCTTTAATACTGCTAATTAAATGTGCCTGTCATAGGTGAGGTGTAGGCCATGTACACGTAACACACACGCATAATGCATACTGTGCATGTTTGCTGTGTGACTATGCACATCCTAGTAACGTGGGTAGCTGCCTATAACACATACAATACACAGGGCATTCCACACAATTGTGGCAACACTGATGTGGACATTGGATAGGCAGAGTCGATACACATGCACACAACATACACAACACTGTCATACACAGTACACGTTAACATGCTACATATGGTGTATTCAGATGCCCGCTGTAAGGTCACATCACAGTATCCCACACTTCATCCACACAGCACACATAATATACCTGAGGGGTAGATGCCTCACATGTGTCTGTGCGACACACTTTGACACATTACACATTCATGATAGGCAATGCCTCCTATTGTGCACCTTACAAACTCATGTAACAACTGGCTGTGAAATGGTACTGCATTTCCAGTAAAGCATGGTATGTGCTGGTGTGGCACACATTAGTAGCATTGTGTGACCACATGATGCTGCATGATGATGGCTCATGGTAGTACACCCCATACAGTTACAGTGACCACAGTACTACACATAGCATTACCTGCTATGCACCGCAGTGTTGTGTGTGTGCAAACATAGGCACCTATACACAATATGCATAGCAATCACCATTTGTACAAAGTGACACCTATGTTATGTAATGCTATTGAGTGTATAGGTCACATGACACACACTGTGTCTGTGTGATGTTTAATGTTGCAGTTGTGTTGTAGCATGCCATGTCATGTCTGGCACTGGCATGTCCACAATATGTCCTACATTCACCATAACCACTGTACAATGGACATGTTGAGCAATGGTATTCCATCAGGTTAACATGCACCACTCATCCTGTGTGTATACATAGCATGCATGTGCTAATCATGTGTCCACAATTATCTGCTGAAGACGCAGATGCTCTAATCAGAAATGGATATCTATGTGACACACAGATACACATCCAGCCATGGTATGTATACCTGTGAGAGATGGTGCACAGAACATTGCAGAGCTTATAATACTTGCACAGCACTGTCATGTTCATGTACACAGTGCACTCCATGGTGAGGCCAATCACTGAACAACTGCACACATGCATCAAAGACATGTATAGTGTTAATGGCAAGGGCTGTCAACACCCGCACTGCATGCTGTTGTGAAACACTCGTCCTGCATGCTGACATGTGTGATATAACTGTTTGCCTTGTGATACTGTACCCCACCCTCACCCGCTGTTGAGTATGTTCTGGATTGCTGGTGGTGTGTGTGTGTGTTTTAGTGATGTGTGCATGTGTGCAAGTGTTCATGTGTGCATGTGTGCATGTGTGCGTATGTGCGTGTGTGCGTGTGTGTGTGTGTGCATGTGTGAGTGTGTGCGTGTGTGCGTGTGTGTGTGTGTGTGTGTGTGTGTGTGTGTGTGTGCATGTGTGTGTGTGTGCATGTGTGCCGACATCATGTACAGGTCTTAAAGTGTGTTCCCTGTTTCCCTCTCACAGGTGCTGACCTTGGGCTGGTTCACTGCAGCAGGGAAACTGATGTCACTGAGCAAAACAGTGATACTGATGATAGGTGTGTTGAGGCACAAGCATGTTTGCCAGGGTCTGTCATTGGGCCACCAATCGACAATACACAGCTGTCCACCCCATCCATGCATACAGTCGTACTGACAATACATCCATCACCAATGCCCATAGCTGAGGGACAGCGTACAGTTGGCATTGGCCAGGACAGTGTGGTATCCATGGCACATGCATCCCAACACAGCAGCCATACCCAGATGTCTGGAAGGGTATCACATAGGCAGATGTCCAGGGGTTCTCGTAGGAGCACTGCTGCTCAACATGCCACTGGCAGACATGCCACAGGTCTGACAATGTCACGCATGTTCCAGGCTGTCATGGAGGCACAGACACGTATGGAACGGTACACCAGACAGGGACTAAGGGCACAGAGGGCACATAACACCGCTGTCATTGACAGTATCCGTGACCTAGCAGGTGCCATCCATCATTACACAGAGGTCACTGATAGACATTGGGGAGAGACATTAGATATCCTCCGCAATGCCATGTCCATGTGTCAGGACAGTGTGGGATGGTTGAGTCATTGACGTGGATGTATGCCAGCAACATCAGCAACTGGCAGTCGCCGCAGACGTCCCTCAAACCACAGCTGTTCCCGTAGTGCCAGTACCAGTCCCAGCAATGTTGGGGGTGGGCTGTCCATAGAACGACCTAGAAGACCACGTGCACGTGGTTCTGGACAGTCCCAGCAGGGACCTGTGTCCAGTGTACATCCATCTCTGGGGATAGTACCCAGTCTGGCTTAGTACCTGATAATGTCAGTAGCACCCCTGCCAGGCACAGGTACCATATCCGTGGCCAGAGATGGTGATCTGTGAAGCCTCACAGGTACAGTCTGTGGCTGTCCCACTAATACCCATATATGACAGCCACATGGTGGAACTGTGTGCATGCAGACACACACACACATACTCCAGACACCTAGGACTAACACATACACACACACATTACATCAACATTGTCCCATTCCAGTATTCTTGCCCCTCACACACACACATACACACACACATACATGTTGATTGGAAGGCTCACTGTAGGCCTCTGGCAAACCAACAACACACCCTGTGCATATGCTGAAACCTGTGCCGCCTCCTGTCATCTGTAACATCGATGCAGGAACAGGCTACCATGGTGCTGATGTACAGGGTGTCTTTATAGCAGTAAAGCAATGTTAGCATGTTGTCAGCAGTACAATGTAATGATATGCTTGAAGGTGTAGCTGAGCAGGCATGATGCTTTAATGCTATGATTGTCATTGTAGTGTTGTTTACACCAGTGTTGGTTCCAATTGTGTATTGTCCAGACACTTGCCACTTGGCTGATGTGTGCACTATTGGCAGCATGTGTTAGAGAGTGGACAGTATGTGTGGGATGTGTGTAGCCCAGATTTTCAGGTGTACTGCTGTGATACTGGCTTTGAAGAGTGTTGTTTACCTGTGCAGCCATGATGACAGCAACTTTGCAGTCTTCCATTATAGACATGTGCTCTTTCATGGGTGAGAGAGGGGTAAAGTTAACACTGATCCTTTCTGCCAGGATATTGCCAATATCAATAGGCTCTGTACATTTAGTGCCATTGAGCTGTGACTTAGAACAGTTCTGAGTGTAATCATGACTTGGACCTGTCTGTTGGGAAGAGATCTTCTGCGTAGACAGTATGCAACAGAGTACATATTGCGTTACATTCATTCTTGTTGCATGGGACAGCTATTTGAGGCCAGTAATCCTCTTGTTAAGGTACTTCATTGGTCTTTCTAGCTGATGAACGTGCCTAGTCAGATTCATTGCAGGTGTGTTGTGGCACTCTCTGACAGGTCTGACGACTTCTGAGTAGTGGCAACCTTCTATGACCTACATGCACAGACCTTGGCAGTTCATGTGTACACATAGCAGGATTTTCAGACCACTTTGTGAATGTATTTCTGTAAGTAGAGATGACTATACACATTTGTCCATGGATCCCTTATTATCACATCCGTATTTAGCCTGTGTGAGCATGCCCAGTATGACCTTTCAGTATATTCCTGCCTGACATTTGCTTTGTTTCTTTAAGTGTGTGAGCATGCCCAGTATAACCTTTCAGTGTGATGCTGAATGAAATCCACTACATTTGTTGGAGTGTGTGAGCACACACAGTATACACATTTATACTATATGTGTATGGTAAATCAAGGTGTATTTTTACAGCAGGCCTCACCTTTGTGTCATAGAGCAACAGGGATCATGCTGTGCCTGCAGGGCTTCCATGAGATACTTTGCGTAGACATATCAATATTTCTACATACAGGGGGGACAGCTATTCTTTGTACATTTATACCCGTGGGCACACAGGATTGTTACTGTGGATGTACATAGGATGTGGGTTTCAACTGACACATACACATTTGCTGTGCCTGCACTGCTATGTACAGGACACCATTACAGTCTGTACTGTTGCCTATCATACTGGCTTGGGGAATACTACTGTACTACAGATCTTAGCATCCATTGTCACATATATTAGCTTGCGACTTCATAGCCTACACATCCCACATCACAACGCCTGGCCTGATGTTCTCTGTCTGCATAGGCATGTGGGTGAGGTTACCCATTTGCCTCATTAGGGGCATGATACAGCATTGCTTTGTGTTTGCATTAGTGTACAATTGTCCTGCTGTGTCTGTGCCACTGTAATGCTATCATGGCTTAGTGGTTCAGTACTGTGACTATAGTGCGCAGTATACTGGGTTCAAGCCCTGTCACTGCTTTTTCTTTTCATGCTGACCAGACCAGACTGCTTAAGGAACAGTAAAGCAGTTATGAGCATGTGTAACTGACTTTGCTCAACTTTGCCCGACCTTGGCCAACATTGCACGAGCAATTGTTTACATATACTAAATATTGGTAACAGCTGCTTAGCACTGCTTTATATTGCTTAAACCATGGCAATCATGCCTCCAGTGGTGCTGCAGGGCTGCCTATGTCGGATGCACATACTACACTCCCTATACATGTTTGGAAACAGGTAGTGTCAAGTTAGGCATCCCTTTTATTTTATGTGCGAGTCAGAGAGAGGTATAATTTCCAAGGTTCCTACTGAGCCAGTGTATGTGCTATGCGTTGCCTCTTTGCCAAGGCCAAGGCATACTGGGCATGCCTCCTTCTGCCTACTGGGGCAGGCTCAGGTTGTTCCTCCTCTGAATCACACTGTGATTGTGCAGGCCTTGACAACGGTGGGGGGGCTGTTTGGCTCTGCCCCATGCTGTTCCTGCTGCAGCTGTTTTTGCAGAATCATATTGTGTAGCATGGCACATACCATGACAATTTGGTTACATGTAGTTGGTGAGTACTGCAAGGCTCCACCAGATGTGTCCAGGCACCAGAAGTGTGACTTGAGCATCCCAAACACATGCTCGATTACATTTCATGTTTGTGCGTGCACCTCATTATGGAGTTCTTGTTCTGGTGTGTGTGCATTTCTGACTGGTGTCATCAGCCATGGCTCCAGTGCGTATCCAGCGTCCCCCACTAGGTGACCGTCAGGGATGTCCCCATTGGCAAATGTCTGGTACAGCTCTGAGATTCCAGATATGGGAATCGTGGTAGCTTCCAGGGCAGCCAGCACACACATTCAGTATTGTGTCCTGGGAATCGCACATGACCTGGCAGTTGATGGAGTGGAAGCCCTTGCGGTTGATGTAGGCCCTACCCCGCTCACCGGCTGGTGCTTTGATGTGTATGTGCGTCCAATCAATTGCACCCACTACCTCAGGGTATTCCGCTATTTGCTGGAAGAGATGCATATTGCTGGCCAATACCTCACGGGAATTGGGGAAATAAACATAATCACCCACATGTGCTGACATGGCATTCAGGAACTGGTGCAGTACCTTGGATGCTGATGCCTGTGAAATCCCCATCATATCACCAGTTAGTCTCTGGAAGGCACCTCTTGCTAGGCCAACACATACCTTGGTTTCCACTGGGATGGGTTCCCCTCTGTTGGTTCTGTGTGTGAGGTGTGGCCTGCACAGCTCAACAATTTGCTGCAGGAGCTCTCTGTCCACTCTGTAGTGCTCCACTATCTCCAGCTCATGTAGCCCCTTGTAAGTTACCCTGGGTCTGTACACTCTTCTCCATCTCCTCACTGTGGGTTGCTCAGCAGCATTCACATCGGCACCATCCTCAGCATCTTGAACATGTCGCCTTACAACAGCAATGGCAGCCCCTAACATTTTTATGTCTCAGTTTAAGCTTTTTAAGTTTTCACTTCTCTTTGTTGACTGCAGTGTTGCAGTGTTTCTGAGAAAAACATGGGGGAATGTTGTTTGCAAAGTTTTAAGTGCTGGGCTGGGCTACTGTACTGCCTGTGTAAATGGCTGATTCGGATTGATTTCACCTGGCAGCTCTTCTAGTTCTTCTTGGTTAACTTCCTACCACTTCTTTTCCTTCCCTTTCCCTTTCTGTTTCCACAGGGGGCAGCACCGTGCAAACAAGTGCAAACACGTGCAAATGAGTGCACACTCACGCACACAGGCTTACACAGGCTTAGGCGGGTGCAAATTCGTGTATACTAGCTTAGACGGCCAAACACAGGCTTACACGGGTGCACACCCATGCACACAGGCTTAGATGGGTTTACACGCACGCACACAGTGTAAGCAGCTTTGCAAGAAACTTTAGTGATAGCCACGGTGAACACCTTCAGTTTCTGGATTTCAGATTAGACAACTGTAGACACACCTCTCCTAGTCCTGAGTAACTCACAGCAAACACATGCCGCTCTGCTCCAATAAGCTTACAGTCTTTTTGATACATACCCCCTCATGATGTCACCCATCTTCTACTCTGTTCCTCCCCTTATCCTACTCTTACACTCTAGGGACATGGTTCACATAGCAGGAAATATTGGGATTCACTATCCTTATCCTCATTTGCATAGGATTGCCTACTAATGCTTGGTTACATCTCTCACACTGAGCTTCCCCCCTTAGCAACCACTACTCAGTTCCCAAGTTGTCTTCAGCCTGCCATTCACTTGCATGGCAGATGAA
This sequence comes from Protopterus annectens, assembly GCF_019279795.1. NCBI lineage: Eukaryota > Metazoa > Chordata > Ceratodontiformes > Protopteridae > Protopterus > Protopterus annectens. The sequence goes on along the minus strand of NC_056737.1, from coordinate 1,529,302,514 downwards.
TATTTTGAATTAAATCATATTTGTGGCTTTTAAATTCTTGATTTTCTGATTTTTTTTTAGTGCACCGCACATTTGCGCGACACTGCGCTACACTTAAACATCAGAGATCGAGGAAAACAAATTTATTTTTATTATTTTGCAACACATAAAAATGCCACTGGCTATATATTTGGCCAATGGCATGCTTCCTCAACTGGATGCATCCTTTATTTGGAGCTGTCATGGCTTCGTTTTGCTATTTGCAGAATGGTACTCAGTTGCCAACCGAGTACATTTCTGCAAATAACACTACTCTTACTCGGACAGGTTAGTGTTTCCTGGATCGCAAATTTACCTCATTTGCATAGCTTTTAGCAGCAAATGAGGTAATTTGCATAAACTAATCCTGTCCGTGCAAAAGTCGTTTTAGGAGCTCTCTTGCATGCCCCTGCCGGCTGTTTCTGGATCGCTCGGCAGACATGTTGGCTACATGAAGTCTTACTCTACTCTTAGACTCCGTGCAAGCCTTCGTGAATCCGGCCCATGGTAAAAACAGCATTCACATTTTCAGCCATTTGAATTGATGAAACAACTCAAATGTATTCTGTGTTTCAACAAAATGATAATAAGCCATATGGGTCTAGGACTAATGATCACCTACATGTTTCAGTGAAACTGAAATGGGTGAGCATACTTTCGTGAAAGTGCTTTTTCAGCAAAAAAAAAGCACTTTCGCAAAACTAAACTAAAAAAAGAAAAAACATGAGAAAATGTTTTTTGCTGAGATCACACACAATGGGTATAATGGAATATTCCTTTTTTTATTTTGATAAATATGACTTGAGACAAATTCTAATAAGAGATTTAAGAGAGATATTAGAGATTACATGATTAGAGGCAGTGAGAGGAAATTAAATGATGTCTTGGTGCGAGAGACAGTGTTCATATTATGATTACAGTTCTAGAAAGAAGAAGGATGGAGAGAAAAGGAGATTATCAGAAGAGTACAGAGTGGGATGTCTTCAGGTAGCTTAGGTGAGTAGAAATGAAAGAAAATATGTAGAGGAAAGTTCTCTGGAGATGAACTGGATAATGTATGTTAGTGGGAAAAATCAAAAGAAAGGAGTGGAGTAGGAGGTTGGAGAGGGTTGCGAGGTTGAAGGGGGTGAGTGAAATATAGTGGGTAAGTTCAGCCAGGATTGGCATAGGAGCAGGTCCATGATCTTGGAAAATATTCTTTTAGGAAGCACTTAAAGCTGCGTAGGTTAGAAATAGTTTTGGTGGTTAGAGGTAGGGAGTTTTTTTTTGCTACTGAGTACAAGCATAGGCTTTGTCCAATAGATTTATTTAGTTTATTTAAGGTGAGAAGTTGTTTGCCTTCTGATTTGAGAGTTCTTTTAGGGAACTGTAAGTAGATTAAAGGGGTGAGAGATGGGCAGGCTAACGGTTTGTGTATGATTTTATATATTGTTATAAGTTGAATGTAGGAGAGTTGGAGGGGGTTCCAGTCAGCTAAAGGTATGCAGTGCTTTACAATGATGGGTAAAGGAGGATGAACTAGTTACAAACTTGGAAATTTTGTTTTAGCAGCTTTCAAATCTGTTTTTATGGATGATGATATGGGGTTCCATAGAATAGTGATGGCAGAAGGTAGAGTTTGGCTAGACTAATTTTTGTGGATGTGCTCAGAAAATGTTTGTTTCTGTACAGAATGCCTAGTTTTTGATGAGTTTTCTCAATATTGCTTTAGATGTGGAGGTCAAATTTAAGATTATCATTTACTATAACTCCTAATAGTTTGGTATAGTGAACTAATTGAAATTCAGTGCCATTTGCTGAAAGGATTTTGAAAGATGCATTGTTAGGAGTGTGAGCTTTTGGGGTAAAGAGGAGGAGTTTGTCTTTTGGGGGTGAGGGCTGAGTAAGAGTTTTGCTCTTGTAAGCCAGGTTTCAATGGAGATGACAGCTTGTTGACTGATTTCTTGGAGGTGAGTTGAAGTGTTTGAAGAGCAAATGCTAGCAATCATCTGCATACTGAATCAAGGTGCCATCGCAAGAAGATGAATGCAGGTCACTGATAAAAATATTGAATTGTAGAGGGCCAAGGATGGATCCTTATGAGACTCCTGTGGAAGTAGGAAGGTATACAGAGATGGATTCTTGCAATTTTACAACTTGTTCCCGGTTGGCAAGGTAACTAGAGAATCATTGACTAGATGAAGATGACGGACCCAGGCTAGAAAGTTGATTGAGAAGTTTTGTGTGAGAGACCATGTCAAAAGCTTTTGAAAGATCCAGAAATAGCTAGATTTAGTAATTCTGGGGGAGGTTGTCAGCTGAGGAGGAACAAGGTTTTAGTTTATGTAAAAGCTTTTTATGAGAGTTTTAGAAACTAATTGAAAGGTAAGGTGGGCGGAGTTGTCTCTGTGTATCAAAGACGATGCAGTTAGGTGAGTTTTGTGAAGGAGATGTGCAAGGGGCTAAGGTAGGGGAAGGTAGCAATGTGGAAGGGGTGTATTAGGTGACTTTGAGGTTAAGCTGACAATGTATTATATCATGTATGCATTGAAATAGGTAGATATTTGATGTGGGTTTGGGCTGGTATCCTTTTTTGCACCTGGGTTGATGAAAGAAGATATGGAAGACCAAAATGTTGTTGGGTTGTTTTCACGGCTATCTTGCAGGTAAGTGTAATAAGACTTTTTATCTCTGTTAACTTGTTTCCTGACTTGGTTTTGTAGCTGAATAGTTGTCATTTTTGTGTTTTTGACAGTTAATCTATGCTTTGTCTCTGGCTTTCATATGGAGTTTACATTGGTTATTGAGCCATGGGGTATGGCTATTTTTCATTCTTTTTGTATGTTATGAGGCAAAGATGTTAATAATATTTAGAAATACTGCATTAAATCATTCAACTGCATCATTTAAGGGTAGTTTTATAAGGATAGACCAGTTAACTGCTTTCAAAACTTCAATGAAAGACTCCTTGGAGAGAGATTAAGGGTAGTTCTGAGCTTATGTTCCTTTGTTTGTTGCGTAATACTCCTGTGGGTATAAGCTGGTAGGTGGTCACTTAGCAAATCATGGAGGGAACCTGAGAAGGTAAATTAGATGGGTTGGTAACCAGAATCCAGTGCAGGATAAATTGTTAGAAGTTATTTTTGTCATATCTTGTTGGGATATTAATAACTTGAGTGAATCTAAAAAGGTTCATGCTTTTAATTGCTGAATTTGCAGATGAAGACTGCCAGTCAATGTTTACATCAAAATTTAATTTGTGATTTTATCTGCTATCCAGGGTAGTATGTTTTTAAGCACTGGAATTTTCTGTCCTTGTGGGATATATAGCACAGCAATGCATATGCTCTTGGCTCTATTACATTTTAGGAATGCAATTAGGATTTCTGCTTTTCCAAAAGTTGGGATTGTGCCTGTATATGGAGTTCTTGTGAGCATATTTTGTAAGATTATCACTATTCCACATGCTTTTTAATGTGTTCTGTCAAGCCTAATAATATTATAACCAGGGGATACTATTTCAGCATCTTTTATTTCAGGTTTTAGTCATGTCTCTGTTGTGCCTAGGATGCCTGGTTTGTGTTGAGCCATCCAGGTATAAAAATCCGTTATTTTGTTGCATATGCTTATAAGGTTTTCTGTGAATATGTTTAACCATTTAGGGTGTATTCTTTGGTATGGGGTTTGGATGGGACCTGGGTTGGGGTGGATGTCACTACACTGATGGATGATGAAGAAAGATGGTTTGTTTATTATGGCATTTTTAGCAGAGATGGGTAAACGTATTACCGTGACATTGGGACTAACATTTTTTGTTATTTTGGGGTTACAACTGTGGAATGGAATTATGGAAAATAAGTTTGAAGAGATTTTTGAGTAGCTAGTAGGAGGATGGTTGATAGGTGAGGATGAAGTAATGGTTAAGGTGTGCTTATTTATTATTACTGCTGGTGAGGATGCTAAGAAGAGAGGAGGAGGATGAATAAGGTGATACAGGAGGAAAACAGCATGGTTAGTGTTGTACAAATCTGGTAGTATGGTGAGATAATGAGCACCAATAATAGTGTGGAGAATAAGTGGGTTTGATAGGCAGGGAGGGAGCAGAGTGGGATTTGAGAAGGACTTTAGAACAGAAGTGGACGGGGATCATATAATGAGAACAGTTTGTGGTTGGATAGTGCAGCTGGGCACAGGATAGGCAGATGAGTAGAAGAAGCAGAGCAAGTGAGATATATGTTTAGATGTAGTGGGGGTGTGTGGAAATTGGCAGTAGGGTAGGGAAGTTTACGCTCTGGCTGAATGGAGTGGGTTGGGCTACAGTGGACTAAGTACCAGGAAAACAATCTGTAAAACTGCAGTGAGAGGTAAGACAAATCCTGATAACTTTAAAGGTAGTAACACATGTGGCTAGATTACTGTTAACATATACCTAAGTTGCCTCTCACGCTGCTCATCCTACTGAACATCAAGATAGGAAGAGAGTCAAAGAAATTTCTGTCAACCCTTTTTGCCAATAAGATCGGATCTGTGCTTTGCAGGGAGGGCAATACATATTCTCCATCAAACCTGTTCTCCCCCTTTCACCTTTCACACAAAAGAAAATATCCTGTTCACTATGAGGAACTCCAGATCTGCCGCATCTCATCCGATACTCATAATCATGGTTGCACCTCACCTAGATAAAACCATGTATTTCGTTATCCTGCTGTAGCAAGGTAAGTGTACCTTCATAAGTTTGCTGTACACATCTGCCTCTGATCAATAGTATTCCTGAGACATTGAACCATCTGTACATTATTGTGCTTACATTTTACTCTGCTCATAGTAGTAGCTGCACAAGTGAATCTTTACGGTTTTCATATAATTTTTATGATTCTAACAGAAAAAGAAACAAAGAATGGAGAAGATATGAACAAGCAAAGAACAGAAACAGCAAGGTCACATGCATTATACAACAGATATACATGTGCAAAATAAACTGAATAATACTATTCCAAAACTATATACATATTTACATATGACCAAGACATTTGCTACCTGAAATGCATCTGTTTGTTAACTCTATATAATTCTATCTATCCAGTGTCCAATGTGCCTTACAGATGCTTAGTTTTGTTCAGATTTTTGTCTTTCTGACTTTGTCTTGGTAAAGAAAAACTCTCCTGACTTGCTCATTGCCATACATATCTGAGGTGTTTAACTCACTCATCCTGTCTCTTCTGATTTTACCATCTGTTGGCTGGGAACTTTGTCCTTGACATCTAATTGGTCCCAAATTCCTTTCTATATAGATGTTTTCCAAGAAATATCTCCCAGGTGTTTAAGACCTCCCAATTATTCCATAAAGTTTCTTTATAGAGGGTCACAACTCTTCCCCCCAAAAGTTCAGTATCTTTAACTTCTTCAATCAGTGTACTCTACTACACCAAATTGATTGCTTGGATCTGTGAGGGTAGATGCATCAACCCCCAGCCCCCATTTAAAGATAATATTAATAACTCCTGTCTCATAATCTAGTGTTGGTGCACCTCATATTCGTACTCCTTTAGTAAAGTTAATATTTTACGTAATAAGAGGGCAACCAAACATAACTGAAATATGCCTTATAATGCATATAATATGAGGAATCTTAAAAACATTTACTTTGCCTGCAGTAATAAATGTTCTGCCACCCTTTTCAGTAAAAGTTTACTTACGTATTTGTACAAATATTCTAAGTTTCTTATTGTCTCTTCATAAGTATAATTCACCTCTAGTCAGAGATAGGTGGGAAATTCCACCTCCTTTAAGTCTTTATTTACACCCCCCCTTTTTCATCTTCTACTCTGGTATGTACAGTTTTGTTACAATTTCCAGTCACGATACTTTATAGAGCATATCAGGTACATCTAACACCGACATCAAAGCCTTAACTGTATTTTTAGCAATTAATATATAATCATTGACATACAGCTAAAACATGGCTGTTCTACTTATTGTTTGTCTCTGTTAAAAAAACTCATGTATTTGTAGAGCCAGCTTTTGTATTAATAGCAGAAAAAAAACAATGGGGATAGTAGACATCACTGCCTAGTCCCACGATAGACTGCCTAGTCCCAGGATAGATCCTTCCTTGTGTGGAGGTTCACTCATTTATTGATACATATCAAAGCTTAGAGTGGCAAGTCACGGTGGTGCAGTGGTAGAGTTGTTGCCTCACAGCAAGAGGTTCTCCCGTTCAATTCTCGGCTGGAGCGCCTTCTGTGTGGAGTTTGCATGTCCTCTCCACGGTTGAGTGGCCTTCGAAAGACATGCGTAAATGGGTGTGCCTTCGTTGAAGATTGGGCGTCGAGCTGGCACCCGTAAAAAATCTACTGCCAATCATTAGCAGACCGGAGTTCCGCTGTGGCAACCCCTAACCGGGAAAAGCCGAAAGAACAACAACAACATCAAAGCTTAGAGTGATTATAGCATTTTAATTCATTGAGTTGTCTCCTTTGCAATGCTTCCAATAGAAAACTTGAGTTCACTGGATGAAAGGATTGTTTTATGTGAAGCAGAACTATTCTGCATTCTGGTATCCTGTTTGATGTCTTTCAGGAAAGTTGGAAAAGGATCACCAGTTATCAATACCCTGCCTATCCTCAATGGAACAATTCCATTTTGGTCTCAGAATTTTTGCAAAACCTCATCCAATCTCTTCACTGGGCTTTTTGCTAGGATTTTTATATCAAATTTAGAAGTTAAATCAGTCTGTAGTTGGCCATATCCATTCTGCCCTCCCCTTTTTGAACTACACTAAGTCTAGTAGGTGAGATGCCCCCTGGAATTGTTTGTATGTTGCAGATCTGCTAACAATGGTCTAGTAAAATTGTATCATTTCTTCTTTCCCCATTTGTAAAATTCAAGGGGAAAGCTGTCTGTCTCTAGTGCTTTTCCCTTTTTTTCACATACCATATAGCTATCTGGATTTCCTGTAAAGTAATGGGGCTATTTAATTCCCACAGGTCTTCCTCACCTACTAACTTTCCATTCATCATATTCTGAATCCATTCTGATATCTGATCCCCCTCAAATTTTTGAAATATTTCTTCAAAATATGATTTAAATGCCTCCTTTATTTGATTGGGTGAAACTAACACCTGCCCAGTCTTAGCTTTTATACTGTCCACAAGTTATTCTTGTGTTTTTCTTTACATAACCATGTGGTATGTTTTGCACATTTCACACCATGAAGCCACTGGAAGACATTTCTGATTATGTGCTCCATGTCTGCTTGCAAATTTCTTAGATGCTCCAGTTCTCCCTTAAGGATATATGGCTCTTTATTCAGGATATATGCATTGTTACCCACTGATGGAATTCATTCCTGCAATTGTTTTAATTTATCTTCCTTCCTTTCTCTATGTTGGTCAGTAATTACCTTGCTCCTTCCTTCCTTTCACTGCCATTAAATGAGCCCTCAGTGCTATTTTCACCCCCTTCCATCATAGAACATGCAGAATATTCTTTCCATTGGTATTATTAGATGTTAACAAATGTATCTCATTCCATAACTTTGCTTACTGTTCTTTTGTTGTATATTTATACTAAGCTAAGCTCCATGAGCCTGGACTATACTGTCTTTGGCCCAATACAATTTGGCCCAATACCATTAACAAAATTATTGGGTATGATTTGAAATATGTCTATCTAACATGGTCATATATGTTACTTTAACCTGATCTTTCCTTTTTATAAGAAACTATTCCAATCTACTGCCCCAGACACCATGTGCCATCAGAAAAATAAATACTATCCCCGTCCCACTTGTTCCTACATTTATCTTTGGGCTGAAGTTTATTCATTTTACCTTCAGCCAGCCTAATTTCTAACACTGTATTGCTTTCCACAATGTTACCTATCCAGTTCTGGTCTCGATGTACCATCAAAGTCCCTCCATTATCTGTATACCCCCTCCTCCGCTGTATCTTTCTATTTAAAAAAAAGTTTTGAAAGAATGGTCCTCAGAATTAGAGACATATATGTTACCTATTGCAATTTTATTATTTTGAATGGTACTTTTCCATAAAATCCCTCTTTCCATTTTACCTCTCCTTATACTTACCCTCGCCATTGTCATTAATCTACAGGATTCAAATCTGAGTTTTAAACTCCTATGAAATAAATATTCCACCACTCTCTTCCCCCACCAGCTTTGTGATCTGTCACCGTACATGAGAATTCCTGTTACTGCAGCTTATATGCTTCCCTGTTCTTCAGTTTAGTCTCCTGTAGAATCTATACTGTTTTCAGCAGTATTCTTTGCACTATTATATCCGAGATTACTATTAAAAGCTTTAGTCTTTCTGATAAGAATTTTTACACATCACCTCTCACTGTGTGTTGTATCTGTAACTTGTAAATCACCTATAAACCTATGACCCTTTTCACTTGTCCTTGCTAGGGCTCTGCTGTTGATCACATCCACCTATTATACCCATTGTCTCTAGTTGTTTAATAAAATTATCTTTTAATTCATTTAAATTAACTTAATCTTATTTAACAAAAATGCAAATTGATTTTAATTAATTTAATTTAACTTAATCCTATTCATTAAAAATCCCCCTATTTGTACTTCATAACACTTCTTATTTTATTTTTTTTTTGCAGTAGCTCTCTCTGGATTAGACCTTCCCAGATATGTCATTGCCGTGTCAATTACTGCCCATTTTACCATCTTGCCCTAGCTATCAACTTTGCCCACCACCCTATTCAAATCTAGCTAACCTATTTTAAATTGTCACTTTCCCCTAATCTCACTCATTCTTTCTAGTGCTGTTTCATCTACATGTGCATCATGGATTCACAGATTGGTCTTTCTCCTTCTCTAGCCAACTAACTTGCACTTGTCACTCTGAAGTGGTATAGCAACTGCCTCCTGTTTATCAATGAACACTTACTCTTATCTAACACACACACACACACACACACACACACACACACACACACACACACACACACACACACACACAATTAGTGAAAGATGTAAATATATATATTTTTTTCAAATTGGAGGTTGTTCTGTCACTAGCTATCAGTGTCAGTAAACATTACACCTGCAAATGCCTCATGTTTACTAACGAACACTTTCTGTATCTAACACAAACACAATTAGTGAAAGATGCAAATATATTTTTTTCAAATTGAAGGCTGGTCTGCTATTAGCTACTAGTGTCAGTAAACATTACAACTGCAAAAGCCTCATGTTTACCAGTGAACACTTCCTGTTATCTAACACAGACGCAATTAGTGAAAGATGTAAATATTTTTTTTTTCAAGTTGAAGGCTGGCCTGTCACTAGCTGCCAATGTCAGTAAACTTTACACTTGCACTACATAGTATTCTAACACTAAACTGTCACATGCTATGATAATAAAGCAATCATTATCTAAGTCTCCAGAACATCTCAGAAAACAGCCTCATCTAGCTAGACTGCTACATCTACACCTGTGTAAACTCCAGTGATCTGTATGAAGAATCATCAGCATTGACAACCTACAGTCATAAGGCCCACAACACCTTGTAATCTCCCATGGTAAAATCCCACTTATCAATGACTCTATAGCTAGGCACACAAATTCTACCCTCACTAGACTGGACAAGGAAAGGGTGACAGTAAGCTACCTCTCTGTGGGCAGAATTCAAAATGTGACTAGGGCGGTCACATCTTACCACCATAAATATAATAATGATCTTGTGGTTGTTCATGTGGGGAGAATTACTATGCACGTGTCCAAGGCAGGTAAAACTCTAACCTGAAACAATATTCTGTTATCATTAAGAATGATGCCATAGTGCAAGCACAAAATAATTGGTTTAAACAATTGGCCAATGAACTTGTGTCACTCTAGGGGACTGCGTGTCAGCAGGAAAAGGAATGGACAACAGGTTCACATCTTTTGTCAGACATAGCCTGTACTTCTCACTTCATGGCATTTGCATGCTATATAAAAGGCTTATAACCACTGTTACACAGCTAAATGCTACAAGAATACTTACACACTCCTTATTATAGAATACATTCTGAGTACACACTTAAAGCCACATACACATTCTCCACAGCAAACATGTTATAACTATCCTCATCCCAACACAAATTCAAGGAAGTTGGAATTACAGTGAGGTACTGTAGCCCTTAGGCAAGCCTTCAACATTTCTTCTGGCTCTTCTGGGTTTGAAGGTCATTATATACTAAAAGGTTCAGAGAGACAGTGCAACAGTCATACCTTTTTATGGGCATCAGCCTGCCTACTTAATCATTGCAAATGGTAATGATTATTCACTAAATATAAGGGCTTGCCTCTCAAATAATATTTCTAGGCACAGAAAGTCCACTTTATTGCCAGCAACTATAATTCAATATGTGTATCTCCTTTCTGCATTGTTCATCTTACTGCAGATATAGCAGACAGAATACTCTTCACTTTGAATGTTTTGGGATACCACTGCCTCCAAAACTACCCTGACATGCTAGTGTATAAGGCAAGCTCTTTAGTAAGATCAAGAATTATTAACACGAGTTCAGAACACAGGAGCATTCTGAGTTTCTATGTTCTTTCTGCTATAAGAGATCAGCACACCTTTGCAGGACCTTTCCATCTTATGTGAACTTTCAAAGGGCAGCCAATACTCACACATTTAAGCATAAATTCCTAGAATACTCACCTAGTCAAAGTCTGTACCTTTCTATTAATAGATTATTAGGCCATATTTCTTTTGGTCTCTTTTTCGAATTGTGGTTTTACCATCCCCCCTTCTTGTAAGGTACCCTGAGTTTGTTGTCACCATACCAAGTTCACTATACATAGCATTTGCAGTCAGACCCATCTGTCTTATGGATTGTAACACAAGCTGTACTTTACATAAGAGAATCCTAGTCCACTGGATATCTGAACATGCCTTTTCGATATGCAGCAGCATATTATGAGTGTGGAATCATCTATATTATTCCCGCCAATGATTAGGGCATCATGTAGGTCAAATGGTAACACTGTGTACTGAAATAGATTATGAGGGGGTTGCAAAATCTGTTTTTTTTTTTCCTTTGGCACAGGAGGCACGTGACATCTGTGTATCCCTTTGTCAAGTATACCATGGTCTTGTAATCTTCTATCAACTTGTCAGTTCTGGGCATCTTTGAAATACTATTCACTTTACTAAAGTTATTACAGACCAGATGGTTAGACAAATGGCTCACTGACAAGACACATACTGTCAAAGTGAGTGACTTCACCTCTAGCAAAAGAGCAGTCACAAGTGGTCTACCACAGGGTTCTGTGCAGGGTCCCTTACTGTTCATAATTTATTTCTCAGAACTCCAGACAAACCTGGATGGCATATGGCTGATCAAGTTTATTGACAATTGCAAACTGGGAGCAGTCATTGAGTCCCCCAATGACGTTAATTCACTGCAGACAGGGTTAACACAGACAAATGATTGATGCCAAAGCAACACATTAAAGCTAAATGAAAAAAAAAAAATCATTATTATTCTCTTTAGGAAAGCTGACATCCCTGCTAATTGCATTGTAGACAGCAAGGGTAGACCCAATGGGATATGATCTAGGTAGTCAGGTTGATAGCAACCTGAACTTTGACAACCACATATCCACAGTAGTAAGGACATCCTTCTATGTGGCACATCTTATAAGTAAAGGCATCACATCTAGATCTAAGGATGTTATAATTCCATTATACTCATCCCTCATCAGACCAGTAATTGAGTACAGTGCTCCCTTTTGCATGTACCTCACCAGATACCTGCAACAACTGGAGACACCTCAGAGGTTTCTCACCAAGAAATTACAATGTACACAAAACAAGTCTTACTTGTAAAGACTGAAAACCCTGTCAGTGTATTCTATCTCCTACAGGTTGCTAAGGGGTGACCTGTGCCTGGCTTACAGGGCAGTCTCTGACCTGGCACTGATGGAAATGCTGCACATTCATAACTCAAGCTGCATGAGGGTCACTCACTCCAGGGATCTTAACCTAGCCTCTGACATGAACAGATCATGCTGGAGAGATAAATTAATCTCCCAGAGACTGCCACTTCTCTAGAACAAGCTTTCAATTCATGTGAAACAGAGCCCCTCCCTGACCCTCTTCAAATGCAGCCTGGATCAATGGATGGGTGACAGCAAATTCACTCTTGGGCTGGTGCCCATATCCCTCCTGGACAGAGGAAGACGGTCGGTATTAACTACCATAAACCCTTACCTCTGTGAACTTCACTCATCTAACCACTGACAATTGGGGCAACGTGATAAATATGGCTAGGCTTATTAGGGCTGTAGGGCTGTTAGACTAGTAACCTTGGTCTGTTCTGGTAAGCCAGTGGCTCTTCTATTATTCATGATTGGAACATTTTTGAACCTCTTGTATGTTTTTGTAACTAGCACTCTGTAAGGTCTCAGTCTAACCTTCATTGATGGGATTGTCTCTTGATGCTCTTTGTTTAGTTCCTCCAGGCATTTTAGAGAAAATCCCTTTGTTTCTTTATAAAAATCATATCTTACCTCCTGCTGGCATACTTTTAATAATGATTCATCCGTCTGCATTTCAGGCGGAGACTCCTTGCTCTCTTTTGTGTAAAAACTTCAGCTTGCAAGCTCTCTGCAGAATTCTCTAATTCCTCCCATGACTTCAGCATGTTGTTGTCACATATATGTTCTATCTTTATGTTTCTTGGCAGTCTAACCTTAAAGGTCATAGCAATTATTCTTTCAATCACTTCAAGTGGCTCCTGACAATTAGTCAGGAATGTGTTCTCCTTAGAAAGCACTTGCACTAGTATTTGATTTCTTGAGTTCAATTCTCTAAGTCAAGCATTTTTGTTGTAAACTTGTTGTTCTCTCCATTACGTTCTCTGCATGTACTCCCTTACTATGGCCATTAACAGGATTAGTTTATCTTAAAACTAACATAGCATACTATCACACTTTCAAATGATGTCTATTCCTCTTACCAAGTTTGCTTAGTAATGACCTGCAGCCCTCTTGGATGTCTGGCACAGAGGCGTTCAAACTGGGTAAACCCACGTGAAGCTTGTGGTATCTCTCTGATTGCAAACATTAAGTAGGATATCAAATTCTCTCAGCTTTTACCATCTAAACAGCTTTCCTCAGCATGGATTTCAGTGTTTTATGAAATTTATCTACTTATCTATTTGTGTACAAATGGTAGACTGATGGCTTCACTTGTGACTTTAAGGCACTGACATAACTTGTCAAGTATCTTGATATAAAGGGAAAGCCTTGCTCGATAAATATGTCTTTAGAAATGCCCTCTCTGGAGAATAGCAGTACAAATTCCCCGGCAATAGTCTTATTAGCTTTATATAATAGCACTGTTTCCAGGAATTGTGTAACATATTCTGTTGTGATTAGTATGCACTAATACCCATTGATAGACTTTACTAATGGCCCCATGATGTTCAAAGCAATACTTTCAAAGGGTATCTTTAAGAGAGGAACCAGGATAAAGGGACTTTTATATTCAGGATGGGGGCAATTTTCTCTTGTTCTGAACAAGACACATAGAAGTTCTCTATTACATACATTGTGTCTGGCTAGTAAAAATTGGTTAATAGTTTTGTCTTAGATTTGTCCATCTCTATGTGACCTATTAATGCACAGCCATAGCCCAGCTTCATTGCTGTCATATGGTTTTGGCACTAGAAATTGATTTATTCATATTCTTTACTTATCCTATATAAGAGGTCATCTTTAAAGTCAAATAAGGGTAAGTAATAATGGGTACATCATGTTCAGCATCTTCACCTACAAACGTGGCTATATTTTCTATTGCCTCACTTAAGGTATCATCTTCCCAATGTACAGTACTTCTTAAATTGATGTATCTAATATATGTTAATCTGCTGAGCTAGGGTTGGTTTCTTCAGTAACTTGCCTCAAGACAGAAGGTGTAGTTTCTTCCCCCAGAACACTGATACTGCAACATTTTCTGTATCCTCCCTTGCATACGGCTGCTCTAAATAAAAATTACCTCTTGTTTTGCTTTCTCTGCATCAGCACCCTCCAATATTCTCTTTTCTTTTATGTTACTCTCTATCTACCTTAGTGGAAATGGATTCCACCCTCCCACTTTCTCTTTTGTTATGTATTTTGCACCCTCTATATAAAGGGTATGTGACAAAATATTAAAAGTTTTACTGTTTTTTGGTTCATAGATTACTGCAGCTTAGTGGGCTAAGAGGTCTGCAGTCTCCCATTTCTCTCGCTTCTATACTCATTTGGTTCTGAGGGTCCTCACTCAAGTGTCTTTCTTTTACTGTTTTTATCCTCTCTGTTTCTGTGCTAGCACTTTATTCAAGTTCCTGTATATAATTCTGTGTTGAACTGATTTTCTCCTGAGTTTCCTATCATCTCATTTTCAGTTAATGTTCTGATATTTCTTAAAATTTGGGTTTCTATTGTTCAGTGAATGAGGCATACTTCTGATAATGGGCACAACTCTTTTTATAGCTAACTACAGTTTTATTCTGACTCCTTTGCTATTTCTACGCCACCTCCCTTCTCTGATTTTGTTCTGAATTTCTGTATGAGTTTGTGACCTAGTCTGCATTCACTCATATCCTGAGTATATAGATCATATTGCACACTGTTTCTGTTGATTCACTCTTCTTTCATGTTTTTCATTGAGCTTTAAAATGTGGAGAGTCTTTTCCTAATATTATATCATGAGTTAAATCAGGGTCCACAAGACTGTTTTCTTTGAGCAGTCAGAATTTCTCATGTGCCAGTGGATATTTTTTTCTGTCACCATGAGCACATATTACCTCTACATTTTGGTTGTTATTAATTTTATTTAGACATTTTATGGAAAGCTAGGGAAAGGTGGATGAGGGCACTCAGGTTTTCAGAATTAACTATAGCTTGAACCTTCTTTCCTTCTAAAGTAGAATACATTTTACCCGTTTGGTTGTGACATAGTGGCAGTGGGATGATTCGGTTATACTACTGTAATTCTACCATACTCTATAAGAACTTTTCAACTAAAATAGATGTTTAAGCTTTTCACATTCCTGCCAGAAGCATTACTTTTAGTGTTAACTTAGGAACATGACACCCTTCATCCACATTTGCAAAAAGTTAACACATTACTTGCTGTCTTCTCTTTCACGGATTATTTCTTTTTAGAGTTTTATCTTTAGAAGCATACAATTCATTTTTAAACATCAGGCTAATATCTAAAGCATTCTATGAAAGTTAGTAACATCTCAGAGTTCTCTGGATCACTTTACAGTGCCCAGTTTGTTATTTTAATATGCAAAGATCTTTCAAAGCTGTTTACTACATTTTTGCTTTGCTACTGCTATCAAGTTTAAGCCAGGGCTTTAAAATATGCCTTAATTCATGCATCTGTGAATTTACCTGGATTAAAAGTCCAGTTATGAAATTTCTTATAATCAGGGGTTATACCACTCCTCACTTAATGTTCTTTTGTAAGTTTATTGAAGTTCATGCAACTTCTCTTTGCCTTGTTCAATTACATTTACAGTGACTCTCATGTCAGCTAATATGATATGACTCTTTCCCAGTCTGCTCATCTCCATTCCTCTGTAGTGACATAGCACTCAGATGTCACTATATAAGATTCTAGTACATTCTCCATGGCTAGTTTCTTCATTGATGGTACAGTCTTGGGGTGGGCAGCCATGTTGGCCAGCATAACCAGCTGCTGCTGTAGCTGTGCTAGCTTTTGACCAGTTTCAGCTCATACCTGCCATACCTGCAGTTTTATAATCTTTAACAGTAATTCCTCTATGGTTGTAGGTACTGGTTAACCACACCAGGAACACATCACTCGCAATACTATAGGGACCCTGCAGTCCAGATATGGTTAATACTTTGCAGCAGAAATACTATAAGGAAATAAAAATTGGAAGGGATGGGAGGGTGGCCTAATGGTTAAGGTGTTTGCCTTACAAACACAGGATGCAGGGCTTGAGTCTCACAAGGGATAATTGGGTAGGCTTAAAATGGCTCACAAGGACAGTTAGCTTAGTACTAATCTATGAACCTATGAACCTATAAGAAAGCCCATGGCCACCTGCCTATGCTGACACCACCACTACTATAAGATTAAAAAGACACTGGAGGCAGGAATACATAAAATAAAAGTTATTTATGAACTTCTACAAACTAAAATATTAGCCCATTTGGTTTTACAATTTCAAATAAAGTAACGGTACCTTAGTTACATCTCATAACAGTATTCAGTCTATATAGCCCCTCCAGGATACAAGCTGTCTTGAAAACAAACTTACAAGGAAATAGGACTTTCCAAGGCCAGACTTCCAGCTCTGTGAGGAAGCATTCCCAATGGTTATACTCCACAAAAAGTCTTCCTTATTTTCCTTCAGATGATCCTCCAAACAAGGAGCTAACTTCCCATCTGCTGCTACCAGGCAACTTCTTTCTATACCATCTTAATTGAAAATAAACCCTTGTTATCTACCTAAAAGCTATAAAAATATTCCCCCATGTCATCCCTCGGTATACATTCTGAGTACACATTAAAAGGTACATATGCATTTTTCATATCCAGCATGTTAGTATATCAGCTACATCATGGTATTTCACAAATTATAACTATCTTGAATAACTCATGTGTTGCTGGGTGCCCTTTTGCACTAGTGGGATAATTAAGCAATAACCCACGCCTGGGTGTGGGTAATGCTGAATTTACCCATGGTTGGAGTTGTTTGGTCACAAGGACGAAGCCCAAGTGGCCAAACAAAGACAACCGTAGGTAAATCCAGCATTACCCACACCCAGAAGTGGGTTATTGCTATTATACAATGACATTATTTAAGAAAAAAAAAACCTTTCTTAAATAATGGCATTGTATAATGACTCCTTGCTGCCCTTCCGCAGCTGTCCGGTATTCTGGAGCAGTTCTGATGTACTGTGCATGCTTAAGTTTATGCAGTACATCAGAGCTGTGTGTAGAGGAAGCAACGGGGAAAGGAAGATCTCTGTTGCTTTTTAAAAGTGTCTCGCTATGTTAAACGTGTTTAACATAGCGAGATAGCTTAAAAAAAGCAACGGAGATCTTCCTTTCTCCGTTGCTTTTTTTAAAGCTGTCTCACTATGTTAAACCCATTTAACATAGCAAGACAGCTTTAAAAAAAGCAACGGAGAAAGGAAGATCTCCGTTGCTTTTTTTAAGCTATCTCGCTATGTTAAATTCGTTTAACATAGCGAGATAACAGCAACAGAGCTCTTCAGTTCTCCATTGCTGTTCAACACATACAAAAAAAAAAGACATACTAATGGAAAAAGTCCGGGGGACCGGACCTTTTTCCATTAGTATAGGTCTGATTTACAATGGGCATGCTGACCAATCAGCATGCATGTTTTACAATATTATTGGGGGGGGTTGTTGTATAATTTAGCAATGACCAATGAGTGGGTATGGTATATTGCAGATTTATCCATGGTTGGTGTGGTTTTCTCCCTTGTGATTAAATAAAGGCAACCATGGATAAATCTTCAATATACCCACACCCAGGGGTCAGTTATTGCTATTATACAACAACATTATTTAAGAAAGAAATCACTTACTTTTCTTAAATGTCTTTGTATAATGGGACCATGGAGTTCTTCTGTGTTGTTTACACATTCTTCCACTTTGTTGATATACTGCGCATGTGTAAGGGACTTAATGTTCCCATGCTTACACAGCACATCAGTACTTTGGAAAGCAAGCAATGGAATCCAAACAATTTAGAGGTATGAGAGAAAGAGAGGGCAAAAATACAAGGAAAATCAGGTACATTTCTTTAGTTTTGCATAACATACCAGATTTTCCTTGTATTTTCCCTGCTCTCCATGTATACCTTTCAACCTCTTAGCTCAAGGAAACTGCAAAGCCTTAAATAAGGGGGGCAAAGGTCCCTACTGTAAATGTTGCTCTTATCATAGCTCTCAACCTTCCATCTCCAAAATGAGGAACACTCGCCTTCATAATGTGGAACAAATGGGCAAAATGTGGAACACATACTAATGGCTTACTAACAACTTCAACTAGGAAGGTCATAGGATGGTTAAGAAAAAAATATGGTTTTTTTTACTTATAAAGAGATGATGAATATGAAATTAATTATTTTTAATTTCTTTACCATGGATTTACACTTAAAATGTAACACTTACTACTGTGACTGTGACTTTGAACTTGAAACTGAACTTTCAGAAAGAACTTGAGGAACATCCTCTTTTTGGACCCAAATGAGGTGCGTTCCCTTATAAACTTGGAAAGCTGCTAGAATAACATGATTTATGCTATCGGGCATTGAGTTCCATAGTGTATATTAAGAGAAGAAAGTCTAGTCAGACTTCAGCAGCCAGACTTTTTCTATTGGTATATGCTCAGCTTTACAGTGGGCACACTGGTTGGGCTGACCAATCAGTGTGCAAGTTTTTGCATACTAATTTGCTACCATTGTATAATTAATTTTATTTTGCTTAAGAATTAAACTATGAAATACTTTGGATATAAATCGGGTTTCATTGTTAGTAGCAATATGTTCGGGTAAGCAATAAACATTAGAAAATATTGACTGAGTGTAGAATGAAATATGATTTTGATATCAGGCATGTAGATATGCACCCACAAACCACAAATATTCATAAATGATCCTGTGAAACCAATGTGCAATTTATTTATTTATTTATATTTTACTATTATTTACCTGGAAAGTCCAACAGGGCATGATAACCCATTTTCAATGGAAGCCCTGCTAGAAAAGCTCCATAATTATAGTACAAAAGAAGTTAATAGAGCAATAGTAATTTGAATGAAAAGAGAATTCAGGAAACAAAACTACAATATTAAAGAATAAGACTGATCAACAAAAATGTGAATGGAATAAAATATTTATGGTATATAGTAGAGCAGGAAGCAGATAGGTATTAGCAGTTGTTTCCCTAGTTCTGTCTGTGGGGAGAGGTTTGACTCAATGAATTAGATTGAGCTTTTGATGGGATTTTTTGACAGCTGTTTGGATATGGATATCAAATTTCATACTGTCATGTGGTACTAAGTCTATCTCTGGTTAGCCAAGATAATATTAAAATGAGTTTAGTTTGATAGAAGGAAGTTCATAGTGATATTTTTGGTAGAGTAATATGAGTTCTGAGTTGTCTAATCAAGAGTGTATAGAAAAGAAGGATTCATGCTGCTAATTCTTGAAGTTTGTACAGGTTGGGGGCAGAACAGGTGAGTGTAGAATCATCTGTATATTGAATCAGAGTTGCATATTTCAGAATTATTAGGTAGCTAATAGTGCAGTCTTGTCACCTGTTGTCCTACCTGAGATGGCACACAAACCTTAAACATTCCTCAATCTCTTGAGTTAGCTATGGCCACCAGATTACACTGCTTGCAAGTTCTTTCAGTTTAACAATGCCAGTATAAGCTGTACTTTTGTATTTTGTATTATCTGCTAAATATGAAAGAACCAGAACCATGAACATTAAAAACTATGAAACTATAAAGGTGAATGTGTGAAATATAGAATGCATGTGAGATTGCCCTGTCTCTCTGAATATTGCCCATATTCCAAGGTACAGCAAACTCCAAATTAGCAAATGTAAATATTAAAAGTTTGAGGGTGTACCGTTCTATGATACTGGGTGCAGTAGGTCAAAGTTCCCCTGCAAAGCTACTTAAAAGGTACAGCAGTGAGTGCAAAATTTGCTGTTTTGATGTTTGATTTGCATAGCAAGTAGACTAAAAACAATGTAATTCACTGATTTACCTGATCCAAAAACACAGAGTCACATACTATAAAATGTCTACCTTTTTACTTTGTATAACTGAATATGCATTCTCAAAATTTGTTACAAGCATATAGAATTATCTTTCATTTCATGTAAGATATACTTCTGTCTTATACGTTCATAGGTGTTTACTAGGCTAACGACCACAAGGGCCTTTTAAGCCTAGCCATGCATCCCGAAACTCTGACATGTTCTGACACCCTTGATAAGTGTAAGCATGGGCCTGGAAGATGAACCATTTACAGGTTACCTGTTTCCATCAGAGACATAGGTGCCAAACCAGGGATGAATTTCCGGTTTCCCATCCAAATGACCAAGTTGCACTTGAATTGGATTAGGGAGGAACTCTGCTTCACATGGATGGGAGCCTGTTTCATAGACTGGGTAGTCTCTGGGATAAATACCTATCTCTCCAGCAGGTCCTATTTATATCACAGGCAAAGTTTAAGTCTTTAGAACTGGTAATTATGGTACTATTTGTTTTGTGGATATGCAGGAGGTCCATCAAAGTGGGGTCTGACAATGCCCTATATGCCAGGCATAGATCTTCCCTCAAAAGCCTGTAGGAGACAGAATACAGGGATAGGGCCTTGAGGTCCCTATCTCTGTATCCTTCCTTCAGGTCCTTCCAATTGCATTAATTTGTGGATATTAACAAGTGCTACTTCTTATTTTTATTTTTCTACAATATGACACTACTCACCACTGCTTAATACTTTATGCACAAACAACGAAAACATACTTTTTATTTTATTTTTTTTTTTACAATACACATCTCCATTGAGCATTTAGAGAGCAAAGACAATTATGTGAGGATGCTGTTCATAGACTTCAGCTCTGCATCTAATACGGTGGTACCAATGCAGCTGATAGAAAAACTGGCACATTTAGGAATCAGTAGACATCTCTGTGACTGGATCCTGGACTTCCTGAATGAGAGACCATAGAGGGTGTGTTCAGGTAAGAACACATCAAAGTGCATCATGATTAACACCGGGGTTCCACAGGGATGTCTTCTCAGTCCACTGTTATTCACCATCCTGACTCATGACTGCTATGCTAATCACAAGTCCAACCATATAATCAGGTTTGCTGATGACACATGGGGCTCATCACAAAGGAGAATGAAGGGGCATACAGAGAGGAGGGGGCACCTCTGATCAGTTGGTGTGAAGGGAATAACCTTGGGTGGCACAGTGGTGCAGCGGTTAACGTTATCACCTCACAGCAAGAGGTTCTCAGGTTCGATTCTCGGCTGGGGTGCCTTCTGTGTGGAGTTTTCATGTTCTCCCTGTGTTCGCATGGGTTTCCTCTGGGTACTCCGGTTTCCTCCCACATTCCAAAGACATGCATCTGGAGCATTTCTCCCCTGGCATCCGCTGAAAACAGGCTCTGTGGAACCTAGTCGGACATTCCTGGTCAACAAATGTTAAATAAATAAAATAAAATAAAAATAACCTTGACCTGAATGTAAGCAAGGCCAAAAAGATTATCATCAATTTCAGGAAAAGGAGAACAAACCACCCAGTGCTCAGGATCAATGGTGAGAGTGTGGAGAGGGTTAAAGGTATGAAATTCCTGGGTGTACTCATGGCAGAGGATCTCTTACTGTCAGGAAACAACAGGCAACTGGTCAAGAAAGAGCATCAATGCCTCCACTTTTTAAGAAGGCTGAAAAAAGCTAAGCTTCCTCCTCATATTCTATCCAGCTTCTGTAGAGGTGCAATAGAGAATATCCTCACCTGCAACTTCACAGTGAGGCTTGGAAGCTGCATGGTTACAGAAAGGAAGTGGTGAGGCTTGCAGAGAACGCAACAAGTTCCAGTCTTCCATCTATATATCTTTATTCTACAAGAAGCATCCAAAAGGCCATCAAAATAATACAGGACCACATGCATCCCGTGCATGAATTGCTTAAGCATCTGGCATTGGGCAGGATATATAGCAGCATCTGCTGCAGGACTACAAGATTCAGTAACAGCTTCTACCCTACAGTGATTAGAGGGCTGATCTCTAGTCCCAGGGGTCTGGGCACATAATAAGTCAAATTATATTTATTTGTGCATATGTACTTACATATATTCCAAATAAGTGCAACATTTATTTATTGTATCCATAGTCAGTATTAATTAACTCACTCAAGTGTGGTAGTAGACAAATAACTTAGGCATTTCAATCTGTAGTGTGTTTTGTACTACTTTAAACAGGGTAGCTAATTTAACTCAGGGGAGGGTATTTTTTTCATATATGAGTGTTGGTAAATGTCTCTGCTCTTTCTTGCATGTATTGGGAATAGTATTGTATTTGTCAGTTATGTTTATTCCTCTGCTTGTACGAGTTGTTTCACTTTCCGTTGTCATCTCAAGAACTGAGCTGATGTGCAACATTTCATTTAGGCTACACATTTGTAGTTCTAAATGACAATAAAGTTTACTTTGACTTTAACGTTGACTTTTTGCTGCTATGAATCTAAAACTCTGTATTTGAAATAGGACCCTCGGCATTTTGAAAATTAATACAAATAGTACATCTTGTTAAACTGTTCTTGAAATATTTATATAAGATCATTTTATATACAAGTGGTTTATATTGACAGAATATTATTTTCTTATTGTAGATATGACTTGAGGTATGAGAAAGCTGTAAAATATTTTATGTATTTGACTATAATATACGTGATTGTATGATGTCTACCTCTGGGCTTTAAACTTTGCTATGAATAAATTCTGCACCAGCCTACTCCAGAAGTTTAACAAATGTTAAGAATAAAATAAAAATAAAATAAATATGTTAAAATGAATATAGAATA
Organism: Protopterus annectens; assembly: GCF_019279795.1. NCBI lineage: Eukaryota > Metazoa > Chordata > Ceratodontiformes > Protopteridae > Protopterus > Protopterus annectens. The sequence continues at coordinate 1,529,279,879 of NC_056737.1, read as the reverse complement.
TCCAAATATGAGAAGCAGAGGAATAGATATTTTATATGAAGTTATCTGTACTTGGTGGAAAGTATAAGATATTTAGAATGGTAACAAAGTGTTTAGATGATAAAATATAAAGATATCGTAAATAGTAAGTCATTTAACTTCATATTCCTTTTAATGTGTCATTTAATACCCGAGATGCATCTAGAGTTTTACTAAGCATAATTCCTGAACGTTAGAACTAAAAGAATCATTTCAAACAAGTTGTTTGAGTTGTATTATTACTGTATGCATTAAGTTATGGCTTTATTCATTGTATTATGTTGATTGGAGAGCTTTTAGTAGGGATAAATCTATTTTGCAATGGAGGCCTTAGTATTGTTCATGTTGAATGGGGAAATTTTGATCAGGGCACTGTTATTCATGCAACAGTCTATATTAGTTTGATAATTATAAAATTTAAATAAAATGAAGTTCTTGTGCAGCTATATAAATGTGATTTCAACCAAAGATGGAAAATGAGCATGCAAGTACAAAGAATGAACTGTGGCCCTGAAAATGAACAATTTATTGATGAATTTTTACATCTCAGGTGGTCTAATAATGTAGCATGTCAATAAACGTTAACCTCCGTTAGAAAATCATTAGTTGCATCAAGCTTGTAATGGAAGTAGAGTTGAGTTAATTTGCTGTCAACAGCACTTCGGTAATGGTGCTTCAAGGTGGTTTTCTTACAGAGGGCTTTTAATTCTTTAAAGTGCTTTTGTAGGAAAAATCCGTAGCATATATTTGAGGCCTAGTGGAAGCATGTTGTTAAAATGTCAATAGTTTTGACCTGGAATGTCAACTGATTCTTGTGATCTTTTCTTTGAAGAAGGGGGTGTGCAAAGGCTATTTCCCAGTGTGTACTGCCTCACTAGGAACATTCATCTTTATGCCTCAGGCTATAGTTAAAGAGCAAGCTTATGAATCCTGTTTAGCATAAGAAAGCTGTGTGGCCTGCACCTGAGAATGGTTTATTACACCTGCAAAGGTCATGACAGCTTACCTTGCTCAAGTAATTTGCTGTAGAAACATTGTGAAAATGAACTGCTGAACTGATTCTATTGTTACAAAGATTTGCTTTTGTTAATTGTCATCAAGAATAATAATTAATTGTAATACCAACTGTTCTATTTTATACTGCATGGAACTGTTTCATGCCATTTATGTATTAACTTGTTAATTATGTTGTTACCCGCTTTTATGTGTAATTTTCCATCTGGGCTGAGTCTGATATGGTTTATGTGGTTTAGTATTCCATTCTGTTAACAAATACATACATACATACATACAGACATGCATGCATGCAAACATTCATGCATAAGTAAACTAACTAGAATTTCTAGAATCTTCTCAGGGGAGCACTAGTAAATTGTTCAGTTTTCACATTTATACATAGGACTTAAGTACATTTATTTTTCAGCATCTCTTTCAGTCTCTTTTTTATGTATTTCATAACATTTTTATGATTCCAGCCATACAGCTTTATAAACTCTATTGTCTTTGGAGCCTAGCAAATATGGCGCTTTGTTTCCTAGCTTGGTATTTCTCAACTGTTCAATATTCTCATTAAAAAAATATATGGACTTTTCGTGTCATACAAATAGAATGGATCTAAGTTTTGTGTCCTACTTTGTATTCAACTTATAACATATTAGCAATGCACCATGTCTTGGTTAAAGCAACTAGTCTGTTAGAATCATGCTTCATTTCAGTCACATGATCAACAGTCAGATTCAGTGTGTGAAGAAACATCACAAATTTTCTGATGGTTATTCTATCTGTGTATCATTAGTTGCCATAAGCAGTGAAGGACTATACAAAATAGCAATGAATATCTCTCTTTCATCTGTCTGTGTGTCTCTCTCTCTCACACACACACACTTTCAACTATATTATCATATAAGTTCAGCCATATGCATTAGGCTAAACAATGGCTGTGTCTACATTATTTCTAAAAGGACATCTACCAAATCCCCAGCTCACCTCAATGTCAGAGTTTAGTCTGACTTCTTTAAATAGACTACTAGTAGTCATCAGCCATGGTTGCCTTTTGCAAACAACTTCTTGTTTTCCACCCTAACAGAAAACAAAGTTAAAGTGCAAGTTAGACAAGTTCTCACCTATCATAGTAAATACTTGTGTGATTTGCTTCTAGCCTGTTTCACTTCAGAATTAATCAACTTCAATTGTAGCCCCATCCAACCCATACTGTCTTCATCTTACCACAATATACAATCTACCGGTCATAATCTGTAGTACACTGGCTTATGAGGTCATACCTAACAACTACTAACATTACTCCAGTACCCATTTAAACAAGCTCTTCAGACATATATCTTGGCAAATCTTCAGCGTTTACATCTTCCAGGTTTGTTAGTTATTTAGAATTCTACCACAGCTCTTAAGAATGCAATACTAGTTGGGTTTCCATTTAAGGAAAAAACAAACAGGCAAACAAAAATACAGGGCCTTTATAAAATGCTCATATGGTCCTTTAATCCTTATAGCACATGCATACTATCTACCCTCCCTTTGTTCTAATACTCTGCTATTGTAACAGCCAGTAACAACAAACTACTGGCAGACAAATTCACTTTTCTCAATGAAATTACTAACCACATTTGCTTCCATTTAATTCTTCAAACTGTACTTTTATTCTCATTTAACCTAATATGTAGGTTTATTATTTTACACACAATATTATTTTAATCCACAATTCTAGTGACATCTTACTTGTTTGCTATAGATAGATAGAGATAGATGCAGACTTAGTTAATTTGTTGTTTGACAGCATAGTGTAGCAGTCTGATAAATCCAAAAGTTTTAGAAAATGTTATGCCAAAGAATTAATTTGATCAATATATCAAGTGCAAAATGGTAAATTATTCTTATAATCATTCTGAAAATCATGGAGCTTTTATGATATTGTTAATCATCTTTCAGATTCCATGACAATACCTACTTGTTATAACTGTGCAATTGATGAAATGACACAACAGGTACCTGTAAAGGTGAGCAGAGGACATATACATATGCCACCTGTCCTTACAGAAGTAGAATCATGATGGTCTCTTCTTGAATGGTATTATGTTAATGGACATTAGAAAAAAAATGGTGAGGAAAGGGATTTTAAATTAAATGTATGCATTTTCACAAAACATTCACTATATGTCAGAGCACTGGGTCTTCTAGTTGCTGTCAGGCCTAATCACATTTCATCTGACTCCATGCCAGTACAGGTTCTAACATCAACTATTCTCCAGATTACTAAGGATTGTTTTACATCCCAGGAACTGCAGCAGCCATATGGGATAGATTAGGATGAGTGTTCAAAGTAGATCTACACATCCTGGTAAAGAATGACCGTGGAGTCTGTCTGCAGGAGCGCCACCTGGTGAACTATGCAGTTTTACCACTTGAGACTCAGAGACTGCGAGCTGACTAAGAATTGCACAGCACTCTAGCTGAGAATCATGACTGCACAGAAGTACAGATGCAATGGGCTTAACACTGCAGTGTGGTTTTAAGAAGAAAAAAATCTTCAAACCACTGATGGATAATAGCCATGCACAGTTTGTGCATCCACTCCACAGTGCATTCTAACACATCAGATAGAAGGAGCGAACAAGCCATTAGGAGATGCGGGTCCATGTTCACATGGGAGCATATTGGGAAAAAAATGCATCCTGTAATCATGCATTTGTTTCTGGGATTTGTCAGTTTACATCTGAATGCTAAATGACTATGAGCAAGCCATTTAATTAAATCAAAGGTTCTGTGTTTCCTATAAAACTGACAATTGTGTTTAATACATTTTACTTGATAAAGAAATTAAATAAAAAATAAATGTTACCTCTGTTCAGATACAACTGGATTCATACTTTCAGTATAAACCAATGAAGAAATAGTTCAGATGTCTATTTACGTCTCCCTGGTATGAATGGCTAATTACCCTGCAGGACTTTATTTAAGTATGAAATTATAATGTTGTTCAAACATAGAAATAAGCAGGAAAAGTATAAAACAACTGCTAAATTATAAACATCAAAGTTTTGCTATAGTCTACCACTTTCTGTACTCTGTAGGTGATTGTGCTGTGTGAAACAATTCTGGAGATGAGAGCTGTAGCATAGGAACACATGCATTGTGTTTGCTAAACCAAAATATAAATGTATGTCCATTAAGTACATACAATGCAAAACAGTGCATGCAAAAACATTCACCACAGAACTATGTAGGATCTATCATTGGTTATAAAGCACAATGTCTCTCCCACACAATAAGCACTGCCCCTGGGATTCAGAAACATTTTTCTAATTGCAATAGTTTAATTTGTGTGAAAAATGGCCATGCACCAGGTGGGGGGAAGGGGGGATTCAGAGACACACTAAAAATGAATGCAGCAGGTGATGAAATTCAAATGATAGTATAGGGGGTAAACAATATGGTAGTGTGATTTAAAAATGTATATATTTTGCTCAGAGGGATGTTACCAACAAAGTAGCTGACCTTAGTAAAATCCTGACATTATGGGAGAGAAACAGTGAAAGCATATATAAGATAGTCATAATGTTAGAAGATGTGTATATGCAAGATGCTGTTCTCACTGCCATTAGCCACGGAGGGACCAGTCATCGACCTGTGTGTGATCCTAACATGCCACGATTTTCGCAACACATAAATAATGGACCACTATCACCTGGACAGAGGCATTATATATGATAGCAACAAGATGTATCTCCTTCACATGAATGTTTACTGAGTGTGCATTCACTAAGAATTTTAGCTCCAGGGACCTTTCAGTGACCTAAAGGAGACACATTGGTTGTATCACAAGCACGTGCTTCAAGTGTACTCCACCATTTTCTTGATGTCATGTTATGTACCACAGAGGGGAGAAGGAACACAGGCATTTTATGACACTATATTTCCCTTAGGTACTGTTAACCATCAATCGGTCCCACACTGCATTAAAGACTTCACTTAGGGAGCAGGAACAGTAGAATAGCAAGTATAAGGAGTTGCCCTCCATCAACTGCAGGTGGTTTGCAATGCAAAAGTTGTAGCATATGATGTACTAACATACATACATACAAATATTTCAAGCACAGGCATTAATGCCCTTCTAGCTTGCCAATATACCAAAACATTTGTTCCCATAATAAGTGTCCAGGTTGTTCTTAAAAATATATAAACTAGTACTTACTTTAATGTAATTTGGTAGTCTGTTCCATGAATCAGCTACTCTGTCAGAGAGCCAGTTAGTACCCTTCTCATTCCTATAGAATCTTCTACATAGGTTGTCTGATGATTCTCTAGTACTTTTTGATAACCCCAAACATTCCAGAGGTAGTTGTCTTTAAATGTCCTATATACTTGAATTAGATCTCCTCTTAGATGTCTATAAGAGACACTATACAAGTTCAGATATTTTAGTCTTTCATAATAATTTAAATGTTCACATCCATGGATACCCTTGGTATATTTCCAGTTTATTCATGCTTATTTTCTTATAAGGTTTCCATATTGTTATTCCATACTCAGGTTTGGGTCTAATGTAACTAACAAACAATGACTTCATTATTTTTGATTTCCTAGACTTTATAAATCTTTTTATACAACCTGTAGTTCTAAATCTTTTTATACAACCTGTACTTCTATAACTATCATTAATCATTAATCAATTAGTTCATATGATTAGAAAAACTTATAGCTGGATCTACCTATATACCCAGATCCATAAATGAGTCTACAGTTTCAATCACTTTGTGCTGTAATAAATATTTACCTTTCAATTTATGTCTCCCAAATCTCACATGCTTAGTTTTTGGTGTATTTATCAGCATATTATTCTCTTGTGCCAAAAAGGTCAATTTAGTGAAGTTATTTTGCAGATATGCCTTATCTGTAACACATTTAATTAGTTACCCTATTTCAGGTCATCTGCATATAGACTGTAGAACACCTCAGATGAAAAGGTTAGGTCTGAAAGATACAATCTAAACAAGTAAGGGCCTAGAACAAAGCCCTGTGGGACACCCTGACTGTAACCAGGGATTTCACCTGTCCAGTTGCTGTATGATAATTGCCATGTCCTATTTGTAAGCCATACGGCTATCCCTCTTATCAAGAGTGCATCAATACCTAGCTGTACTAATTTATTGATCAGTGTTTTTTGTATGACCCTGTCAAATGCTGAAGTTAAAGGTATATAAATTACATCACAGCACAATTTTTCATTCGTAGCTGTTATTATATTGTTATAGGACATCATGTTACAGGTGATAATAGATCTATTTTCAATATATGCATGCTGATATATGGTTTCAAGTCCCAACCTAACCATTTCTGAAAATAATTTATCCAATATTACCTTCTTCATTATTTTTCCAAAACACGAAGGTAGACTTAAGGGTCTATATGACTCTGGGTTTGTCCTACTTCCCTTTCCCTTAAAGACAGGTTTAATAAGCGCATGTCTCCAATCTTGATAAATCTCCCCATATTTATACGACCTAGTGAATAACAAGTATAATGGTACCATAAGTTCTTGCTGAGGTGTTCTCAGGTCATTGTTACTAATTCTGTCTCTTCCCTGTACTTTGGGTCCAGTTTGGACAGTTCCTTTTCAATATAATCTATTTTGATTCCAGTATCTGAAGTTACCTGGATGTCACTACGGCAACATATCACCTCTTTTGTGGAACCAAACTGTTTTGCATAAGATTTTGTAAATATATCTATAATCTGGTCTGAGTATAAATTTTAGAATCTGCACACAGTTTTATCAGTTTGTATGTTTTTAGTCCTTCTGCATCTTATGTTGTTTTCCCAGTTAGGGGATCCCCACAGCAGAACTCTGGACCGTTAATAATTGGCAGTAGATTTTACATACCGAGTTGCCAGCCCTGACGCACAACCTTCAACGAAGGTACGCTCATTCACGCACGTCTCCACACAGAAGACGCTTTAGCTGAGAATCGAACAGGACAACATCTTACTGTGAGATGACAACGCTACCGCAGCACCACCACCGCAGTTCTTCTACATCTTATGTATCTATAGAATAAACAAGCAGCTGCGTGCAGTCCCAGACAGTATGGCTAAATAACACAATCTTGGGACATAAAATCAAAGATTTATTAGACACTGATTTAAAATAAAATGTAATACTGATAAATGCTTTCATCCCTCTCTAGAAACATCATCAGATAATACTTAATGTCTGCCACAGTCCTAAATAAATGCAGTCATTTAAATCCACCAATGAAATTCTTATACATCCCTTAAATTGATCGTATAAATTAAACCATAATAAATAGCTGATAAAAAACAAAATCTAATTACAATAAGCATAAATATAAGATAAATTAACATTAAAAATATTTAAATTTTAAATATATTTATATGTATATACAAGTATGTAAAAGAGAAACACAGCATAATCAAGGTACTTAATGTATTACAATATCAATTTAAAAAACATAACATTTCTTTAAAAAAATATGTATATGTATATACAAAAAAACATACAAATAAAATTATTAGATTATAGAAATATATATATATGTATGTATGTGTATACACAACATGTAAAGTGCAAATAACCAATTAGTCATGACATCTTGTATAATTATTAAGAGTAACATCAATTAGCGCTTTAATGCTTTAATTTTTAATAAACAGGAGATACAGTCTGTTCATTGAGACCTGGCCAGTTACTGGCATTAGTTAACAATTGCCAATACAACTCACATTTTTCCAAATATAACGGCCATGGTCCCCCTCTTTCATCCACCAACTATTGTTCTAATACATAAAATTTAAAATAATGCTCACTGTTTAAACAGACATACTTATATGAAATCAGAAACAGAAAGGAAACCAATGCCCTATGTAAGTGTTCATATATCTGTTTTTTTACATTTTCTTTCAGCCTTACCGATATAGAACACAGCATACAGCAAGCACAATAAAACACCCCTTTTGTGTAACAGATATACCTCTCCAGCAGGGAAAATTGCATAGAATACTCCAGACAGAAGGCAGCCCAGCCAAGAATCAAACCAGAGAACCTTTTGCTGTGAGGTGAAAATGCTAACTGTTGCACCACTGTGCAATGTGCAATGATTACAGAGATATGTATTTAATTCAAAACTTTTATTCAAATTTTAGAGTGTAAACACTGATGAATATTTGCTAAAGAAAACAAGGCAGTCTCATACTGAAAATAGACTTAGCATGAGCAATAGTAAATTCTTCCCATGAAACTCACATTCATTGAAAATGCATCTATCCAGTGTTGAATTAAGTTTCCCTTGTGTCCTAGGCTGTTTTCAGACCACAGCCCCCTGCATACATTTTTAGGACCATGCATAAATGCATGTGTTCTTTGATTCACCTTCCTGATTGTTTTAAATGATACTGCTTGTTTAATACAGCAGCATTTGTTTCAAAGAGTGTGTTTTAAAGTTTTCTAGTCAGCAGTGAACTAAATGTATGGAACAGTAATGACATAAGTACCCATACTAGGATCATAACAAGATCCAACCATGTGCAGCACAGTTTAAATATAAGAGTATTTATGAGAGCATAAGAAATATTAGCCATCTGATAACATATGCTAAGTCAATATACACAGTCACTGTAGATGTGAGTGTCATCTGAATAATTCAACTTTATTTTATTTATTTTATTTTATTTTACATTTGTTGACCGGGCTAGTCTAACTGGATATATGTCCATTTTCAGTAGAAGCCCGGGGAGAAAAGCTCCACTACAGATGATAGTAAACATCAGGTACAGTACATTTTTAAGACAAGAATGCAACATTTAACATGGTAGTTTAGTAATCAGTATAATTGACATTTGTTCCTCCCTAAGGAGGGAGAAAAGGACCTGTTCTGATTGGCTAGACAGAGGGACCGAGCTAGTAAAGATGTGCAGCAGGTAAGGGTGATAAAGGATAATGAGGAAATCGTACTCACAAGCGAGGAGAGTGTGTTGAGCAGATGGAAAGAGTACTTTGAGGGGTTGATGAATGAAGAGAATGAGAGGGAGAGAAGGTTGGATGATGTGTGGATAGTGAATCATGAAAGGAGGAAGTAAAGATAGCTATGAAGTGGATCAAGAACGGAAAGGCTGTTGGTCCAGATGACATACCTGTGGAAGCATGGAGGTGTTTAGGTGAAATGGCAGTGGAGTTTTTAACTAGATTGTTTAATGAAATCTTGGAAAGTGAGAGGATGCCTGAGGAATGGAAAAAAAGTGTTTTGGTACCGATTTTTAAGAATAAGGGTGATGTGCAGAGCTGTAGTAACTACAGAGGGATTAAACTGATCAGTCACAGCATGAAGTTATGGGAAAGAGTAGTGGAAGCTAGGTTAAGAAGGGAGGTGATGATTAGTGATCAGCAGTATGGTTTCATGCCAGGAAAGAGCACTACAGATGCGATGTTTGCTCTGAGAGTGTTGATGAAGTACAGAGAAGGTCAGAAGGAGTTGCATTGTGACTTTGTGGATTTAGAGAAAGCATATAACAGGGTGCCTAGAGAGGAGTTGTGGTATTGTATAAGGAAGTCGGGAGTGTCAGAGAAGTATGTAAGAGTGGTACAAGATATGTACGAGGGTAGTGTGACAGCGGTGAGGTCTGCGGTGGGAGTAACGGATACATTTAAGGTGGAGGTGGGATTACATCAAGGATCAGCTCTGAGCCCTTTCTTATTTGCAATGGTGATGGACAGGTTGACAGACGAGATCAGATAGGAGTCCCCGTGGACTATGATGTTTGCAGATGACATTGTGATCTGTAGTGAGAGTAGGGAACAGGTGGAGGAGACCCTGGAGAGGTGGAGATATGCTCTAGAGAGAAGAGGAATGAAGGTCAGCAGGACTAAGACAGAATATATGTGTGTGAATGAGAGGAAGGATAGAGGAATGGTGAGGATGCAGGGAGTAGAGGTGGCGAAGGTGAATGAGTTTAAGTACTTGGGATCAACAGTTCAGAGTAATGGTGAGTGTGGAAGAGAGGTGAAGAAGAGAGTACAGGCAGGATGGTGTGGGTGGAGAAGAGTGTCAGGAGTAATTTGTGGCAGACTAGTACCAGTAAGAGTGAAAGGGAAGGTCTACAAGAGGGTAGTGAGACCAGCTATGTTATACGGATTGGAGACAGTGGCATTGACAAAAAGGCAGGCGTCAGAGCTTGACGTGGCAGAGCTGAAGATGTTAAGATTTGCACTGGGTGTGACGAGGATGGACAGGATTAGGACTAAGTATATTAGAGGGTCAGCCCAGGTTGGAAGGTTTGGAGACAAAGCCAGAGAGGCAAGATTACGTTGGTTTGGACATGTGCTGAGGAGGGATACAGAGTATATTGGGAAAAAGATGTTAAGGATGAAGCTGCCAGGTAACAGGAAAAGAGGAAGGCCTAAGATAAGGTTTATGGATGTGGTGAGAGAGGATATGCAGGTGGATGGTGTGACAGAGCAAGATGCAGAGGACAGGAGGAAATGGAAACAGTTGATCTGCTGTGGTGACCCCTAACGGGAGCAGCCAAAAGAAGAAGAAGAAGAAGAAGATAATTGACATTTGTTTAAAAGGCAATAGAGACAAGTATTAATAAGGCAGAGACATGTTCCTACAGTAGAGAGCTTGTTAATCAAGTTCAAACTCTGTAGTAGTTTCTAGGAAAGACTAAGTTAGTACTGACTTTAGTTAGTTTACAGCTCATAATCTCCGAGGTTGATAAAAAGATGGACATAGTACAGCAGTGGTGAGATAAGTAAACAGAATTACTAATGCACAGGTTGCTGCTTGCAAACTTATCATTTCAGTTCTTCATCTGCAAATGTTATGTTTGCTGCCCTTGAAGAAAAAATTACATAGGTTACATTAAAAAATTGGTGTGCTAGTGATATTGCCATAACATTTCCTTAACTAGATCAGCTAGGCAATAGGGGATGTCTGGCAAACAATGACAATAGGGTCATAGTTACTAGGCATGTGGTCCTTTTAAGGAGCCTAGCCTAAATTCCTAGTTGCTTCAAAGTATTGTCTGGCTAAGTTACTTGCTCAATGTCATACAGTAGATAAATGAAGGTAAAAAGATTGAAACCATGTTCCCTTGCTACAGAAAGCATCTCACTAACAAGTCAGACCATTAGTCCTTTGCTAACTGCCAGAATAACAGATTTTAACTACAAGTACAAATTGTTTACAATCTAGTTTTGTAGAGTAGCCTGTATCACTGTACTATGCAACAGTGATACAGATACTGAAGATCATAATGTTCTAACTCTCCAAAGAATGCAGACTATGTGACCTGCCAATCCCTTTGCAGTTGCTGGAGGCTGCAAAGAGTGTACTGTAAAATGCATGACTAAAATGCAGCAGGTTTAGCTAGTAAAATACAACACATTTTAGACTAACACACATTCTATGCCTATTAATGAATTAATTTGTTCTTTAGTGCCATTAAAAATAATTAAAGACAATGTAAATGCTGCAGCAGCTTTTGTTCAACAAACCACAAATCAGACAAAAATCACAAACTACTGTGAACAGCATACTTTTTTTTGGAGGGGTAACATGCATCTATGTCTTCCCTGTCATCAAGAATAGCTATCCTGTCTGACATCACTCAGTGCAGGTCTGACTTACATGAATGGCTAATAATGCTGTACTGTTGCAGCCACACCTCCCAAGTCATAGCCGGATCATGTACAAATGGGGCCCTATGTAGGGTAATAAATCAGGCCCTCACCAGCCATACCAAAATCCCATTACTTGTCTGTCTGTCCTTAATTACCACAAACACTGCTCAAACCTGTCAGTGTGCAAACTGTTTTCTTCTTTACTTTTGCAATTATCACAGAGATTTGGCTTTCATTCAAAACTTTTATTTCAAATTTTGCAGATTAAAAAAAACACTGACAGCCATTTTAAACAAAATATTCTCACAATGAAAACAGTAAAGTTTTCTTTCCTTGACACTTGCAGTTAGTGAAAATGCATCTGGCAACCCAACAAAATAAGACATGCTTGGATTCATAATCAAACAGTATATAATGAAGTAGTAATTAGCAACTATGTGAAGGGTGAAGGAATTCAAAAGACAAATGTGTAATACATTTGCTAGCAGCCTGGCACAGTGCCGGAGTACTGTCTGGGGAAGTAACTTGGCTGAGTCACATAGAAGACAAATAAAGTCTGATGGAATCAAACTATGTACAAATGCACACAGCTATTTAACAGCACATAGCTTTACTCATCTACATTAAGTGTTAGACAAACTGTTGTGACCCAGAGACAGTTCATTTCACATCAGCAAGTTTGCAAAAAGCAAGCTAAATTAAAAAATGTATTGAGAGATTAAATATTATCAATAAACTTCTAGATGTTATGCTGTCCAGTTTATTCACAGCTAAATAACAAACACATTGTCCACATTCAATAGAACAAGGAACCCAAGGTTTACATCCAAAGAACATGGCTCATATGATGATGATCCTATTTACTGCAATGAATTTCCTTCCCTTACACCAGAGATTCTCTAGTTCATAGGTAGTTGCTACACCTGCAATCTTTATTACCAGTTTTAAGCCTGTGTGACAGGGGAATTTTTTACACTCACAAAGCATTCTATCTCTGGACTGATTCTCCTGCTGGAATAATGCATCTCCAGGCTGTAGTAAACTAAATGGTTTGTAGGGACTATGTACTAAAATAAAGAAAAATGCTGCTGCTATTACTGCTTCAGTCTACTGCTGTATGGAGTTTAATAAATTCTGCTGTTCTATCTTTGGATTGCTCTAAAATAAGGAAAATGAAACAGTTCATACTGTTGTTCTCAGAACTTTGTAAAATTAAAATGCTGCTTCCATCACTGGTTCAGCCTGCTGCTGAAGTCCTACTCAATTTAATAAATTGTGCCAATTCCTGGAAGTCTGTCATTGGCTCTGTTTGCAGGGAGGAATGCAGAGCCAATGAAAGGCTGTAGGAAGGCTGAGCAGCAAGAAATTGTTTTCATAAGAGCCCTGTGAGAAAAAAAAATCAGCAGAGGAAATCTCTCTTTTTTAATGTGGTTCCAATTTTTTAAATGCTATAGAAGAACTCTTCCCAGCCACTAGAAGGCCCTAGGCAGTTGCCTAGGTCACCTCTTGCCAGATCCAACTGTGTGTGTGTGTGTGTGTGTGTGTGTGTGTGTGTGTGTGTGTGTGTGTGTGTGTGTGTGTGTGTGTGTATGTATATGTGAACACAATGGACACAGCTCCAGGCAGATGATGCAACAATGGATTGGAGTCCAACAGACAGCACTAGGGTGCCCACAGGAAATGTATGGACTGACCATGCATATCCTTGTTCACTGGGGGTACCATCACCTGGGAAGGCCAAACACATGATCAGCAGCATTCACATAAGATGAAGAGCTGTCAGTCTTGTGATCCCAGCATGAACACTCCATCTACATCTATGTCAGCAATGTCTTGCCATGACCTCACAACTGTATTTTGCTTTGGAGGTGGTGTTACTATAGGTACTATACCATGCCTCTGCTCTCCCACATTGGGTTTTCCCACCATAGATAAAGGTGGACAGGCCCCAGGAAGAGTGATGCTTATCACTGACAGCTGCACAGAGGCATCTGGAGTGTACAGACTCCTTATACCACCTGTCTATATTGATGCAATCTGACCTAGTCACTCATGCAAATCATCACACAGATCATGTACTACCTTGACCAGCTCAGTTATAACTACATTGGACTGTAGCTTTCCCTGCATAATGGCCTTGCAAAACACTGTGTAGTGGTCATAGACATGATTATCTTAAGAGGGCGGCTTGACTGACCACATAGTATTAAACTCTAATAACAAACCTTACTGTTTTGTAGGAAAATTGTCACCTCTATTTTTTTTCTGTCATGGCAATAATCCCAGCCTCTGTCTATAGTCCCCCACACAATATATTGCATTGTTGTTTTTTGTACCCATTATCTTACCCTCCTATTTCAAAAAAGATTTCAAGTAGTCCTTCAAGCATGCAAAATGTATATCATATTTAATGCAGGTAAAGTGCAAATGATACTGGTTCCTAGTCACTTATCTCTGTTTATGTCTGTATAGCTTGTAGCCTGTTAGCTTTCCCTTGGGGATATGTGCTCTACAGGTTACTCAAATGCATCCTTCCATAGCATGATGAGTCCAGCAATGGCCGCAACTGCTTTTATCATGCAGTTTTAATACTCTTGACATGGGCCTTATGCTAATAAGCCTATGCTGAGTCAATGCTTTTGAAGAGCACTTTTATCTCATTGTGCAAGTCACCTGTTCTAAATATGGGGCTTGGTCTACTTTATGCACTTATATGAGGACCTGCAAAGTATATGGAGCATGCAATGGGGGGGGGGGGGGAGTCAATGACTCCAGTGGCAATGCGGGCAAATTTATTGTAGTATTATGGTCTGCAGAGGCACTAAAAAGCTTAAATGGTGACATACACAGGCACTGTGATGTTGGTACATCCATTACATACCAGTGTTCACACTTTAACACCATCCTGGCATGCCATGTATTTTTACTCTATGTGATGGTGATACCATGAATGGTTACACTAACAAGGTGCCCAAATATGCATATTACATGTTGACAGCAGCATCATGCACGATGATAAGAGGGCTGTCACTTTTTTTTCTGTGGATTGTGACCTACTAGATGAACATAACCTTGAGGGTGACAAAGCTCTCATGTGCTGCAGTAAAGAAAGTAAAATCTTTCTGTGGTTGATATATAGGCACCACTAGGAGTTCCTGCTTGGGGACTCCTCTGAGGGTCTCCAGTACAAAGTGGATGTCTGCACAATCTTGCCATTGCTGGGAGTGCTGCTACTGCCACACTCTATTCTTGTGATCAGTGCTAGTCCCACTACAGTGGTCTGATACAGCCCCACCCTGATCTTCTTACTTAGTAGGAAGAGGTCAGAGAAAGTGCTCCTGAGAGGTACAGTTACATATGCAGGGTCTGATTACTGCCCTTTTATTTCCAGTATTGTTAAATGGGTCTTTGCAGGACATTTAATTGATGTGTTTTATATTTGCTGATTTATGTTTTCAACTCAGAAGAAGATTGTAGAAAATAAGCTCCTATGCCAGAGGAGAACTGAGCTTCTGTCCAAGCACAGGGGTGAGTATGATTACTGTCATGTTATTGATTAGTTAGGTATATCTCTGCAACATTGAAGTACTTCTGATCTAGCATATGTAGTTACCTAAGAAACACCTCTGTCATAGTTTTATGTACTGCCTGACAAACATTGCAATGTCTTGATTATGCATCAGCTAAACATATGTCCATGCTTTTGCAACCTACAACTAGTATACTGCTGGAGTTCATGTATTACCACTAGTCTGGCCCCTGGTGTATGGCAGACAAATTACAGTGGCTGCCAAGCATCTGCTTATAGCTGCCTGTGCTGGCACACTTGCATGGCTACCTTTTGAACCTCCCAGTAGCATCAAATGCATTTTGGGCTGCATAAATACTAACACTACCCCCATCCATATAGCACACCTTTGTTCTGGTCATTTTCCTGGGTCTAGCCCAGGTAGCATAGTCAGGGGTAGATACACTACATGGCTTTCTGCTGTTTCCTTTCCTTGCCTGTCCTTCCCTTCCCTGTTTATTCAGTCCCCAACACCACTTGTCCTTCTTCTGCCTGTGTTTCAGTATATCCTTGGTGAAACCACCCTCTTTTGTATCATATCTCCCCTATTTGTCTTTATCTATGTATTATATGTGTTTGTTTGCATACTCCTGCTCACATACCTGTACTCTCTTTCCAATCTCTGCCTTCTCCTTACATTCTTACTCATGCATCCTTCTTAAAAACTGACCATCTATCTCAAAAATAAATGATACACTTCTTCCCACTACCATTCTTAACTTTCTTGTGCTTTTGTGCATGTTTCTCTGCTTGCCCTTCCCCATTATCTGACTTTCTTATAGTTTCATTTCCTCACCAATTAAATGAAAAGAAGTGGATAGAAGCATTGTTGGGAGTCACTTTATTCTGTCTCCCAGCCATTCTCATAGCATTACTATGTTATGTGTGTTGACATGCATATTTGTGAGGATGTTACTAGCTCAATACTGGTGTTTAAAAAAAAGCCCTAGCCACAATCATAAAATCAGCTCTCTCCCAACCAGAACTACCATTTCCATGAACTGTTCTTTTAATGTATAGATGCTTGGGCCAAACAATTCCTTCTTGTTAATTAATAATTACCTTTGAGCCACTTCACACTTCTCAGCATCTGTGCTGTAGCTTTTGTGTGCCAGTGAAAGATTTCTGAACCCCAGGGTTTATGTTTATACCCATGTCTGTCAGCCAAATTTTTGTAATGTAAACACAGTTATTCAGAAGAAGGTAGTCTGAGGTGGTCAACAATGAAATAGAACTTATTGGAACCTGTGTATTACACTGAGACAAAAAAAACGAAGGGATTTGCCCATAATAGATGACAGAATTACACACGAGTATTGAAGTATCTCTTCTCTCTCTCTTATCTATCTACCATACATTGCCATGAATTTTTTAGCCCTTATAGTTTAAGTACAAATAACCCTTGAGATGAGCATTTACATGTTGCTCCTACTTATGAGGGACGAGGGTACTAAGCTGGGGTGAATTTATGGTTACCCAGACATTTGCCCAGATTATGTTTGAGTATTTGAGTAGTGTAAGAGAAGGAATTTGCTTTATGTGGATAGAAAGACAATTTCAAAGAAGTGGTGCTGTTTGGGGTATATATATATATATATATATATATATATATATATATATATATATATATATATATATATATATAGTTCCCCTTTACAATCCCGAAATACTGAAAGCTCGAATTTCAGTATCTCGGGACCGTAAAGGCGAAAATATAAAATCTCGAAAGTGCATAAGTGCGAATTCGAATAGCTCGAATCTGCACTTATGCAGTGTAGCAACGGGATGGGAAGTGTTTGGCCGGGATGCTTTACAGAAGTGAAAGTGAGTGTATGTGAGTTTTATTGTAAGTTGTGCATGTGGGTTAGGGTAGGGAGGTTGTGTTTGTGTATGTGTGATGTGTATGTGTGATGTGTGTGATGTGTGTGTGTGTGTGTGTGTGTGTGTGTGTGTGTGTGTGTGTGTGTGTGTGTGTGTGCGTGTGTGTGTGTGAGGGAGTGTGGAATGTATGCGTGTGAGTGATGAATTTCTTAAGTGTTAGTGAGATCTTGGAGTTGGTATATATAAGTAGGGGGGATGTGGGGGGGGTGCAGCCCCCCCACATAGGTGGTGCAAGGGAGCTTGCCCCCTGCGTAGATGTAGTGTAGGATTGTGTAGTTTGTGTGTTGTGGGTTGAATGGTGTGCGTGTTGTGTGGTGTATGGTTTGTGAATGTTTGGGATCTCAGTTTTTCGTGTTTGTGTGTTTCGGGATTGTGGGCTGTTCGACTTTATAGTTTCGAGATACTGAAATTCAAGCTTTCAGTATCTCGAGATTATAAAGGGGAACCATATAAATATATACACATCCCTCCAACATGTTTTATTTATTTTTCAAATGATACTGAGAATTCTTGAGGGAGTATTTATGCTCCACTGGACTTGTGACTGTGCAGTAGGTTTGAAAGAATAGGATCTGCTGAGACTGTGTACACAAGGCCAAGATCACTCTTCAGCAGTCCATATGACACTGAGAAGAAGGATAGGGCTTTGAGATGGTCCACTTAGCTTTTATGATTTAGGCCCTTGATTTTCTTAGCAGGAAAGTATTGTGAATGTTCAAGTTGTGCCAGATATTTGGACAGGTACATACTGATAGGGTCATTATACTCAAAGATCAGCCTGATGTGTTCAGAATACAGAGGGATGGCCACAACCCTGGACCTGGATGCCTTGCCCTTAAAATTAACCTGTGCAATGAAAAAGAACTTTCTTACTATAGTAGCTACATGGTGGTTGAAGGATAAGCTCATTGTCTACAAAGGTTCCCAGGTCCTTAACTGCTGTATCAATTTTCAAGAGTGTATTGTCAATGTAATAGTTACAAGGGACTTCTTACTTTCCAAAAGGTATTGTTATACATTTCTTGCAATAAGTTTTAATCTGTGGTTTTAACACCAGCAATTGGTTTGGGACCTTCTTGAAAGATAATGGTTACCTCTGAGGAGTTTTTGATGGTACCGAATTTACAATCATCAGCAAACTTGGTCACCCACAGTAGCTTTGACCTCTGAAAAGTAAATGCTAAAGATAAGAGCCCCAAAGACTGAACCCTGGGATATACATGAGTACATAGTACATAGGTAGTTGCTTGGGAACCATTGAGGAGCCAGGCCCAAATTCTCAATTTCCTTAAGCACTGTCAGGTTAAATGACTTGCTTAGAATCACACAGTAGGCAAATGAGGGCTAAGGGAATCAAACAGTGTACCACAGAAACTACAGCTCACAGCCTTTACCCTCTGTGCCAACTACCAGACATAACTTCTAATGACAGGTCTTTTCAGTATGTCCCCTTTTGGGATGACGTTCCTCAACATAATATTAATGATCAGAGGGTACCTGTTTTAGCTACTCAGAATTGTTACCACATTACAGTTGTATATGGTCTTATATGCCCATGCTTTAATCATTCTGTGGGACAAATGTCTGGATGGGTGGCACTTTTGGATAATATTAAGGGCATTCAAAATATCTGAGACCAGTCCAGCTGCCCAGCACTTAATGCTGTTTCATAGCTCTGATCCAAAAGAATTAAAGTTTTTTTTTTCTTTTTGGTTTTCTAGTTTTTCTACCTTTTCAGGCACACAGTTGCACCTGAATACCAGTCAAATGTTATTACATATTGAGGTTCAGTAAAATATTTTCTTGAATGGTTTATAGGGGCTTAACAATCAGTTAATTTGAAATAATATTTTACAAGAGCTTTTATAATGTGTAGATCTGTATACCTTTAGAAAGTAATGTTTGAAGCACTTACACATATCTGTCTATTGACTGGTCAATATTTTAGCAAATGGGTTAAAGAGGTTATATTAAAATAAAGGCATGCAGGTTCAAAGCACCCTGCATGGGGGTTGTTGGGGACAAGTAGGTTTTAAATTTATCTTATTTATTTGTTTGTTTTCTCGCTAGTTTGAATGAAATGGCACTTTTACTAAAACCAGTATCACTAAATAAGATTATAATCATTTATCAAATGCAGGAATGCAGTAGTCATTTGAGCACAAATTAGGTGTAACTTACCAACATTCCATGCTCTGCTGGTACTACTATAAATACTTGGAACTATTGATAAATCACATATCACATACAAAAAAGCAGTGTGACATCAGGTTTCACTTGATGAAAACCACCATAAAATGCCAAGAAAACATATCCAGCAAGACTGCCCTTTGGCATCCTAGTGGTCTGCAGCACACAACTGTGCATGTGTTTGACAGCCGATGAAAGGTTGTTATGCTTGTGAAGGAGTTCAAATGTACACTGCCATAAAACAGATTGTGCAGCTTATTCATAAATATTGCAGTATAATAGTAATCTCAAATGCACATTCAGTACACTAGTATATAGTCTACCTAGTAGTTCTAACTGCTCTATTTAATTACTCAGGCTAAGATTGTTATTAACAAGTCTGTTCCATAAGAAAACAAAGTATCAACAATCCAAGAAAACACTGGTTCCAAAACACCAAAAGCACAAACTAGTCACACAGAGCTCCTATAAAGGCTGTCCCTCCTCAACAGCTGACTGCATGATAGTATCAGCAGAAACACCAGTTCACATGGATAAAAACTGAAGTTTAATTCCTCCACCAAGTAGACACCAGAGTAAGGCAAGCAATAAAAACAATACAAATAGTTCTAATATTAAACCAACAGATTAAGCATTTTCATCTTCTTACAGAAGTCTTCATCAGAATAAACAGAACCCTTCTCTACACCCATTTTTATAGTACATTACTCATCTTCCATTGGATAAAACATTAATTAAATAATTAACTAATTATGCAAATAGTGCCAGTGAATTAGAATAAAAAAAAAAACAGTATTATTAGTAAAGTTATTTAAACAGTACTCACTGTATAAGACAGTTTTCAGTTTCTGTACTTTTAGTACTTTTGTTTTCAGTGTATATCAAGATATAAATACATATAGAAGATCTTGTTCAAACCCTAAAACTACTCATAAAGGTAAAACAAACAAAAAAAACATCCATTACAACATATAGGAAACAGCCATAAAAAGTTAACATGGTTTTACAATAGGCATAGTAATGAATGTGTATACATAATTTAGTTTTTAGCCCTTCTAGGTTTAGACGTCTTCATTTTTAAGGCAGGAAGAAGTGAAATATGATCATTCATACCGGTTGGGGTACAGGCATCCAGTTTTAACTGCCATATAATTTCTCTATATTCTAACATATTCTCCCAATCCCCACCCCTATCACTAGGAACCACCTTTTCCAGGACCCAGAACTTAAAATCTGCCTGTTTGCATACCAGACTGTGCCTATACAGAGCACTGGTTTCTCTTTTTCTATTGATATCATAATTATATTCATACACACGTTATCTCAAAGTACGTTCGGTTTTACCAATGTAATATGCCCAGAACAGAACAGAATGCACTACTTTGTGTAGTTTGCAAGAAGTGTTGTCACTGCCATGAAAACTTATATTCGTCTATAGCTGCCCTTACCCTTTCATAGGCTGTCAGACATGTTTCTGGTAACACTGAGGGCCTGTTCATCTTCTCATTTTTTCTTCACTCTTGTTTTGCTGTTGTCACCCTTTATTTGCATTCAGTGATTATTCCAACTAGTTTCCATAACATTACTGCATTGTCTCCCTGTTTTTGCCTCCTGGCTATTAGTAAGAACATATAGGAGCACTTATTGTGCTAAAACATAGCCATTCTCCTTTAGCTATTTATAGTTTATTGTCTCAATACCAAAGACAATATGATCTCGATCAGGGGATGATCAATACGTGCTCAGATTGATTACATCAGAGTGACAGGAGGATCTCTGCTCGCTGCATTCTCCTCCTATCTCCAATGCCCCAGCCACCCCCAGTTTGATCCATTTATTCACACCCCTACAAACCCACTTTGACCCACCTGCTTCTCCTCATTAAAGTCACACATAAACTTAACCTCACCTCTCCATTCTAAATATCGTCTATATGACCATATTGCTCATACCTGTTATTTTTCCCTTGTTTTTACTTTCACTTCAACTTACACTTCTCTCAACAGTTCCCTAATCTACAATCTTCATTACCACTTACAACAATCATTAACTAAACACTATTTGTTATACTTGCCACCACTTAAACTTTAACTTATACGTATTACTTTACCCCTCCACTCCATAGAAATCTATCTTGTCCCAATCCTCTGTCCACTAAACCCTGAAAACTAACCCCCATTCTCACAACACGGTGCTCCACCTTAGAATCTATCAGTTGTAGCCTCCTCCCATTCACTCATACCTCTCAACTTCTTAGCACAAAAAAATCTGGACAAAGCCAAAAATAATGGGGGAACAAAGTCCCATAATACAGAACATTTTAAATGCTGCTCTTATAAACTTAGAAAGTTTCTAGAATAAAAGGACTTGTATAACTGTTCATTTTCTGAAGGATGTGAAGTTTGAAACTCAAATGTCTGTCATTATTTAATGACGTCAGTCCTCACTAATTTGCCACAAAAATCCAGAAAACCACCATGTCTATGAGGAAAAGACCAAAAATATGAGGCAAAAATGGACACTCAATGTGCTATTGGAAAACCTAACACATATAACTTAAACACAAACTTATTCAAATTCAACAGATGACTTTACCACTACCTCAAAACTCTACTAATGATTAATTATCAAACTCCGTCCCCTGATGACACAGTTGGACACTTTTCTAAGCATTCATAAACATACTATATTCATGCCCCCATACAAAAAAAAAAAACAAAAAAAAAAAAACAAGCCTATACCCACAAAACAACTTATGAGAGGAAGCATAGCATGACATAACTATAAGTCTAATAAAACATTTTCTTCCTTCCATGCCTACAGTATAATCAGAAACAAAACTAAAATTCAGGTCTTATTAGATAAAAAGAACTACTTCATTAGCTAACAAAAGCTAACAGCTAAATCTCCTAAGAAATTCTAGTCCTCTCTATCCCAACTTCTAAAACTATGTAAAGCAACCACCCCAAATCCACTCCAAAACTCTTCTGACTATGATATTGCCTGTACCTTTAACACCCACTGTGTATATGCTGCAACATCCCTTTCCAGCACAAATTCTGATTGCATACACCTTGACCATACATCAACACACAACCTAAATCTGTTCACATCCCAGTCCATACTAGTATCCCAAATAAAATCCTACCTCTTAAAACACAAACCAACCCCTTATTATCTACCACCCAAATTCCTTAAAATAGCTACAGATGCTATTGCTTACCCTGTATCCATACTGATAAGCAAATCCATTCAGGAATCCTGCTTTCCTCACTGCTGGAAGCAATGTTTCATCCTACCACTTCATAAAGGTTGCACCTCGCATACCTCTCAACTGTACAGATTTTCACAGAATGTCAAGATTTGTGCCTTGTTTCTCCTAACATTGGGGTCTTATGACAAATCATTGAGGACTGAAGTCAGAAAACAATGACAGGCATTTGAAATTTAGACTTCATACCCTTCAGAAAGTTCATACTAATGTAAAACGTGTTATTCTATCAACCTTCTGAGTTTGTAAGAGTAATCTTTGAAAATTGCCCCTATTTTTGGGACTGTGTTACCCATTATTTTTGTCTTTGTCCAGATTTCGTGCTCTAAGAAGTTGATAGGTATGACTGAAAGTAGCACTTTTAGGTCTTTTGCTACCCTATCTCTATTTCCCAAAAATTAGAGAGAACTATATATCCACACCAAAATTTTACAATATGTTCCCACAAATAATACTCTATCCCCTACACAGCACAGATTCAGAATGGCACCAAGCTCAGACACTGCACTTCTGTTTTTCTTGACACCATCCACAGACATGGAAATAAAAATAAACTAACACCCACAATTTTCCTTGATCTGTCCAAGGCTTTTAGTGCTGTCTTCTGCAACAAACTACTTCAAAAGTTGTCACAGCTTAACTGTACATATGATGTTTACCACATGCTTCATTGTGCACTACATGATCATGCTTTGGTCTGATGAATGACTCCTACAGTCAGTCACTGATAGTGGCAGTACAGCTCCATCTGTCATTCCAACATCCAGTGGTGATAGTGATGGTGGCCAGGTGATGGTAGTAGCATGACAACCCCTGTGGCAGGCTCATGCATGCTGTATGGCTGCACAGGAAAGAAGCAGCATCTAGTCTACAGCTATGAGTCATGACATCCATTTAGTAATAGTGAAAAAACAATTCAAACAGATACTTGATGTATGAAGAGTTACTTGTTGGCTATGCTTTGTGCTGCATAGTTACATTACACTGTACACCAAATATTTTCTATTTTTCAGCAAAAGAAATGTCATCTTGTAATAAGTTTGTCATCAATCCTCATTTGTACTGCATTGAGTGGTTAGTGGCACAAGTGCTAGTTATACTGGCGATGTCTTACTTAATTGTGCAAAAGCAGGTGGCATGAAACATGTCTATGGTTATACTGTTATTTCTTACTGCAGTGTTCGGAGTATGATGACCGTTACCAAACTCAAATTACTTCATTTGCAAAAATATGTTTCCTCTCTCTTTTATTTTTTCCTTTGATATTCCCTCTTTAATGTTTTCAGGTTCCAATAAAAAGTACTGCAGTAGCTGTATATGAAAACTGACTACTGGTTGTGTATTGCTTTCCTTATACTGATGTTGAAAACATAAGTTAAATTTGGAAGGGGTCATCCAAAATGCCCCAGAAGGATAGTGTGGGTGATGGTACCATAGAGCAAGAGCAAGTGCTGGCATGTGTTTGATACTGAGCTGCTCTGAGGATGGAATCTACTGGATGCAGGTGAACCTCTTAACATTGACCTAAACATGCTGAGGAAGTTAAACCTTGACTGCGAGATTCTACCACATGTTTTGTCAGTCTGACAAAGGCTGGAATCTACATGTATGCCTGCAGCACTTTCTTGAGATACATGTGGTGTTGGGACTATGCATCTACCATGCATGCAGGCAGTTCCCTGCCATGTCTAAGTGTTTACCCTATCTGTGCCATGGAGGCTGACATTTGTGCTGTGGTTTGATTCTTGGCTGGGGTGCTTTCTGTGTGCAGTGTGCATGTCATCCCTGTGTTCATGTGGGTTTTCATCAAGTGCTCTGGTTTCTTCCCACATTCCAAAGACATGCAGTAGGTGGATTGGACACACTGAACTGGCCATAGATGTGAGTGTGCATCTGTATGTGTATGGAAGAACAACTGCTGCAGGGCTAGCCACTGGGCAGTGTGAACATTGGCTGTAGATGATTATCACTATTGATGTGACACTCCAACCCCCATATGCAAAGATGGGAAAAAAGGGTTCTGGATGGATGGATGGATGAATGGGCATGGAGGCTGCTGTGGATGCCATGCGTGTAAGTGTACTGTATATGAGAATCAGCATGGCATTATCCTTGGCCCCCATCATTCCCATATAGTGGTGAAAGTCTTCACATATTTCTTGCAATACCTGACTCTCCATGGCAGTACACTTGGTGGCAACTGGTGACATCAAAGCAAGGAAGGGAGTCTATAGGAAGCACCTGAATGGGCGGGGATGAATGGAATGGGATGGGGCTTTATTATAATGACCATTAGCTGTGATCAAAAACTGATGGGGCCATTTACTTTCATCTACAGATTGTTGCAGTATGTACCACTCATTACAGTCAGGTTACTGAATATGTATAGCCCAGATAGTTGACTGCAATCCTTAAGGTCAGCCTTAAGTGGTATGGAGCCCTGGACTAAGAACTCCATGGGGTTTGTGTTGCGCACTAATCCCCTTGCACTTCCTAAGTGCCTCTCTCCTGTTTCCCCCTCATCCTGGTCCCTCACCCCTTCAGATAGATAACTTCTGTCTTGTTTTTTTTTCACACTTTGTCTAATTTCTTAGCTCTCCTTATGTTTTTAACACACCCTAAATGGCCAAGACTCCACTGTAGCAAATTTGGAGGAAGTGACTGAATTAAACTAGTGGCCCGTAGAAGTCATAGGTTACTAAATGCTCTGAGGTGCATCTCATAGCTTTTTTTAATAATCTTTTTTCTATTGATGGACTAAAAAAAAACATGATTAAGGAAAGGAATTCAGTCTCATTCTTTCTTTCTAGTAAAAAATAAGTTGTGTCTAAGGCTTAGTGATCAAACCTAACAAAAAATAGTTCCCCAATGAACTAAGAAGACAAAATTCTTGCAGGGATGCATCAATCTTATCTGAGAATATTTACCGTGTATGTACTCTTCTACTGTTAGATTTAGATGAAAGTAAAAGAGCAAATGGCCAGAGTCGTATATTATACAACTGAGGGACACGAAACCAAAGCACATGGATACAACCCACACAGGAACAGGAGGTGCATGCAGAAGACATCACAGCCAAAATCTCAATAAGTAGAGTTAGATGGCAACACCACTTAATGCAAGAATCTACCAATGATAAGCTGTCACATGCTTCCTGCACAGACTTCCACAGAGAGCCACTTAAATAGTAAGATACTAATGTCTGATTGGACTGAAAGTGAAAAAAAAATATGGCGCATTTGTTACTTTTGGATATAATGCAACCTCTGCACCACACATGCACAGTTATTTTCATCACAGGCAATCCCCACAGTCATAGATTATAGATGTTTTAATTACTTGGCACCTCAAGTATTATGAATAGACCCAGTAAAGTATTCCAGCTGACTGCCCACAACTTCTGCAAAGCCAGAATAATGACTGCTTAACCTGAACAAATGACAACAGTGTCAATCACTTTCATTCACAGCCAGCCCTGTACCCAATGATTAAAATTAATATTATTGACTGCTTACATCTTAGATCTCAGAATGTAATAAAAATAGAAAAAAATAATAACTAGCCACTGTAATTTCAACTTTCCTGCACACAGCTACACACACACACACACACACACACACACACACACACACACACACACACACCCCAATGGGACAATAAATTACTGCAACTTGTATGAATATGTATGTACACTTTAGATGTTTTACTGTGATCAAATTAATGAACAAATTCATAAACAACTATTACACAGGCAATTATCTTCTCAGCTCACTGTGAAAGTTGAACAATAATGGTGGATAAAGACCCTTTGCATATACATACATACAAGTGCACACACACAAACACACAAACACACACACAAACAAAAGCATCATTGCAGCCACTTGTATTAGTATGACTGTATTGTATGAGTATGAACAATATGAAGTATGAAACTATAATATGTGGCAGTGATTATCCAGAAAATGAAACATTTTAAAGGGGACAGAGCAAAACAAATGCAGTAAAATCAAGGACAGTTGACATCTGTGACTCCCCCCACATACATACATACATATATGGACACACACACACACACACACACACACACACACACACACACACACACACACACACACACACACACACACTTGCACATGCATGTACACATACAAAGATATGACTATAAATCAATAAACAGCCATTTGTATTGCTGTAACTGTACACCTCAGAAGTTGTATTGCAATCAGATGAATGAATAGATAGATAAATAACTGTTACTCAGGAATTTCTCATCTGAGCACACTACTATCAGAATAGAGTGTACAACCCACTGCAACCACCCCTTCTCCTCCACATACATCTTAGTTTCTTAGCTAAAGAATCAAACCATCGAGGAGAAAGTTAAAAATGGTGGTGGACAAAGGATAAAGAACCAAAATCAAGGACGACTATTTACTTTATGTACTTAGAAACTTGCCAGAATGACAGGCTTTGCCTTAGCTTACTTTCTGAAGGCTATTAAAGTTGTAACTCAAATGTCTACCATCGTTATTTAGTAACTGCAGACCTCGCTGATTTGCCAGAAAAAAATGCTAACTTTATGAGAAACCGACCAAAATAATTGGCAAAAAAATCAGAAACATTCTACAAAATCAGAGACAGTTAAGAATATTTGTACTCCCCCCAACAAATACATTCATACAAATGCACAGATGCATACACGATCATCAATCACAACCAGTTGTATGAGTGTGAATAAATACTTAAGTGTGAAGCAGGAATTTATCTTTTCATCTCACTACAATCAGAATATATAGTGTGGAACTCACTGAAACCAAATACCTCTCAACATTTTAGCTTAAAAATCAAGGAGAAAAAAATAATGAGGGACACAGGACCAAAGTTAAGCACAGATATTGCCTTCATTTCTAGATAACTGCGATACAAGAATCTATCGTCTAAGCACACTAATGTCAAAATATAATGTACACTTCACTCCCCTCTGCATATATCTCAACATCTTAGCTCAAGAATCAAGTAGGAAGCTAAAAATAATGGGGGATAAATTAACAAAATCAGGACAGATAATGCCTTTATATATTTAAGCAAAGTTGTTTGAATAACAAGCTTTGTATTAGCATGCCTTTTCTAAAGGATACTAGTCTAAAACTGAAATGTCTCATTATTTTGTGATGACAGTCCCCACTTATTTCCCATAAAACCACAAACTTTGTAAGAAACAGACCAAAATATGCATCAAAATCAGAGACATTTGAGAAATTAGAGACAGTTCAGAGCATCTAGGTCCCTCAACATGTGCAGACACACACACACTTAAAATGCTTACCTTCCTATATCCTAAATTGCTTGCACATACATAGCTTGAAGAAAAAAAAGACTTGATCCCATTCTTGTATTTCTACATTGTTCCATTATGTCTTTCGCTTTCAGTCTCAGTATGAGGCAGCATGAGGCCCCAGAAATCGTCCTTTGCTGCTTCATACAATGCCCATTAAGACATTTTCTTATGTTGTTTCTACCTTCTGCAGCGGACAGGAACATCTGTTATAAGGCATGATAGCCTTTTCCCCAGATTGGGCTAGACTTAGAGCTGGGCTGTTTTGAAAACTGGCTAGATGGGCTTCTAATGTGTAGGAATAAAGGCTAGAATTTTGTGGCAAATACTATATTTTATTTACTATACAATAGTCAGTGTTAGTGGTGCAGCAGGTAGCCCATTTGCCTTTGGGACTGGAAGATGAAAAGGTTGTGGGTTCTATTCCGATTCCAATGATTAGGGTACTGTACTCCTGAGTGTGTCAGCCTTCCAATAAGATGTTAAGATGAGCTTCCATCTTTTTCAGTTGATGGTTGCTGTGGTGGATGCAAAAGATCCCATTGCATCTATAGGTAGGTGCTTTAGCTATTTACACATCCGTTGCATTTATACTATGTTTATACACATGCACATCCTTTGCATTCATACTGTGTTTATACGCATGCACAGTTTTCTTCACCAATAAAAGAAAAACACCAAATTACATTATTTAACCCATCCCCTTTTTGCCAAAGGTTTTTTTTTTTTTCATTTTAGTTACCCATTTGCCTGTATTTGATTAAATAACAGTTCTTGACAGCTCATATTTCAAATAATCAATTTTGCAAGTATAAGCAATTCATCTAATAAATCATGTTAAATATTAATACTGCCATAAAATCCAAATACCATCATACTAATTTTTAAATTTAAAAATACATGATTAAATTCTTTTTCACATAAATTCTATACTTCTTTTGTTCTACTACACATTAAAAAGAAATGTTCCATATTCTCCTCAACATTATGCACTCCTCAAAACCTATAGTTTATTTGTTTATACTTCAGTTCCCCTCTAACTGGCATTTTTTCTATCATTGATTACCTCAAAAATTCATATATTTCAAAATCAAAACTAAATATTTTCATTATTTTTTATTGCTTTCTTTATCTTACACTTTTTACTTCCTATACCTTCATAAAATATTTTTCTGCAATACCCTCTTACCATTCCTTCCTATGTTTTTTTTTTATTTCATCCCAATCTATAGTTTATTTTTTTATCATTTCATAACATTCTTTTTCCCCACTCTTTGCCACTCAGGATTTCTCTTCTTACTCCATTCCTATACTTGCTTATAATCTTTCTGCATTATCTTTTTGGAACATCCTTTATTATTATTTTTTTAAGAACACAAAACAAATGTAATGATCCTAAATAAAAAAATGGGATTTATCAAACCTATTGTATCATATCTTACCTTACAACTTAAAATTTCTGTTTTAACAGTGTTGACCCTTGCATCCTATATAAAAGAAAAAAAATCTCTAATACATCATTTCTCAAGATCTTTTGAGAAAGGATAAACACTTCATGAATTTCCTAACAAACCTAAAATATATGAACTAATTAATTATGCTTTTTTTCTGTTCGATAACTCAAAAAATATCCACGTATTCATAGTATGTCTAATCTCATGCAATAACTCCTTCCACAATATTTAAATTTTTATCATCAATTAAAATTTTATTTCTAAAATGTTAATCTCACTCTGAGAAAAACAAATACCAGCAATTTTATCAGTATCCCCCAAACCTTGATAGCTACTTGTATTTATATTCAAACCAACCTTTTTCAAGCATTGCTTCTCTAATCCAGCCTTCCCCATTACCTATCACAATTAAATAATCTGCATATGCCTTGTAGATTGGGATTTTGATGCCATGACAACAGTTGTTCTGCCCTGTCGTATACCATCTTTTCACTTTTAACACAATGGCCTTCATCACCATCACAAACAACATCCTACTTAAGGGTTGCCCTTTCCTTATACCTCCTTGTAGGTTTATCTCATTAGTAAAACACTCAATCAAATTTTCATTCCATAATTTAGAATAGACAGACCTTAATAAATTTATACTTTTTCATGTATCCCATATTGAGACAATAGGCCCAATTCCAAAAGCCTTGCTCTCAGTGTAAGTGACTTACTACAGTGTCAGTCTGCCCTGATTCTGAGAGACTTGATCTTAGTGTAAGTGCCTTACTTCTGTGTAAGGCCTATATATAAATAGACTTACAGTGGGGGCTAGATTCCAAAAGACTTGATCTTGTACTAAATCATTTACTCTGAGATCAAAGTCTTGGAGTAACTGTACTACTCTGAGAGTAAGTCTTGGAATATGGCTCAATATTTTGAGCATTTTTCTATGACAAACCCTGTCATATGATTTTTCTGCATCACATAATATTATTTTGCCTCATTTCATTTATATAGAATTCTACTAACAACCTCCCTTAAAATAATCATCATATTTTTACTTTCTCTTATACAATGCCATACATTTCTTCATCGAGTATGCAATCTAAAACCATTCCTAATCTTTTTTGCATTATTTTAATTAATAGCTTATCTGTATTATTTAATGTTAAAGGCCTACAATTCTTCATAATATTCTCTCGTCTTTGTATGCAAAATTTAATTGCGCACCAAGAAATCTTATCTGTTTACCATGCTCTAGCCTATAATTCAAAACTTTTAAAAACATATTTCTTATCATTAAGTTCCTTCAAATTAATGCTTTTAGCAATATTTCTTGCAACAGCCTTCTCAATAATTTTAAAATCCCAATTTTTCTATTATAAAGCTACCTATAATTTACAATTTGAAACATACCGTAGTAGTCTAGCAGTAGAAGGATAGCTGGTAGACTTGGTGTGGTCATGGGGAACTGGGGTAAGTAGGATGAGGTCTGAGGGGACCACAAAAATTAATTTCTTTCCCATCTTCACTATATTCATCCATATTCATAAATTCTGATTTTATAGCCATATGATCGGAAAACTAAACATAATATGCATCACTTTTTCCTTTAATCCTTCTGAAAAAAAGAAAATAATCAATTTTGTATACCAAAGACACTTCTTTTATAAGTAAATTCTCTTCCTTCCCCACTTGCTGTTGCCTACATTTAATCGTTTCCTTACATGTGATACCTTTCTCTATTTTGCATGTAACTTTTCTAATATTACAGTTAAAATCTGTTGGTTAGCCTTTGATCATATTTTTGGACATAGCAGACAGCTAATTGCTGGATTCCTTTCATATTCTGGTTATTGAACTGGGACTGGTTTGAGGGGTCTTTTACCTCTTGAGTTTTACTGTTGGTTTAAATAGGTTCATAGGTTCATAGATTAGTACTAAGCTAACTACCCTTACGAGCCATTTTAAGCCTAGCCAATTATCCCTTGTGAGACTCAAACCCTGCACCTTGTGTTTGTAAGGCAAACACCTTAACCATTAGGCCACCCTCCCAATGGGATATGCTGTTGGACATTTTTACAAATGTTTACTTTTGCAGATATTGCATTAACAATTCAGTATAACACCAATGCATATGATTTTCTTTATATACAGGGTAGATTTATGATTTTTTCAAGCTGGTTTTTCTCCCCTATTTTTGCTTTATGGTGCTGTTAAACTATTGATTAGGCCTCATTTATATTATGATGGCTATGGTTTATTTTGGCTTATGTTGATGAATCTCTGAGTTTATATTCATTGATCAACACTTAAGTACTATATTGTACCATCATATATATTTTGGAGGTATTTATAATTATTATTACTGTGACTTTGGAGAATATATTCTATTTGCTGTTCATCAAGGTTGGTTGTGTGATTCACCAACCCCTGTGGGATTATATGTATACCATTGTGATTCAACTTCACTTAATGGGAATATCTTATTAAGTTTAAGGTTTTCAAATACAATTTTTGACTGCCATACTATTGGAACAACGCGCTTTCAAACAGTTTTTTGCATAGTTCTCAGTATATTAGATTTTTTCGCAACACTGCAGGATACAAAAAATTTTTTAATAATTGTTTGAATATTGTTGACAATTTTTGGATATATTCATCTCTCATTACTATATTATAATTTTGGTTTTTACTTATTTAGTTACATTTCTCTGGATATCACAACCACCATTATTGTCCGAATTGATTTCTTTGCTTTCTGGACGTGGCTTCCACCAATATATCACTGGAAACAAATGTCCATATGGGTTAATGGGTTGAATGCCATTATTGTCCAGATTTCATAATTGAATGTATATGAATATATACATATTGTGGTACAACAGGACGTGGTGTTATGTGAATTAATTAGACTTTAACCATAGGTAACTTTTGTTTTCTACTTAATAATTATCTCAATATGGATTTAAACAGGATTCTTGTTGGCCTTTCCTCAGATAGGGAGGACTTGGCTGTTTTTGGGATTGGACAACAATCTAATAATACTAGTTTCAATACTACTGATCACCCTGAGCAATGTTGTGAAAAATTATTTCAGACTTTAAATAAAAACATGAAAGCACTGAGATCCAATGTATGGCATTTAAAACTATTTAAAGCCTATATGGTGAGGGGTATCACTCCCAGGGGTCTAAGGGTGAAAATTCAACCTCTGGTAACCGAGCCTGATGAACAACTGACCAGAGATTGGATATCTATACAACAGGAATGTTCTATGAGATTTGTGGAAACACTATCTAATTATTATATAAGGATCATAGATAGGGAACTGCTAAAAGTTAGCAAGCTAATTGAAGAATGTAATTATTATAAAGATTACCCTTTCTTTTCTAACTTTTTATCCAAACTTAGTTCTGATCTACTTAATTTTGAAACTCAGTTGAAGGAAAGAAAACTCAAAAAATTCACTAGGGATCAAACTGATTATGAGAAAGGGCAACCATTTAGACAAACTAGACATGTTAGATTTGAGGGCATTTATAGGAACATGAACCAAACCCCTAGACGTAAACGTCCTAGATCCATTCTCAAAAGACATGGTAGTTTCACAGATTCTACAGATGCTGATACAGCCTCTGTACAGATATAGATACACAACATGTCACAGACTCCCCAACTCCTAAACATAACAACAATGGTACCCCTTTAGGCCTTACAAGAGGGGAGGCAGAAAAAGTCACAAGCTTACAGAACCTTATGGAAATGTTGACCAACAAGTAAATACACATGGTAACAACAATGTACTTAACATCTCTGAAACAGTTTTATCTGAACAACATATTGCTCTGTTAAATAAAGGCCTTTCTTTTATTCCCGTTTTTTTTTGTGTCTGAGGATATTTTTGCACAAGATATAGTAGCATTTTGTAGATTGATTAATCTTAAATTACATTTTCAGGATCATAATGGATATGATCATATGACTGATAATTTTAGATATCAACAACATCTATAAACAAAGAAATATGTGATGATTTACTGTTCACTGTGAGAGAATACAAAAGTGATTATTTGAGAGTGTTCAATGATGTGGACAACATTATAGTTAAGAACCAAAAAAGAAAAATGGGTAAATTAGATAGAGATGATTGGGCATATGAACACCAACAAGCATATGTATTAGGGCACAACACTAACAAAAAGGAACAGACCTATGGGCCACCTAGGGGAAGATACACACAAAATAATTATAATCGACAAAAAAATACTAGGTCTGGTCAGTGGAGACATCACAGTTATGGTTATGAAACTAGTGATACTGTTAACACAGATATGTATAATTATCAGGGTGAATGTAGTGACTTTGAAATCCCTTTAGAACAGGAAGGACCGAGAAGGTCCGAGAGAATACGGAACATGCAGACACACCCAACATATGCACAGGTAACCAACAACTACGTTCGGAGACACTGAAGGAATTTTCTTTCAACAATAACACTACACAAAACATTAATGTCCATGACAACACATAACTAAACAGGGACAACACTATAGATCAAGGATACACAACATTTGCTTTGTTTGATATTAACCTCAGAAACCAAATGATATGTGTAGATACACACATGAATTTTTCGCTCTCTAATGATGACATCATAGAGGACAACAGGACACACGATGTTACAGATATAGAGAGGAATAATATCATAGTTAGTCAACCAAACAGTGAATTTTTCATATATAACTACACTGACATCAAAATTGAGGATAGACATTTTTCACTTTTCAAAAAGTGTTTCACCTTTGTTCCAGTCACAAGAATGGACATGGCTGAGATGATATTAGACATAAGGCTTTTCAACAGGAAGTTAAATTTGGAAATTCTGGCCAACTCTAATGATTTAGGGAACAATGTTGCACCTAGTGCTAACAAGAACATATATTGTGACGTTTTGAAAAGGAAAAGTACATTTAACCCACCTCTACAAAGCGATATCAGCAATTTTGAAAAATTGGTAATTAATGAGGTTAGAATGTTGCAGCGTCATCATGAACACAACTTTTACAAATCAAATCTTACTACAGAAGAAAAAACAACCTTGGAAGAAATAAAACAGTGTTATTTGGATGTCAGGATTATGAAACCTGACAAAGGGGGTGGGGTGGTACTAATGAATAAGTGGTTGTATGCAGCTAAAATGATGGATATATTGAACGTACAGGGTAGATATTCAATCATTTCTATCAATGAACTTAATATTGCGTACCACAAGATTGATTTGACCATAGAAGACAATTTGATGCAAGGTCTAATTGATGAAAAGTTATATAGATTTTTCAAAGTAGAAAAACCTTTTTTATCCACTATGTTTGGTATTCCCAAGATTCACAAAGGTGTTGAAAATCCACCTTTGAGGCCAATTGTAACATCAGAAGGCTCAAAAACTCAACCTTTGGCCATATATATTGATAGTAAACTAAAGCCCTTCTACAAACTATATACACATATCTTAATTGACTCTTGGGATTTACTAAGGAAAATAAACCAAATCACATTATTCATTTTTAACAATAGATGTTAAAGACTTATTTTCTGTGATTCCGCACGATATTGGACTCGAATGGTTTGAATACACGTTAATAGAATTCAAATTTTTGAACGACAATGAATTCAGATTAATCCTGGAAAATATAGAAATAGTATTAAAGAACAACTTCATTTATTTCCAGGACGAAATTTATCAACAACTTGATGGTGTGGCAATGGGGGCAGCTTGTGCCCCCATTTTTGCCAACATTGTTATGTTGTTCTGGGAAAAACATTTTGTTTTTAATTCGCCATTTATGGTCAATATAGTCAAATACTTTCGTTTTTTGGATGACATATTGATAGTTTGGAATGGGACACAAGATGAGGCACTAAGAGCCTTGGACTATTTTAACAATTCCACTACATTCCTTCAGTTCACATTTGAATTCAATATGGAAAGAATACATTTCCTAGATATCAGTATTAGAAAAGACTATGAACAAGGAACATATGTATCTAACATATTTAGAAAGACGTGTTTTTCTAATTCTTACCTCCACTACTGTAGTAACCACCCATCCCTACAAAAGAAGAATATTATCAAGGGACAAATGGTCAGGGTGGCCCGAATGACATCAAGATATACTGAATTTATTGAGGAATTGGAATATGTACACAAATTATTTTCGGAGAGAGGCTACCCGGATTCCATTATTATTCCCTTAAAGGAAGAAGTGATAAAAGGTTGGGTAATTAAATATATTCCCTTACTGAATAAGGAAATCACGACGGACAATGTTTTAAACACAAACCCTGAGTCCACCACCTATGAAGTTAGTAACAGTACTGTAACTAATATGAATACTCCATTTTTTGTTATGACATATAACACTAACACTAATTTAATAAAGAAAACTATTAATAGGATATGGGAGTTCTTTAAGAACATGCCAAATAGATCAGAAATATTTGATAGACGTGTATGTTATAGCTTTCGAAGGGGACCAAATTTAAAGGCCATTTTTGAGAAAAAGAAGGAAGCAAAAGACAAAAGGAAGAAAGGCACTTTTCGATGTGAAAGATGTGCCCAATGTACATTTTTAGAAAATAAAGAGGAATTACAGGTGCCAACTATTCCCATTAGGTTAAAAGGAAAACAATATTGCACATGTTACACTAGTGGGGTTGTATACTTGGCATATTGTATTTCATGTTGGGGACACTATGTGGGTAAAACAGAAAGACATCTGCGGCAGAGAATTTATGAGCATATGTATGACATAAAAAAGAAGAAGGAGACAAATGCCCTTTACCGCCATATGCTTTCCTATAAGGAAGCCCATTTTAAGTTTTGGATTTTGGAAGTAGTACCCAGGAACAATAGGGGGGGGGGGATTGGGAAAACCAACTCTGTTACCACGAATTGATCTGGCAACTGAGATTGGATTCCAACACACCCCCAGGGATGAACGGTCATGTGTCCCTTTTACCTGCCCTAAAACTACGGGCAAACAAAATAAAACCAACCAAAAATAGAAAAAATACAAAGAAGTAGAATAGAATGTAATTTATATTTTTAACCATGTCCATTACATGTGCTTTTAGATATATATTAAATATAAGTACAACTTTTAACATTTGGCAGCTACTTATTTATTGAATATGTATTAAATTATATATTATCTTTCATTAAATAAATTTTAAGGGATATATTTATACCATACACCCATACCATTTGCTATTTATACCCATACTTAAGCTTACATATTTATATTTGGACTGATGCATAGGAGGTTTGAGCGGTGTGTACTCCATGCATGAATTGTATGGTATTTTGTATGTATTTGATTTGGTAGACAACTGTTGCGAAATTGTCATGAAATGATTTTGCTGACTATTTACTTAGTGCACAGGTAAATTTGTGTTGTTGAGTGCACTGCATTTGGTTGGCGCTTGTGTTTCAGAAAAAATGTGTATATGTAAAATTTTGTTGTGTGACTTTAAATGCAGCTTGTTTAATCAATTCATTAAGTTGTTGAATTAAATTAAATTAAATTCAGTCAATTAATGATTAAGGTATAAAACCTGGTAAACACAGAGGCACTTTATTCTGATGAAGTTTCCAGTGTTTGGAGATGAAAGCGAATTTTAAACTGTTTTGTATCGCTAAATAAACTTTTACGTATTATCTACTTCAGGAGTTTTTTGGACTACTTGTGGATTATTATCGTGGGACAGCCTTTATTGGATCCTGTACTACTGGGGAAATTGTGATTTACTAATTTTAGATATCATCCATCTACTTTTTCACCACCTATGCATCCAAGTGTAAGTTTATTCCAACACAGTGTTCTCAAAGATCTGCATTTCACTTCTAACATGATTCCACCAATGTTGAATAATATGTCTAAATCAGAGTTATCCAGTTTAGCAGAACTTACTCATAACAAAGAATTGGTAATTATTTCTGCTGATAAAGGAGGGGCAGTTGTTGTTATGAACTGGATTGATTATGATATAGAGGCTCATAAACAACTGGATGATGCCAGATATTATACAAAGATGCCAATAGATCCTAGATCAATGTTCAAACAACAAATTGACACATTTTTGAAGTCAGCATTGGAAAATGGTATTATAACATCTGATACTTTGAAACATTTGACTATTACTGATCCTATTAGTCAATACATCTATTTTCTACCCAAAATCCATAAAGATCCTTTACATCCACTTTGTGGCCGGAAATGGGTCTTTGACTGAGCCACTTTCTGAATACCTGACTAAATATTTGAAACCTCTACTTAAATGGGTAAGATCTAGAATACAGGATACTACACAATTTTTGGGTATTATTAATGATATGCATATTGAAGATGATTGGTGGTTATGCACTTTGGATGTAAGCTTACTATATACGAACATACCACACTGGGCAGGGTTAGATGCCATTGAATACTGGCTTTATAAATCTAATATGTATAAACCTGGCTTTAACACCTTCTTGATTTGTCTGACTGAACATGTTCTTATCAAAAATGTGTTTTTTTATGATAAAGATTGTTATCTACAAATTAGGGGTACTGCTATGGGGGCGTCTTTTGCCCCTATTTATGCAGATTTATATATGGAATATATTGAGGATCACATTATAGATGATGATACACACAATCTTTATTTGCCGGAGATCGAGATTTGGGGTAGATATTTGGATGATTGCTGGATGGTTTGGAGGTCAGATACTGAATACTTGCAGGGATTTGTTCAATACCTCAATGACAGTAAATGGGGATTACGTTTTACAGTTAATTTTGATCAACATAAGATTACCTATTTGGATGTCATGGTAACCAGAAATGTAGATAATACACTCAGTACTCAAGTATTCAGGAAATATCCAGAATACAATACTTTACTCCACGCATCCAGCTTTCATCCAAAACATATAGCCAGGAACATTCCAAAATCGCAGTTTATCAGAATGAGATGCATTTGTTCAGAAGACAACACTTTTCAAACCTTTAGTCATGATTTGACTGACAGATTTAGGGCAAGAGGTTACAGTATGGGTTATGTCACCACAGCTAAGAATTCTGCATCACACCTGCCCAGAGATTAACTTCTAAGATACAAAAATCAAATGGAAAATAAACTCTCACACAAAAATAAACTCTCACACAAACATAATACTTTGTGATTTACTACCACTTATGGGAGGAATACTAACAAATTCATTGACATCATAAAACATCATTGGAATATTCTTTCAGCGGATTCTGCTTTGTCTAATTATATACCTCAGTCATGTTTATTTTCTTTCAGGAAAGGGAAGACTTTGGGGGCCTTTTTCAATCATTATAAGCATCATTCTGAATCTAAACAACTACAGATGGCCCAGACTACAATATTGGGTGATAAGCTCATAGGCTGTATGCCATGTGGACATTACAGTAATTGCAAATATGTACTTAGAACTAAACAATTTTCCAGCAGTAATAGCAGCAATGTATATAATATTAAGTTTTTTGCGAATTGTAATACTGATTGGATTATTTATCTGGCTTCTTGCAATTGTCATGCTTTTTACATTGGCCAAACCTCTAGACCTTTCAGGTTATGCATCTCTGAACATTTAAGTGACATCAAATGTCAAAGAGCTAGTAATGCATTATATAAACACATTGTAAAACATAGCACAGCCAAATTTCATTTTACTGTCATTGACAAAATAATAGGTGACAGAACACATAAATCAGGATGGCACAGCAAACTTAATACAAAAGAGAAAAAATGGATAGTAAAACTGAGTTCACTTTTTCAGCCTGGACTTAATGAATATTTATGAATGTTTATATACATATTTATGAGCTCACCAATTATTTTTTGTGTTTAATCAATTCTACCATATAAATGACTTCAATTGTTTAATATGAATTCACACTGATGAAGGCTAGGCAAAATCCAAGCCGAAACCGGTCTGTTTTCATTTGAAGTTTTATCATATGTCTAACTAATTAAATTAGTTTTCACAGCCCACAGTTGCTGGCTTTTTTCTTTTTGTTCATGTTCATTTCAGCCGTGCAACAGTTTCCGTGCAGGGGGAGGTTATTTGGATGTACAGTTAAAATCTCCCATAACTAATATATCTATATGTGGCAAAATTTATTTTTTAATGTCTTCAAAAAACTTTTCTCGTTTTTTAACCTGCATATAAGCATATATTCCAATTAATCTCCACACTTTTCCCCTCTCTTAAATAATATATTGCTCATATACC
The DNA here is from genome assembly GCF_019279795.1 of Protopterus annectens. Classification (NCBI taxonomy): domain Eukaryota; kingdom Metazoa; phylum Chordata; order Ceratodontiformes; family Protopteridae; genus Protopterus; species Protopterus annectens. The sequence continues at coordinate 1,529,240,209 of NC_056737.1, read as the reverse complement.
TGGAACAACAATAAAATTTAAAACACGTATTCCATTCTTTTTAAAGAAAAGCAACCACTGAACATGTATATTCCCCAAAACTCCCTCTTATTTCTTTACCCAAATAATTTCAGTTTGCTTTTCCTGATCTTAAATAAGAAATCTAATGTCTTCCAAACATATAACATCACACTTTTGTTCTTGACATCAACTCAAAATACATATCTGTTTATCATTAATTCAACTGGTGACATTGAAAAGAAATAACATTTAATCAACTTCTTTTTAAGAGTTTCTTTTTTGAAGTAACTTTTTATTTTCCTCATTTGATCAATGCTGTAGCACCCAGTGCTATAACAACCGACTAGCTTCCAAAGCTTCAGAGCACATTCCATATGCCCAAGCTGATAGCCCGAGCTGAGTTGACTAGAAGACAAGTTTGGGTGTCAAGCCCTGCAGAGTTTTCATACCACTGAAGCGAACTCTCCCCTGTGGGCTTTCAAGAATCTAAGATCAGCCAACACTGTTCCCTTGCTTGACAGTTAAGTTCTTTTGGGGGGAAAACTTCAACTTTATTTTTTATGACAGAAAACTTACTTTTTCTGTAAAATATTTATATTTTAGCTTGGAAAACTGTTTTTTATTGACTGGCATGTGACTTTTTTTCACTTTTTAAATGGGAGTATCACTTTATTACATTTGTGATAACAAGCTGTTAAAACTCTCTAACCATTGCAATGTACTGTGTGCTGTACAGTTTGCCATTTACAATTTTCTAGTAACACTTATGGTTTGATAGATATGAACATTTGTTTGAACTGTGCGGCAATAACTTTTTTTAAAAAGGCTCAAGTCATGCCCACTGGGGTTAGAAGCTGAAAAGAGTTCCATTGGAAGGAACGAGTTAAAACTGTTGTTATTTTACCATGCTGGGCTGGGGTAAGTATTTAAAATGCTTTTTATTGTGTTTTTAGGGAAAAGTTACATTTTTACAACTTACCTGCTTTACTAACTATTACTATTAAGCTTTCTAGGGAATAAGATATATTTTTTGGTTTAACTATGGAACAGCCTTCTTGTTACTCAATTATACCTACTTCCACCACAAAAAGAAAAGCTTATTAACTAATCTTTGCCACCACAGCAGGCTGATATTCCACCTCATTTGCATGTGGGTGCCTCTACTGTGGCCAAGGCTGGTTCCTCAGACCACTCACCATTTCCCTTGGATCCACATCCTCTGTGATGGTTGGTGTGCCTCTGCTGGGAAGGTGACGATTACTGTTGTCAGTCCTGGAAGAAGGGGCATAGAATGCCTTTCCTTAGCTTTTGGATGTAATTGCTCATAATTTTCAGTCTAGTTCTTCAAGAAATCCTGCCAAAAAGATACAAAAGTCTAGACATATGTATTCTCCCACCTCAGTAATTTATTGGGCTTAGCTCAAAATTGAGTGCAGTCTCTTACGGTCGGTTCTGTTAAAAAAGAATTCTTCATTTCCTGAAGATATTCAAGACTTTGAACCTCAAAAGGAGTGTGAAAGGACAGATGATAGAATATCTCCAGATATTTCTAATTCAAATTCTTAGGAGAGTGTGACTTTAGATTTTTCCTGTCAATGATTATCTTTTTCTGATGCTATTTCCAGAATGAATTAATTGTGATATTTCTCAGTCCGTTAGAAAGTATGATTTATTGCAACTGGAATTTCCTGAGCCTATGTCTTTTCCTCATGTACTTTTTGCTTTGTAGGATGTTTTTTGCCCCACCCTGCAATTTTGCTAACAGTTAGTCTGCTGACCCCCCCACCCCCAAAAAAGCAGACAAATTATTTAAGGTTCCTCAGTCTTTTAACATTTTTTACACTAATCCCAGGCTTGACCAGCAGCTATACCTTTAGTAAACCCAGCTGCTGTTAAGCATTTTGTTAATTACTAATCCCGCTCCTTCTGATAAAAATGAGAAGGCTTTTGATATGTTTAGGAGAGAAAGTTCATGCCTCTGCAACTCTTGCATTTAGAATTCTCAGCTGTCAGCCTTATATACTGGAGTTTAACCTGGCCACATGTGAGAATATGAGGAAATTTAGCATCTGTTGCCTCTTGTAAGGTAAAATCTGTTTTGTGTAATTTGGTTTCTACTGTTTCTCAAGTCACTTCCCATTGTTTAAATGTGCATATGACCCTAGTGATGCCAATTCCAGGGCTACTGCCATGGGAACTGTTACAAGGCAGTTTGCCTGACTATATTCACAAAACCTCCTAGACAGAGAATTAGGTTTTAGACCTTCTGCTGCAAAGATCATTAAAAATGTGATGACTGGGGGAAGCTTCCTGCCCACATGCACAGACCCATAAAACACACTTGTACCTACACAGCAATTAAGAATATAAAGCACAAATAAAAAAAAATGTAAAAAAAAAAATAATTGTTTTCAGCAGGCCAAACCCCTTGCACCTACCCCAATGGGGAATTTTATCCTCATACCCACTTATCTGTTTATTCTCATTTTGAGGTCACTACACCATGGCCACAATGGAATTATTTGGATGCTGAAACCAGGTTGATTAGTGTTTGTCATCTGCACAGCATCGGTAAAAATGGACTGTGGCACTAGTGATGTAGAAAGTTTCAGTTTGTGGTTGGGAGGACTTTATCAACCATAACTTTACGTCAGCTTTGATAAAATAATAATATCTGTGTATGTCGCCTCAAAGTTCTCTGGTGTCTTGAACTCTGCTATGCCATCACTTATCTTACAATACAATCCCACATATTATGTATTGCTGTATTGCATTTCAGGCCCATTAAAAAGGAACAATGCAGAATGCATGAAAGAGTCTCATCTTGCAATTCCAAATTTAGTTAAAAGGAAACATTTTTGCAAAGTACTGCAATAACTATACAGAACTGTTAATCTGTAACAATGGTGCAAAACAAAAGGCTGGTGTCTAAAAATTTCTTGACACATTTGAATGTTTAAAATGTGCAGCTGTTATTAAACTGGCACACATACATAAGCAAATAAAAATGGAAAAATGATCCACAAAGTTCCATAAACAAAATATACACTACAAAAAAATCTAATTTACCTTCAAATATTCTGTAATTGTTATTACATTCAACGTCTTCTTGTATACCACTTAAAATATTTCAGTAGCTAATATCAAGTAGATAGCAGCGGTTCATAGTTTTGAATTATTTGATCATTGCATTACCATAAATCACGTCCAGAATATCTTTGGCTCTGGGCAGATATCTAAATAACAGTCACATAAGTGAAACCATTGCTCTAATGCCACATAGAAATAGTTCTGTTTTCCTTACAGTTATGGTACAAAGATATGTGACAGGTAGTACTCTTTTATTCAGTATGAAATGACCTTTATCATTTCTGTCTGGTTTACTAATGATAATACATTCTCTAGCAGGTAAATGAAACAAAGCAAAGCCAACGTATTATATGCTGCTTCAAATAAATAAAAAGTATGCTACTCAAAGAAGCAAGTTTGACTTTTAAATACAATACTATTTTAGAACTTAATAATCAATAAATGGAATGTAGGAAAATCAATATTCATAAGAGGAAAGTATCTAAAATGACCAAGTATACAACTCTAAGGAGCTAAAAAACTTTTATTTTAATCTCTGAAAGATGCAATGACTAGAAGCATTAACTTTAAATTAATGTTAAAGGATGCAAATCTGGTGATTTATGAGATTTATCTGGCTTAGACAGATACTTGAGTACTACTTTTTTGCACTGCTCAAACTATCTGATTCAGCTGTATAATCTTTTACTACAAATGAAACATTGGATTGGTCATTTAAATTCACTTAAAAGGATGCAAGCTTTCTAATTACAGAATGCCATACAATCTGTGATGAAGAGCTTTAACATCTTCCCGACATTTTCAAAACATCTGACTGGAATTTGAAAAAGCCAATAGATCCATTTCTTCTCTCACCCATGTGGATGTTTAGCTGTTTAAGCCAAATCAATCTTTCTTTGTCAAGTGAAAGGGTCATTTCTTTTCAGTAACTTGCAGTTTAAAATATATAGCTGCAAAGGGCATTTACTGAAGTACTGCATGCTGTGTCTTAAGTGAACAGTGTCTGGTGAAATTGAAATGCAATCTTGCTTACAGGAGTTATGAAATTATTAGGCTAAACCAGGATTTAGGTTGGGTGACCTTTTTTCATCAACGTATAATTTGAAGAACATAATCTCTGCAAATTATATTTGGTTACAGTATTCTTCAATAAAATCTCTGATATTATAAAGCAAGCAAACAACTTGTTTTAAGTACATCCCGAGAATGTGCAATATCCTGAAAGCATAGCATTCATTCAAAATGGATAAGAATACAGGAGTCATTTCAGACTTCCTTCTCTCTTTCTCTCTCTCTCTCTCTCTCTCTCTATATATATATATATATATATATATGATAAACAACCATCAACGAGATTGATTCATGGAAAACACGTTGAATAAACTCATTGGCAAAAACCATTATCACAAGCAAAAACTATCTGAATAAAGTGATTGCAAACGTAACCCAATGTCTTATATTTGCAATTAGTAACTAACATTAAAGAAGTTGCTTTTATGTGATTTTGCTTACCTACACACCTGAACTAGGACTTCTATCCCCCCCCCCACCCAAAGAACTTAAATAAACTAAAGCCAGGGTGCCACAACCATAGAGATGGGGGGAAGTGCTGAATTATGTTATTGTTGACCTCCTGAAGTTCATCTTTAACATAGTTTGAAAAACTTTGCCACCAACAAATTTTCTAAGAATTTCAGCAGGTAATAAATATATAATATAAAAATATATAAGACTTTGGTTAGTCAAACATTCAGAAATTAAGCTTTTTTATGCTGCCAGAAGGGGTTGAGTAGTCAGATGACTGCAGTCCCCTATACTTTGTGCAATATAATGGTACAGCAGGAACTAGGAATGTGTCCTTTACCCACAGCTGTGCAATTCTAGAGTTGGTATATATAAGTAGCAGGGGGTGCAGGTTTTATTTTTTGTGGCATTTTTAGATATTTTGAATTTTGATCTTTTTAAAGCAATAGTTTTACTTTCAAGATTTTGAGTGTTTCTGTCTATTACACACACACACATACACACACACACACACACACACACACACACACACACACACACACACACACACACACACACACACACATATATTTCTGTAGGGCAGCTGATCAAATGACCAGCAATGCCAGCATCCAAATATCTATGTCATTACATTGCAACAGCAATGACACATTCTGCACATAGTCTGGAGGTTAAACCAAATGCAAGTGTCCCACATTACCTGCTAATTATTTATATTAACTCCATGATTGCACAATCCCAGGAAAAGAGAATATTCCTCTACCTGGGGATGCCAATCTCGGACAGCAGCTGTATGAGTGATGCAAATGGTGTGGACCAAACAGATGTCGATGTAGCTGGTCATTCGACCAGCTGCCCTACACCCTTCTCTCTCTCTCTCTCTATCTCTGTATATATATATATATGTGTGTGTGTGTGTGTGTGTGTGTGTGTGTGTGTGTGTGTGTGTGTATGTGCATATGCATGTCTGTGTCTGTGTGTATGTGTGTGCATAATGTGAGTGTATATTATATATATATATATATATATATATATATATATATATAGACACATACATGGTTTCCCTAGTATTGGTTGATTTGTAGCTTAAATGGTCATCTGTATGGTCAGCACACTTTAGTCAATAATGCAGATGGCTGACAGATGTGTGAAAATGAGAAATCCCTGTGATTAGGGAATATGACCTTTCCTAAGGAATTATGCAGTCTCGGACTTAGTTTATGCAATTAGCAGGGGGTTGGGGGGGGCAGCCGTGTTTTTCTTTGTTGCATGTTCCAATGATTAGGTTCAGAGCATGTGCAGTAGTATGTAGACATTTGCTTCTTGACATGTGTCCATGTTAGTGACTTAGCAGTCAGTTAATAGTTGTCAGCAGATCTCTCTCTCTCTTTCTCTCTCTCTCTCTCTCCCTCCCTTGATAAATATATATATATATATATATATATATATATATATATATATATATATATATATATATATATCTTCTACTTCTTCTTCTTTCAGCTTTTTCCCGGTTAGGGGTCACCACAGCAAATCACCTGTCTGCTCATGATTGGAAGTGGAGTTTTTACGGTGGAGTTTTTAAGGCACACACACTCACGCACTCACTCCTAGGGCCAATTTGGAGTGTCCAATCCACCTACAGCATGTCTTTGGGATGTGGGAGGAAACCGGAGCACCCGGAGGAAACCCACGCGACCACAGGGAGGTCATGTAGACTTTGCACAGAAGGCATCCCAGCCGAGAATCGAACCAGAGAACCTTTTGCTGTGAGGTAGAATCTATCACAGTATAGAAAACCTCAATTTGGTGACTGTGCCTGGAGTGAGGAGACTTGGAGGCTTAGAATAACTTCCCAGCAGGACCATGCTGAAACCTCATTTCTGAGGTTTGCTGACCAATGGCTCACTAGATAGGAAAAGGATAGAAGGAAACATGCTAATATGTCCAGACAAAAACTGTTGTGCTAAATACAAAACTAAAATTGTCACATCAGTCCAAAAGTATTGTAAGTTGTCAGAAGTACCTCATTTTGTGTAATGAATATTAACAGATAGCTATAACTAAGTGCATCATATATCTAATTAGGAGAGTGTGACATGGCAAATTATGAAGATTTTACTATTATTTTCTTCTCATCTGAAATAGTCTGGCAACTAATGTTAAGGTGGTCTTTATCAGATCATTTTTGACTGCAGTGTCTACGAAATAATTACTAATGATCACCCAGGACTGATGTCATCTTCAAGAAACTTCCAAAACATCAACTTTAGTGAAAAAGTGAGTGCCGTCATGCTGAAACCAGTTCATGAAAAGCTGGTTTTGATTTTGTTGCAAGTGTTTTTTTATGTATTTCATATAGTACAAAGATGTTGAATATAAGGCAGTTTTAATTTTGCATAAATTGGAGAATTCATTATATTTTGCTCCACTACATATGTATGAGGTGAAATTGCTCAAGCTTCAGTAGCACGCAGATAAAAAAAAGATAAACAGCATAACACAGAATGCTGTTTCCCACAGAAAATAATTGCAGGTGTGGTTCTGTGTGTCCCAGCAATGGTTCACTTGTTATAGGGGATTTCTCTCTTTTTCAAGTTAGTACACCCACGTAGTTGGTATATATAAGTTTGGGGGAGCTTGTCCCCAACATCTGGGATACAGAGGGGTTCCCCCCTGCAAAAAGACTATAAAGGATTTTCTCACCTTTTGACTTTTGAGTAGTTTTTTTTTTATCCTTTCAACACATTGGCTTTCAGGAATTTGACGTTTCATAGTAGAATCAGTATATTCTGATTCATGGATGGGATTAGTGTGTGGGGGAGGGGTGAGACTTGTTCTCTTAGAAAAATTACTTGCTTTAAAGTTTGCTTGTTTGTTTGTCTTGTGCATTGATCTGACTATATGGTGAACATCCTCACTGAGATAGCTCACTCAAACAGAATACTATTTGTTCCTTTATTTCCACAAAATTTGCTGTCTGAGTTTTTAGAGTCTGCCTAGATCCTGTAATCAAACTACTGAGAAGGCCTGGGAGATGATCTTAATGGTCTTTTCTTCACAAAACTGACAAATGATGTTAACTAGAATAGCAGGAAATCATATTTTAAATGGAACAGTTTTTATATAAAATGCTGTACACAGTTGCCTTTCTGAGTGTCGGCTCACATAATAAACTTAGAAAGTAATTATGCTTTCAATTACACCATATTACTGTAGAACTAGTACACTTTGCAGATGTGAGAGTTAATCTGAGATATATTCATGGCAATAAATATCACTATATAACACCTGTCACTGTGCACTATTATTTCCATTATACTTATAGGTTCATAAGTTCATAGGTAGGTACTAAGCTATCTGCCCGAAGGCATTTATAAGCCTAGCCAGAATGTGTTGGCTTTCGCCACCTCCTTAGATTAGTTCCCTGTGCCTCTGTCCAGCAGAGCCACTGAAGTGATCCCTGGGGTAAACTTTCTGTTTCCCATTAACTCGTCAAGGTTTCTCTTGAAGAGTGTTAGTGAGGAGCTCTGCCTAATGTAGATTGGAATCTTGTTCCAAAGCATGGGAAGTCTCTGGGACAGGAATCTTTCCCTCCAGCACGTCCTATTTATTGTTGTGGTGAGGTTTAGATCCCTAGAGCATGTATCTCAAGGGGATAAGGTTTTCTTTAGGTGGAGCATGTCCATCAATTCTGGGTTGGACATGGCCTTGTATGTCAGGCAGAGATCACCTCTGAGTAGATGGTATGCAACCGAGTACAGCTGAAGTTTCTTCAGTCGAGCTGCATAGGGAATCTGTTTGAGGCCAATGATCCTCTTGGTGAGGTACTTCTGTGGTCTTTCCAGCTGTTGCTGGTGTCTTGTAAGGTACATCCCAAATGGGGCGTTGCACTCTATGATGGGTCTGATGAGTGATGCGTAGAGGGGCACAATGACCTCTTTTGATCTGGATGCAAACCCTTTTGTGATTAGGTGGGCCACATAGAAGGATTTTCTAACCACTTTGGCAATATGATTATCAAAGGAGAGATTACTGTCTAGCTGGGTCCCCAGATCCCTTATTACATTTTCTGTATTTAGGGGGCTTTGTGTGTAATTTGTTTTTTCCAAAGGGGATGACTATGCACTTTTTGGCATTTAGCTTGAGGCCATGATTTTGACACCAGGTATCCGTCTCAGTGAGACCCTTTTGGAGGATGTCTGCATCAGCCAGAGAGTCAATTATAGCCCGTAGTTTGCAGTCGTCTGCGAACTTGGCCAGCCATAGTCCTCCTGTGCTTGCCTGTACCTCTGAGAAGTATATGCTGAACAGGAGCAGTCCTAGGACTGAGCCCTGGGGAATGCCACTTGTAACCGATTTAGAGTGAGACCTAGCTCCCGCAACTCTCACCATGTGGGTTCTGTCCATGAGCCAAATTGACAACTCATCTTGTGACATAGGGGTTTATGTTCAGGCTTGTGAGCTTGTCTATAATACCAGAATGGGGAATGGTGTCAAAGGTCTTTGTGAGGTCTAGGTATGCTGTGTGTACCACCTTTCCCTTGTCTATAGCCTTGGTAACTGTCTCAAAGAAGTCCACCAGGTTTAGGAGGCATGATCTGCCCTTAACAAAGCTGAACTGGGTAGGGTGCAGTGTTTGGAGGTTCCCAATGTCTCTGTTAATGAGTCCCATGATGATGCGCTCCATAGCCTTGCAGACCAAGCTAGTCAGGCTTATAGGGCGATAGTTCCCGGGGTATGTTGTGGCTCCACCTTTGTGGAGCGGAATAACCAGGCTTACTATTTCATTTTTTAGTATTAATGCTGAGATGGTACAATTGCATACAACCTACTACTCATATGATGGGAATTAAAGTAATGCAGTTTTTTGCGTTTTACATAACTAACAATTGGAAAGCATACACAGCGATATTATGGAATACTTTAGGAAAAGAATATTTTTTCATTACCATGATGAGGAAACCTTCATTTCATATGCACACTATCTGCATATGCACACTATCTGCAGTAATGAATGTTACAGCAAAGTTGCAGGGAGATAATAAACATTCAGAATTGTACTCCTATTTGTTGCTTAGTTTAGTTTATATCACTGCATGTATAATGCTTAATACAGTTCTAAAAGACACTTATTTTACACATTTGTCAATCTCATAGTGTAACTATATGTAAATCATGTCTAGTTTAGAGAACATGAGCAGTTATGTAACTGCATTGCCAATAAGTACCTTCACTGCAAATGGTAATCCTACTAAATATGTACACAATATTGAGTAAAACAAAGCTCAGACTCAAATTGGATGAAATGCTCAATAAATTAAATGCAGTTTATCACTTCTGTTTACTTGATATTAAACAAGATATCATAAGACCTTGGTAAACAGGTAGTTTGGTTTGTTCACTATATAATGTTGCTTAACTGCTCCTAAGCTGTCAAAATTATATATTTTTTCAATTTTTATATATTATGATAACATTGAGAATAGGCAAGGCATTATTATTTCATTACAGTGGCCTGTGCCAACAGGTTTTTTAAGGTGGTACTTTTTACCCATTTAAGAAATAACTCTAGGGCATATGTAGGTTCATAAGTAAGCACTATGATAGCTGCCCTTGCAGAGCATTTTAAGCCTATCCAATTTTCCTTTTTGAGCTTGAAATAATCTAGCCCATTTAGTTATAGTTTGATCTTACCCATTCCATGTTCAATAATTGTATATTACCCTAATGACAGCAACTGGGATCATACAGTAGATAATCTGAGGAGACTTGTGCATGGGCTAAAGCATTTAAGTGCTGCAGCTGTCCATTAGTAGGACAAAGGGCAGTCCTGGGGCAAATTTTCTGTCTCCCATCCATAGATCTGACTTGCACTTGAATATGGACAGGACTGAGCTTTTTATGTGAATGGGGAGTCTGTTCCAGAGCAGCAGCATCCTCTGTGAGATATAGGTATACAGATATAGGTATACAGCACTACCTAATAATGACATGATGGTAACTACATAAATATTGTTCTAAATTATATATACAGTGCGGTAATAAGTGTATCATCTTAGTTTTTTCCACCTGATTTACATAAAGTCTAAGGTGTTTCTTCACACAGTTTTCATCTACCTCATGTTACCAGGCAGATGGAATATACCACAAGAGGATATAATAGCTTCATAAGAGTGTAGTGATGTTTAAAAAAATTGCATCGGGGTGTGTTGGAACAGGTTATAACTGCATGCAAATGCAAAGAGCCAAGTACAGGGCTTGCCGGTATAAATGAACAAAATGATGCAAAGACAAGGCAGTAAGTATATGTTGTAATTATGAGGACACATTAGTTAGCTGTGCACCTCATTTTCATGCTGCAGATGGTCAGGATCCCTGGTAGTACAAGCAAGTTACTGCACTAAAGACCGTCTGATTCTATCTCATCATCGTCCATGCAAACATGTGCCTGACTGTCTTGAAGGCTCTTCTGCTATTCTCCATCTTTATAAATAAACTTCCGTTGCCCTACCTACTCATCTCCCTCTCCAACTCTTCACAGATGACAAGGGACTGTTTCATACAAGCAACTGAATACTCAACCTCCAAAAAGACCTGCTTGTAGATTTCCTATCCCTAGTCTAGTGGATCTCCAACAAAATCATCCTTTTCAAACAGAAATATAAAAAACACGTAACTCTTTGCTTATTTTTGACCATGAGTTATTGCACAATGGCACCTCCTATATTGAGCCAACAGATATAGCCAACATACTGGACGGCAGATTCAGTGCCAGCTTTATCCCTCCCCCCTACAATGGCCCTATCACAATATCAGAAGAAAGCCTGTTACCCACCATTTCTGCAGCATAGGTAAAAGCTGCATTGCCCAAAGCCAAGAATACAGTGTCCATGGGACCTGATAATATCCCTGGCTGCATCCTACATGAGCTACAAAATGAACTGGCACCACATCTGTGTGCCCTGTTCAATCACAGCTTTATCTCAGGCTATGTCCCTAATGAATGGTGCACTGCTACAATCATCCCTCTCCATAAAGGGGGAGCAACTACATACCCTGGGAACTATCGCCCCATTAGTCTGATGAGTCTGGCATGCAAATCTATGGAGCACATCACCATGGACCTACTTAACAAAGATATAGGCAATCTCCAACTCTTGGCCCCCACACAGTTTGGCTTTGTCAAGGGAAGATCCTGCCTGCTGAACCTGGTTGACTTCTTCGAGGCAGTCACCAAGGCAGTGGATGAGGGTAAGGCACTGCATACAGCCTTCCTCAACCTGGCCAAGGCTTTTGATACCATTCCCCACTCAGGTATCACTGATAAACTCACCAAACTAGGAATAAATCCTAACATCACTAGGTGGGATGCAAATTGGCTCACAGACAGGACCCACAGTGAAAGTTGCAGATTCCAAGTCAGACTTTCGAGCAGTCATGAGTGGAGTCCCACAGGGCTCGGCCCTGGTCTCTCTCCTGTTTAGCATTTACTTCTCAGAAGTCCAGACCAACACAGAAGGAGTCTGGCTGACCAAGTTCGCTGATGACTGCAAGCAAGGAGTCATTATCAACTCCCCAAGTGATGCAGACATCCTCCGAAAAGGCCTCTCTGAGACCAACGACTGGTGTCGGAACCATGGCCTGAAGCTTAATGCCAAAAAATGCGTTATCATCCCCTTTGGAAAAAACTCAGTTCCCACAAATTACTACATTGATGGGAGCCCACTGAACACTGAAGGGACCATAAGAGATCTGGACACCCAGGTTGACAGCCACCACACCTTCAGCCACCACATTGCCATTGTGGTCAGAAAGCACCTCTATATGGCAGATCTTATAACCAAAGGTTTCACATCCAGGAAGAACAAGGTCATTATCCCTCTCTACTCATCCCTCATTAGACCAGTCATCGAATATAACACCCTGTTTGGCATGTACCTGACTAGATACCTACAACAGCTGGAGAGACCACAAAAGTACATCACAAAAAGGATCCTAGCCCTTAAACAGATGTCCTACATGGACAGACACAAGAAACTTCAGCTGTTCTCAGTCTCTTATCACCTACTTAGAGGTGATCTCTGCTTGACTTACAAAGCCATGTCCGACCCAGCCCTACTTGAAATGCTACATCTAAAGAAATCCCAATTCCCCCATACCATACGCTCCAGAGATCACAACCTCATTATCACAATTAACAGAATATGCTGGAGGGACAGGTTCATCTCCCAAAGACTGCCCATACTCTGGAATAAGCTTCCCATTCAGCACCTCACTGGCCCTCTTCAAGAGAAATCTTGACTAGTGGATGGGTAACAGAAAGTTCACTCCAGGGATCATTCCAGTTGCCCTACTGGATAGAGGCACTGTGAACTAACATTGGGTGGCATGGTGCCTAGGCATTTTTTTTGGGATAGGCTTGTAAAGGCTCCAGGGCCATTAGCCTAGTACACACCTATGAACCTATGAACACCACCACAGAAAACACTACCTATTTTAAATACCTATACATTTGTCTGGACCCTCTCTCATATTCTCCCTGTATCTCAGCTACACAAGGAAAAAGATAAAGCCTTCCTATGCTGGGCAATAAAATCTTCTCCTTTCCTACTAAAATGTCTAGAATAGTCTTAGGCACGGGCATTCTACTCTGTTACCCGAATACCACTGATTAAAAAAAGGCAAGGTGGAGGCATAGCTGTCCTTGTAGACAAAGAAGCATGTCTAAATGAGCCATATAAATGACTTGCTGAGCTACTGTGGAGACATGATGGTAAAATGATAATGAATTATCAAAAAGACTGCCTAAATTCTTTACGATAGTCGCTTATTTGAAGGGTACATCTATATAGTAAGTGAAACAGCCTTGGTAAATAAACTATGCTACATTTTTTAACATTTAATTTGAGGCCATTGCCCTTCAACTAGTTGTTAACATAGTTTAACCTACAATGGAACAATTGTGAGTCAGTTGAAGATTGAATAACAGCACCCAATTTACAGTTGTCTGCAAACTGAGTTAACCATAGGCCAGGAATGGTGACCTGAAGGTCTGAGAAATAAATAGAAAAATAGAAGAAGTCTCTAATAAAGTGAGACAGAATAGTTCATGTTCACTGGAAGACATTTGGTCAGCATTCTTTTATTTATAGTTATTGTTTTTGACCATTTATCCAAGAGTGAGTTTAATTTTGAGTTGTCTGAGTAATAAAAGCCAATAAAAGATATACCAAAACTGAGCCCTGTGATACACCTCTGATAACTCTTTTGCTTTCAGAAGTGGAACTTGTTACTCAAACCACATAGGTTCTTGACATACAACCAGTTAGCTATCCATTGCATAATATAAGGAATATATTCAGATTTACATGTCTGTCAATAATGTCTTCTTGAAGAATAATGTCAAAGGTCTTCGCCAGGTCTAGATATGCTGTACGTTAATTCTCAAGAAACCAGTGATGATAAGTTATGTACAATCAACGTTTCAAAGTATACACTGCTAAATTTAACCTACAAACATTTCTTCTGTGTTACACAAAACCAGTGCATACTTAGAAGAATACCTGTGATCCCAATAACATCTAGTAATGTCTTCTTGTTTGTGGTCAAACTTATAACATGTTTATGCTAACTTTAGTTGTTTATTCATTCATTTATATGTGTGCAATCCAGGTTATTTCAATATTATTATGTACATTACTCAATTAAGTAATGTAGTATTTATATCTGTGATGCCTTACATTCCTGAGATACAACATGAATACTTTGGTAATGTGTATATTGAGAGAGATGCATGAGAAAATGTGGAGATGCACCCAAGCATTCACACATATGTCTCCCCTCCTCATAACTTATTTAGCTGTTTGTGTGTTCTGCTGTAAACGTTCTCATAAGTACTGTCCTTAACATCTGTATGGTAGTAAGGCGATAGATTTCAAAATAAATAAGCTAACTACATGTTCAAGAACATCCACAACAAAAAAGGTTATAAAGTTATGTTACTATTTTTGATATAGTGCATGGCATTATGATACATTTAAGTTTTTCTGGCCTGACAGTTGCACTTGTTTTTGCATGTAGATTGCACAGCATGTGCATATGCAGAGTTATGAGCCATCCTTCTTTATTTGGGTAAAGAACACTGGGAATTTGGGTAGTTATGGATGATATCTGATGTTTATATTCATTATATTGGTGATGTCAACTTTCCACGCAATATGACTTCTGTTAATTTATTTATTTATTTGTATTTGTTTTCCAGGGTAGAGAACTGCTCTCCATGGACCTTTTTCTTAGCCCAGGAGTGGTATCTGATTAAGTGACTTTCTTAGAGTCACAGAGTCAGGCAAAGGAAGCTGAAGGAATCATAACTTGTACCACTGGACCACAGGAAACAGCTTGTTAACAAACGATCAATTGCTCTTTTGACATTTGGTAATGTAGACAAGATTATGATGATATTAACACTATTGACTAATTTGCCATTAGATATTCTTAAATATACCCACACACACACACACACACACACACACACACACACACACACACACACACACACACACACACACACAAATATACACATTTATAGTGATCTGTCACCTGTCCTTCAGCCATGTCTCAGCGACTCTTTTTAATCAGTTGTTTCCCCAAATACATTGTGTCCCAAAACATTCATCCTCATTAAAAGGTGCACTGCCTACAGACTTAATTACTGATGGCATATTTTGAGAACAAAGGTAAGCATTTAAGACTGGATGCAGACAAGGCACATCAAAGAATCATTTGTCAAATAAAACAAATAAAAGAACACATGATTTAGACAAGTTCACCTTTTCTACTGAAAATTAGTTTATGTATCACATGCTTTATGCATCACATACTGTTTTCAGGACGGAATATGTATAGCTGCATTTTGAAGCGAATGTAACCTGGCCATGGGCCATAAAATAGAGTAAGCAATGAGTTATAGGACTCTAAATGAACAATGACAAAAGGCATGTAACAATGTATTTGTTAGAAATAGGAAGTGATTTGTGTGACATTTTTCAAATGGTGTTTAGAGTTCCGAGAGATTCTTATTATAAAGTACAGAAGCATGCCAAGCAGTACCTTACTGATTATAACAGCCAAATGAAACAAAAAGTAGTTAAACTGAAGTTCATAAATGTAATTATCATCTACTTTGTTCAAAAGGACTGCTTAGAAAAGCATAACTTCCATCTCTTCTAGAAGCAGTTGTATAAAATTTACTAAAAATGTCCGTTTGCATTAGTTAATGTAAATATACTTTAGTAAGCCCTATTATAGTCAGCATCCTTATTTCAGTTCAGTTGCTTCCCTAGATTCAAAGCTAGATAGGTTTAGCCATGCAATGAGCAATTAACTCGATCATTGTCTCAGGGTTTATGACAGAGGAAAAATGTTCAAATGCAGGTTTGATTGGTAAACTCTTCCATTGGAAAAAAAAAATAGTATGCTAACCTGAATTAACTACTACCTTGTTCTGTTAACAGAAATATTACAAAAAAGAAGTGAAGAAGTCTGCAAGATGAATTGATCAGAAGGAGAAGAGATGTATCATCACTACAAAAGCAGAAATATAAATTTAAGCTGGCTGATGACAAACCCACAGGCAGCATATGAATTAAGAAAAAATGAGATGAATGAAAGAGCTTGAGGGGCACTACAGAACACAAATCATTAAAAGGGAATTGTCATTTTGTTCTGTGAGAAACATTTGCTGAAACACTGACATACCAGAAAGTTCAGAACATTTTTTTATAGATGATTAACATCCCCTGGCAAAAATGATAGTTGCTGGATTATATATAACATAATGTATAATCATTTGTGTAAAATGACTGATAGTATTTAGTAACCATATTGTCATGAATGCGAATGAGCACAAACCTTGTTTATGTGTGTAAGTACCTATAGATATATAAGTACCTATAGATATATGTGTCATGTCAAAGTGATTAGGCAGTGAGCACCCATGTTTTTGAAGTACTGTTATCCTTGAATGGAAACTGCAGAAAGAATTTTGTATATAGTGCAATTTTAAATGGTATTGAATCTATTCAGTGTGATCTATTTTCACAAGTTTATGTGGCTGACACAGTGACGCAAATTGTACTGAGACTTGGATATATGTTTTTTTTCCTCCAGTTGTTTCTCAAAGTTTAAACTATGAAATATGTAATTTACTGGCTATAGAGAAGATAACTGTTTGCATACTGAATAAGGATTGTTGTGTCAAAAAGAGAAATAAAGAGCAGTTTCATGCACCAGATATCCCTAAAAATGCATAAATATTATTTTGTATTCATATATCATTGAATTTAACTTAATTTTGCAATTCAGGTATTTATTAACACCAGATAAGTAAACTGTTCTTCTCAGATCACTTTAGCTATGTTCTGGGCCATAGTGGCAAGGAAAATGTAGCACGTAATGTAGAATTTACAGACAACAGTCAACCAGCATGTTTTGTGACGTGGAAAGAAAAATAAAATACTAGAGAAAACCCACACAGCCATATGGTGAAGAGGCACACTCTAAGGTAAGGCTTGAGCAATGGACTCTACAGATACAAGGGAGAAATATTTACCCATCAAGCCATGGCATCAGTGTGTTAACATCCATTATGCTAACCCTGAATTAACATGTTGATGCAGAACCAGGCAGAATTAACTTGGTTGAGTTAACTTATTATGCCTATAAAAGAGCATCATGATGTTGTGCTGCAGATCTGTAGAAATATGAACATTTCAAAAGTCCTTTAGTTAAGCTCCACAAGGTATAGGCAAATCTATAAGTACTTCTTGAGAATATTGGTAGATTGAGCTTTGGTTTTTCTAGTCATATCAACCATTTGGTTAATGATAGTTATTGAACTGTAGGTCGTATAAAAACAAAATGTGTAAAGTCTATGAAATCAGATATGATGACGTCATTGTTTGTTAATTATATTAGACCCAAACTTGAGTGTGGAATAACAATATGGAAATGTTATAAAGCAAGCATGAGAAAAGTTGAAAGAGTACAACAGAAATATACTGAGGGTATCCATTGATGTGAAAATGTAAGTTATTATGAAAGACTAAAGTATCTGAACTTGTACAGAGTCTCCTGTAACTATTTAAGAGGAGACCTTATTCAGATATATAGGTCATGTAGAGACAAATACCTTAGGGAATGTTTGGGTTTAATCAAAAACTAGTAGAGAATCATAAGACAACCTATGTAGAAGACTATATAGGAATAGGAAGTGTACCAATTGTTTTTCTGAGAGAGTAGATGATGCATGCAATAGACCACCAAATTACATTAAAGCAACCACTCAATTAGATATTTTTAAGAACAGCCTGAACAATTATTATGAGGACAACTACTTAGATATATTGGCAGGCTAATAGGACATTATTACCCTTTCTTGTAATATTGTATGTATGTATGTATATACTTGCTTTAGAAGGTAATAGATTCTGAAACAGGAAGTAATCAGAAGATCTAAACTATTTTCAGACTGCTAGATATATGGTTTGTTACTCAGAAAACTGAAAAAAATACAATATGTTTAACAAATGTTATGGTAAAGGTGTTCAAGAAAAATGTTGTATTGTGAATGGACAGCTACCATGACAGTGATGAGACAGTGAAATGATGTGGAGCAAAACTAAACCACAGAAGAATCACCCAATATAGTTCAATGGATTCAAAAATTAAAGTGCATTTAGTTGTATTCTGAAGATTAGGATTTAAATCTCACAGCTTCCAGGTTTGTATACTGAATAAGTCTAAGCTATTTCATCAGACCAAAGCTTCTGCCTTGCTATGAACACTAAGACTTGCTGTTAATAGGCTTACATGGTAAGCAAAGAGTTAAGTACATAAAATATTACATGCATTTAAATGCAGTGCATGTATACATACCTATGTAAAACTACTTAACATGAAAGACCCACAGAAACACTGAAAGTTGACATCATGCGTATTACAAAAGAATTAAGACTAAGTTTCAGATGTTGTTTTGCAAGCAGTACAGTTTCAAAAATATTGAATAGCTTATAGCATCTGAGGGAAGGTAAGTACTGGAGTCGTGAAGTTACTGTTCATATGGTGGCAAGTCTCCAGCTTGAGGGCATGCTATGAATAGGTGAGCACTGTAAAAGTTTCATCTAAACTGATAACAAACTGAATAACAGTGGCGGCTGGTGACTTCAAATTAAAGGAGGGCTGCAGGAGACAGCTGAATGGGTGGGGCCAATGGGAAGGGGTGTGGCCAACTAGAAAGGGGTGGAGCTATGCTCAAAACCACAACAACTGGAACTTTAATTAAATACACTGCCCTGGGTGCCAAACAGTCATTACAAGAGTCCAATCAAGACAAAATGAAGTGTAGAAGAAAAAAATATTTCAATGCATTGGCTACATGACAACTTACTTAATATCCAGATGGAAACAGGTTGTGAGGCATGAAAAAATAAATTACTTTTTAAATACATTACTGGAATGCCAGTCAAAATCAAGTATAAAAAAACAAGCAGCACTCAACTCAAACCACTACTCCTTGCACTGCAGTTCTAATTATAATTTATATTCAGCTTTATAAAATTACCAAGTAACATGCTGAAAGTAGCAATCTCTGTGATACCCCCACTTGTAAAAATGTTTCTTATCCAAAAAAGACCTGCTGCCTGACACAACTATTTACTTGTTTCATGGGGAAGACATGATCAAAGTAAAAAATGAACAGCAAACAAGAAACCAGCTCAAGATAAATTGCTTAAAGGATTCCTGCACACGTTATGGACCACACATGATAGATTAACATTCTGTTTAGTTTACGGGTAATGCCTGCAAAGATGACTGCAAGTCTCCAACAAAAGATGACTGCAAGTCTCCAACAAATGTAATGAGCTTCTGAAAATACTGTAATCATGTCCTTTTATTACAAATACTGTCATATGCATTTCAATACCCAAGGCTTATACATTATCTAGTTATGTAATATTCTCTGCATGGCAACAACGAAAAGGCTGTCAATGCTGGTAATTCTTTAACAGTATGCTTATTAAAGCTTACTTGCATCTTACAATCTCTGACAAGCTTACCTGATGGTCATTAAATCATTGCTACTTAAACAGAGCAACAGGGCACTGTGACAGCATGCATTTCCTGAATAATAAGAAGCATAAATCAACAGTATAAAAATATGACAGAAAACCAGAACATTCTGCAAAATCAAGGACAGATGAAAAGCCACGGTCGTACTTGTGGTCTACCTTGGATGGGGGAATACTCTGCACACTTACACTGCATAACTGCTCCTTGCCTTCCTTGGACACATCCAGAGCCACTACAGTGGAGAACGGGGTGCAACAAGTATGTCACAATTTGAAATGTCTCTGGCTGACAGTGATGGCTCTGCCACTCATACCGCTCAACTTCAGAGCAAGAAATCTGGACAAAGCCATACATAGAACTAGAAGTGGGACACAGGCCCAAAAATAAGGAACATTTTTAAATATTGCTCTTATTAACTTAGATAATAGAAGAGTAGTAGGTACTGCATTAGTACGAATTTTCTGAAGGGTATGAAATCTGAAACTCAAATGTCTGCCATTGTTTTTTAACTTCAATCTTTAATGACTTGCCACTAATTTGCCAGAAAATCACAATTTTATGAAAAACAGACCAAAAATGTGATGCAAAAATATAAAGGTGCCACACAATACAGCTGGGAACCTGTCAAAAAAGGGACACCTTTTTAATATTAACACAGTTAACTTGAGCAGCTAACAAAATAAGAGCATTTACATGCATTTCTGAAATAAAAGTAATCTATAACTCTGATCATTACAGTTATATAGAATTGTAATCCCTCCATGTTTTCTTCCAAAATTGCTATTTTGAGGAGGGATTATTGGGGGAGAGCAACATTTTGAGCCAAAATTGGGGACAATTGAGAGGTTTGGATATTCCTTCTACAAAGCGATTTGCACGTACCTCTCAACCTCTTAATGAAGGAAATCTGGACAAGGCCAAATATATTGGGGGAACTTACAAACACTACTAAAATTGCTCTTGTATAAACTTAAGACAGTTGATAAAATAACAGGTCTTGCATTAGCATGCATTTTTCTGAAGGTTATAACGTCTGAAACTCAATGTCTTTCATTTAGTGACTTTATTCCTAAATGATTTGCTAGAAAACCACAAATTTTATGAGGAACAAACCAAAAATAAGAAGCAAATATCTATTCATTCTGCAAAAAAATGGACAACTGAGAGGTATA
>NC_056737.1:1529176791-1529214291 GCF_019279795.1 Protopterus annectens | reverse complement strand
AAGCAAGATCTCCGTTGCTTTTTTTGTGTGTTTCGCTATGTTAAATGAGTTTAACATGGCGAGACAGTTTTAAAATAAGCAACGGACATCTCCGTTGCTTATTTTAAAACTGTCTCGCTATGCTAAACTCATTTAACATAGCGAAACACTAAAAAAAAGCAACGGAGATCTTGCTTTCTCCGTTGCTTTTAAAACACTGCCTCGCTATGTTAAATGGGTTTAACATAGCGAGACAGCTTTAAAATAAGCAATGGAGATCTCCGTTGCTTATTTTAAAGCTGTCTCGCTATGTTAAACCCATTTAACATAGCAAGACAGTGTTTTAAAAAACCGAGTTATACTAATGGAAAAAAGTCCGGGCGACCGGACCTTTTTCCATTAGTATAACTCGATTTACAACGGGCACGCTGGCCAATCAGCGTGCACGTTTTGGGGGGATCATGGTGTAATATACAATAATCTAATGGCACACTGAATACTAAAATGTTCAGGAAGGAATGCCATGTGAATAGCCTATTAAGGAAGGATAGCATGCCTCCTCAGTATACCTTTAGGAATGTTGCACACAACCAGGTTTACAGAACTTCCAGATTGAATGTCAAGGAAGATGACTTCAAAGAACAAATGGAATTGATAAGTACAGAATTAATAGAGAGAGGTTATGACCAACAACTTGTCAATAATAGTATAAAAACAGTAAAGAACCATAGTCATAGTAGAGCTAAGTCTTACTTCTCTGAGTCTGTAGGCGGTGTTATTCATAATGGAGATTATAGGAAACAGAACCAGCAGCCACTTAGAATGTGTTTCAGTTTTTCGAGGAACATAAGGCAGTATACTGACATCATAAGTAAGCACTGGAATATTTTAACATCTGATAAACAAGTGAGTAATCTAGTAGGAATACATCCACAGTTCACCTACAAGAATAAAAAATCATTAAGGAGACGATTATGTACCCCAGAGATCAAATCAGGACTATAGATACACCAGGGACTAGACCATGTGGCAGGTGCCAATTTTGTAATTTCATCACCCTGGATAGGGAATTCAAACATCCTGATACAGGTATGATCTATGGATTAAGAACTAGTGCTAGGTGTGATAGTTCACAGGTTGTTTATCTTGCTGCTTGTCAAGTATGTAATAAATTCTACGTGGGCAAAACTGACAGATTGCTAAGCGACAGAATTAGGGAACATATTTATCACATCAAGAAGGGTAGTTCATTTAATGCTCTAGCAAAACATGTCAAAGAGACACATGACCAACATACTTTTAAATTTATGGTGCTAGGAAGATGGTATGAGAATCATAGGGGTGGTGATATTAGGATTCAGACAGAGAATTTAGAGGCCAACTGGATTGTCAGATTAATAGCAAATGCAGGACATGGCCTTAATGACCATGTACTGATGAGACTCATCTTGAAGAATAGACCATTATGTAG
This sequence comes from Protopterus annectens, assembly GCF_019279795.1. Taxonomy (NCBI): domain Eukaryota; kingdom Metazoa; phylum Chordata; order Ceratodontiformes; family Protopteridae; genus Protopterus; species Protopterus annectens. Next base: position 1,529,212,841 of record NC_056737.1, on the reverse strand, counting down.
ATAGAATATGTTTGTGTTCGTATGGTTTCTAACCATATATTGCATTTGTGCATCCTTTTAATTTAGATAGGAAATGCCATGTATTTTATTGTGGTTACATTTTATATTGCATTTATGTACCTTTAAATGTTATACACCTTGTGATCATGTGATTGTTGAATGTTTGATATAAGTACAGATGTGGGAGTGCCGCTTTATATACACCTGAAGAAGCATTCAGTTTAAGTCCTTGTGTTTGTGTGAATAAATCAGCTGAAGAATCTGGAGCCTTGCCTCTGTTTGTTCTTTTTTATTGGATTGGTTCTGTTTCTACACAGAGGTACCTGGTTACTGTTGGACTTTTTGTCCTGTTTACATATATAATGTATGTATGTATGTATGTGTGTGTGTGTGTGTGTGTGTGTGTGTGTGTGTGTGTGTGTGTGTGTGTGTGTGTGTGTGTCTGTCTATATTTATTGTGGTAGGAAGGTTACCAAACTTTTGGGAGTGAAATGACTGACAGCATATTAGTCTATATTGTTTTCTCTGAATAATATAAAAGAAAATATGCGCATAGGAATTAATGGCTTTGCTCTAAATCCTAGTACTTTGTATATCAATGTATATTTGTAGTTGTTACTTAAAGAGTTTTGTCACACTTTACTAGTGTATCACGGCATGGGGTCACTTAAGTACCAAAATGCATCTTGCCTTACTCCATTTTTATCTGTTTGGGCCTTTTTTATATTATTTAATGGATGCATTTCTGCTCTTGTGCAGAACACACCCATTAAAGTCTAAGGATGCCTTTCAGTTTTTCCCCGAGTGGTCACTCAGATTAAAGAGCATTTTTTCATTTTCATTGAGATCAGCATGGGAAAACAAATTTTATCAGTATTCGTATTTTATAAACAGGAAATTGAATGTTCACCAAGTGTAGGAAAATGTTAATTGGGGCTTTATGCACCATGTGTGGTGGTGCAACATCACAGAGTGTGACAATACACTTTAAATTTGTGTTGCTCTGTTCAAAGATATTAATCTGGGCCAGAACTGTATTTTGGATTGCATGCTTTCTAACGTGTGCACTTTAATTGCATATTTCTATACCTGCAGTTATGTTGTTAAATTTATGTGTTGTTGGGCTGGGATTCATAGATATTTAGCATTTTGCACAGCATGAATTATTACAGTTAGCTGTAATGCACTGAGCATATCTGCCAACTGCTCAGATTTTTGCAGACTGTCTAGATTTTTGGCTTGTATTTTTGATCTGTTCCTCATAAAATATGTGATTTTCTGGCAAATCACTGAGGATTGAAATCACTACAGATGAAATGTTAGGGACATCACTAGTGTCAGCTTCATGATTCCTAATCCAGTTCCTCAATATAATGCTACATGTGCAAAAGTATATCTGGTTCGCAGGACATCAGAGGAAAAAAAACATCATGTAGGCCTTTTATGACCTATCCATTTCCATGAGGTATTGGATGCCAGAGTCAACACATATGTTGCTATCAAGATACCACTTACCCCAAAGGGCCTGCAGTACACCAACAAGAATGGTTTCCACTCCCTGAACTGCCAGATGGCCTGTCATGCCCAGGACATTACTTATAATGTGTACAACATCCACCCTGTCGGTACACTTGATTCACACATTTGGCACACATTTTATGGATACTTGCCCAGGGCATTACTTATAATGTGTACAACATCCACCCTGTCAGTACACTTGATTCACACATTTGGCACACATTTTATGGATACTGATGGCTCCTACAAGGGAACTTTCCACCGGGACATCTGGTGGTAGGTCCATACATATGTGAGATATGCAGGTTTGTATCTAAAGGAACAATGCAGGCAGAGAGCAGCTCACATATAATATGTTGTTTGCTATATGTTTTGCAAGCAATGCTGGTGTATGCGCTAGAGCCCTGGTTCATGGCCCCCACCTCCAATCCATGAACCATGCAGGAAACAGCGCATAACATGTGTAATCCCAAAATATAGTAGAGCCCACATTTGGGCTATTATTTCTGGAGGGGGTACTGCAATGAAGTGCTAGTATATGTAACAAGCTCATTGTTGTATGTTTCATGCTACACAACATGACATTTCAAAAATAACTGAAGTAGCAGGTGAACATCATGCTAGGTCCTTCCCTACTAGTTGTAAATGCAACAGCAGAAAGGGAGGGTGGAGATTCTGAGAAGAAGCATATAGCATTAGTTCCATAGTTTAGGCAGAGGTGGCACAATACATTGCATCACATCTATAGGCTATAATACAAACAGCACAGAATAAATTGAGCTATACATTATCTCACCCAGGCTATGTAGGGTAGTGTATGGACTAGCCATGCTGTGAATCAAATATCACCATTCCTTCACAGGTTATAGGGTGGGCATCATGACTTACACAGATGGTAAGGAACGGAGTGGCAGGCAACTGCAATACAATAATAATGGGTAAAGCCAATGGAGGTTAACATGGAAGTAACATATTCTTAGAGCTTATTGAAGTCAGGGATCACATTAGAGTCATAGCTAGGTCATCTGATGCCTTTGGCAGTTCCCACACTAGTGTCTCCTCAACCAAATCTTGAGGGCCAGTTCTATAAATGTTGCAAGCTGCTTGCTACAAGTGTAACAAGCACTGTGCTACAGTTACTAGTACTCACTGAGCTTAAACCACAGCTGTGAATTCTCTACTGGCATACGTTTCAATCCATCTATCCATCCATCTACAAAGCCTTTTCCCATCTTTTACACATTGGATCAGGGTGTCACATCAACAATGACCATCACCTAGTGCCAATGATCATACTGCTGTGTGGATATCCCAGCTGCTTATTGGCATACATGTATGAAACTGCAATATCCTCATAGCTTAATAAATGAATGTTGGTACTCAACTCATGTCCTTTCTGCACCTGCTCCGAAAAAATTGTGCCCAGGGCAGCTACCTTCTTTGTCCTACCATAGTTACAGCCCTAAATGACATTCTTCAGTGGTGCAGTGAATCTGCCATGATATGGATATTGGTAGTATCCACTGTCAGCTTTCATTGTTGGAGCTTGACATGCTCCATGGCAGGGAAGTGACAGAATTACAAGACTGTGCATGGTCACCTTCCAAGATGTAGCATATGTGAATCCAGATGAGTGCCATTGCCCATGACCTGGTTGGCACCTATAACTGGGATGGCAGGTTATCTCCCTACAAGTGACTATGATGCTGTCCCAACAACTGACATTTGTCTATGTATTTTGACTTGCATAGTCTGTGGCTGACCTCCTTGCATCCAGCCCATCCCACAGTGATGAACTGTATTGGTTTTAAGGCTAACTGGACTAATGGGATGGCAGTTTCAATGTGTCTCATGTTGGCAATTTAAAGGCCACATGACCTCAGCAGCATCACATGCTGCCTGTTCCAATCCTCCATTTCACAAACCACAGAACATACTCAAATTCAACACCGTGTTGTGGGTGGTGGCATCTGTGCCTTTCTCACTAACCTTCACATCTTCTGAGTAATGCTGAGTGTTATAGTCATTTCACAGACAATTCCATAGTCATGGTGGTGCCCCACTACCTGTGTCTGTCCTTTACAATGGCCTTACAGACCTCAGAATTTGTACGCATGTCAGATAATGTGGGAGCTAGAGACACAAGTGGAGCCTATGCATGACTGTTGTGCACTGGTGAGGTCGTGAGGTCAACCATTATCTTAACAAGAGCATTTGTAATAAGGATATGTGTGACCTCTCCTATTGTATTGTTCCATATAGTGCCATTGTGTAATAGGACCACGCCATCTGCATGCTGTCAGCAGCAGCAGCAGCCATAAGCCTCTTACTGATATCAGTTCTGTGTTCTCCTGTTGGGATGGATCCTCCATTAGTGGAACCTGTGACAGCATGGATACATATAGTACCATTGTCAACCCACTCACATATTCCTCTATGACACCTGAAGCCTGCATACTAATGAACATTAAAATATAGTTACAGCATAGTTAGCAGACAATGCATATCATACAGGTTGTTGAGTTGCTGACCAGAGGTACCTGGAAGGACAGCTATGCAAAAGGTCCTTGGTCAGTCCTTCCCTTCAAATATTCACAGAAGTGTATTGTACTGCACTGCAATTGACATTACTTAAAAGTGCCAGCCAAGGTCTCGCATTCAAATCACCACCAGGTATGAGGAGCTGCTGCCCCTGGTCAGAGATAGAGAGACATTAAAATTTCCTCAATCTCACCAAGTTACTTCAGTGTTGCTGGTCCGCTCTTTCTGGTGGATCTGCTTGTTGCAATGTCCCATGCCTTGTCCTTTATATGGAGTATTATATCAGTAACAATTCATTGCATTTCTTGTAGAGTCCTATTATAGCCACCTGCAATATTCACATTCTTCAGCAGTCCTTACAAAATCTGGTCTCAATCATACTTGCCTAAGGCACCTTTGACCAGGAAGTGCATGGTGCCTGCAGTAGCATGTCATTGTCCGGTCTAGTGAACTTTTTAAGATGATGCTTTCCTTAGCTGTCCTTATCAGTATCTGTACACCTGTGGGAAAAACATTTCAGTCAGTAAGTGTATATGCTATTCAGTAGGAGACATATAGCTATGGCCCCAACCCTCCTTTTTTGAACCTATTTTTAGTACACCTAATGCTATCTGCAGCCGTCTCCATTTACATACTGCAGCTATGGATTATTAGGGTTTACTATCAAAATTAAGAAATAACTTTGTTCGACTACTGTTACGTTGAACAAATGGTTTCCAAGTTTCTCTCAATTGCACTGTAAAATAGCGAATCCATAATATTGTGACAGTCTTCCTGTTCCAGTTGTGGCTAAAACAAAGGCAGTTCAAATTACATTTTTCAGAAACACTGAATACCGAAAACTGGCTTTAACATGTTTGACATTGGACTAAATAATGCTTCTATTTTCAACATTTATTTAGGCATTCTAAATAAACGAACAAAGTAATTTCTTCATTTTAATGTAAAACAGTTATTAGCTGCAGTTAGTGCTATATGCAGGCTCCACCATTTCTATACTGTAGCCATGCCTCAACAGATGACCCTGGAACCTCATAGAGCCTGTGGCACATCTTTCCCATAACTTCCTGTGTTCTTCATTAGAAACCAACCCCCAGCTACAGGCAGATAGTACAGCATCAAGCCAATATTTTGATTTCCCAGTTACACATAAGCCATGACAACTGAACCACTGTTCCAAAAATCCACAACAAGGTTTGTTGTTGCTGATGATGTTCTTTACCAGGCAAGACTCCTTCTTAACTATGGGAAGCTCCACGTCTAGAGAGGCTTTTCCTGAAATTTCTCTATTTCCAATTTGCATTTGCTATAAGTTTTGTTGTATAAATGACACCAATACTTGATATTACAGTAACAAGACCCTGTTTTCACAGAGATTGTGTGAATAAAACCATTTATAGATTAGCACCTAGGCTGACTGCCCTTGCGAGGCATTTTAACCCAAGGCAATTATCCCTTGTAAGACTCAAACCCTGCACCTTGTGTTTGCAAGGCAAACACCTTAACCATTAGGCCACCCTCCTTATAAGTAAAGTGCTAGCCATACATAGTGTCATTAACCATGCACATCACAGTGAACATGAATCATGTGATCTATATGCCTATACATATGGTATGTGTACTCTCATAGCAGAATAGTGAAGTGCTCTGGTCATGCTACCACCATGTCTGCACCACAGTACAACTCTATGTTGAGTGACTGATTCAGAAACATACAACTATGCACATAAACATACCATTTTGCTCCTCAAGTGAACCTAATAGAGTGACCATGGATACATCAAGCAGGGGGGAATGCAGGGCTCCAGTTTGCTGTGTGGAGGGAGCAGAACTTTCCTGCATTTCTTTCACAGGAACTTTAGGTAGTGCCTACTGAGCAGTTTGTGATCACCCTTTCTGTAAAGCAAATGCCAGGCATGAGCTGGTTGGACTGGTGATTGATGCCAATGGTGTCATGTTGAGCAGTACTGGCCTAGAAACTTGATCTAATCCAGAAATGACAAGTAGAGGTGCAGGAGAGGCAGCTTCAAGTATACAAATGCCTTTCACTATCATACCTGCATAACATGCACCATTAAGAGTACAGACGTTTTTGCAGCAGCAGGTGTGTGGCAGCTGAACATGTTTGGGTGCCGCAGAAGGTGAGAATGACTCTCCCCATCAGTGGGGTGTGTATGATGTCTGCACCCGTCTATTGTACAATTGTGATTGTGCTCAGAGCATATGTACGTGACAATTTTATTTTCCTGTGGTACCATCTTTCTGCATGTAGAGTGTGTTTAGGCAGGGATATCCCTATTTGTGAAAATAACCAGTTAGGCTCATTTATTTATGTATAGCACCTAGGATGCATTACTACATCCACAGCTAAACTTTCAACTTCAGAAAGCTGTGACAAACCAAAACAATACGAAGTAAGGTCGAAAATAAGGGACACTTTTTAAATTGACAGTGTTCCTTTAGAAAGTTGACGCAATACTTGTTTTAAAAAAGACCAAACTAGTACTTTTCCCCAAATTCCCATCTCATAAAAAAACAAAACATTTAAACTTTTCTCTCTTGATAATACAACCATTAAAGTCACTTCTCATAGCAAACTTTTAGGGGTGATAGTGGATGATAATCTTACATTTGATCTACATATACAGAATTTCATAAGAAAAACACATAAAAAACTAGGGATGCTTTACAGAGCCAAAAGCTTTCTCACCAATCCAATTAAGACTACACTTGCCACTACCTATCTCCTCCCTGCTCATCTTTATTGTGCTCCCATCCTTTCTAACCTCCAGGCTTCACAAAAATTAAAACCTGAAAAATGCTATAACAAAGTTGCTAAATTTGCAGCACATACCCCTTTCAGAACCCACCACTATATAACACTGAAAAGCCTCAATGGGTTAAAACTACCACACAGCTTCTTACTACCTATAAAATTATACCACATCCATCTGCCTGTCCAGCACTAAAAACATTCTACACAACTATGTTCCCAGTCGGTCATTGCAATCTAGTCACCAAAAACACCTGTCTGTCTACAAATTAGACAGAAAATTCACCCCGGGGATCACTTCTGTGGCACTCCTTGACAAGGGCACAGGAAAATAATTTTTTTGGGTGTCGAAAGCCCATGGAACCTTTTTGGCTAGGCTTATATAGGCCCCAGGGCCAATAGCCTAGTACCTACCTATGAACCTATGTACCTATGTCCAGTTGTGGAAGAAGAAGAGGTGAGGTACGGTTACTTTTGTTAGGCCAGTTACTGCCTCTAGCACTGGGTTGCCATTAGCCATCAGATCTATCTGTCAACAGGAGTGATCCCCTTGGTAGAGATGGCCAGCATAGGTAGCAGGTGCCTTCCATATCTTCTTCTCAGGAGGGAACAAAGGCTCCTCTGTTGAAAGCAGACTGGATGGACTTCCTCTGATTTTCCAGTGTCTCTTGCAGAGGCTTGTGACTGCTGAGGCGAGCAAACAGCTAGATCCTGCCTTGACAATCCAGAGCATCATATTACACAAGTGCAGCTGTGAGTCTTGGAGACCCCACCGTTCATATGGGGACATCAAAAATGTAGCTAGCCAATACCATCAGCAACACAATATGATATGGTTACCCTTGTGTGTTGACCTCTGGTTGCAGTTCTGTCCTTTTCTACTTTCTATATATAAATGTCAAAGAAGCATTTCTAACATAAATACTGCAATACTGATGTAATGATAATTAATGTAAATGACAATACCTCAGTTATGCCCATGAATGAAAATAGACATGCTAACAAAGGATGTGATAAGTATATAAAGCTGCATTACACATGTTAACAAAATGCTGAGTTAAGATAACAGCAAGGGCAAAAGATACATTATGAGATGAATGCACAGACTGCAGTTATTACATATACGATGTATATAATGGGAATTTATGTATACAAGCTGACACTACTACTGAATTCTCCACCTCAGCATGTATGTTGTGCACATCAGAACTGGACATGTTTTTGCAAATAAATGTCAGCGGTACTCATAAGAAAGGGGTTTATCACCTATAAACATGCGATACATAAGCAATTGTTGTATAGTCATGTAAATGCTTGACACTTAACATATATAACTGACAAACAACACAGATCGGATGACATTTCATGATTCCAAGTGATCCACTGGTACTTTGCAAGCTTGTCAGGCATTGTTATACTGGTCATGCTCACATGGAATTACAGGAAACAGTAACATAAGAGCAATTCAACAGCACCAAAACACAAGAAAGTGTCATAACAGAAGTCCAATCACAGTTATGATGGTCTGGCAGCATGCCATACAGTAAAAAAATGTTTATGGAAACCCTTATCTGTCATTAACTGTACAGTGTGATGAAACAATTACAGAAACAAGGAAATCTCTGGATGAAGACAAGCAATACAATGCATAATTATTTTGGAAACAGGTAATGCCTGTGAGCAATGAATGACATAATAAACATTTGCATCATGACATTTTTGAATACATGCCAAGACAGACATCAGAGAGATGCATACCAGTCATGGACACCACAGAAATATGCATATCATTCATGTCATGAAGGACCCCCTTGAAGGGCTTACAGCACTTTCCTAACATGAGGTGCATGGATGCCCTATCTTGTAGGACAGAAGCCTAAAAATGGTGGCCCTCTCAGTGTGCCATAACTATTTTCTGTGTGTACGCCATTGCTGTCCAACACAGTTGCCTGACAGACAGACAGATATTACCAGATTCAAACCCCTGCCTATAATACTAGAATCTCTACAAACCTACTGACTGCATGTGCCACAGGAGGTAGCAGCAGAGGCTGTCACAATTAACTGAAATCAAAGTGTAACATAGGAAAGCAGATAAGAATATAATATAAACAATTTGGTTTAGTTAGAATGCTAAAAAGGAGTTGAATATGTTACTGTCTCTGTGTAGGTATGTTATACAAGCCAGTACTCAATGCCTGTGTCACAGGAGCAATCACAGCATGACTTGCTCTGAACGACCATTTCACTGCTATGCAGTCACAACTTGTAATGATATATCATTGCACAACATAAAAAATGGTGTCTGGGTAACATCATTACATTCATATAATGTTACCCTTTTAAGGAACTGAAGAGCAAGCTATGTGACTCTACCAACTAACAACATGTGGATGAACCACAAGTGCCCCAGTGGAAGTTTTAACACAAGTGTGACACTCCACCTATGCTAACTTATTATATCTGATGTATGTGTCATTACCAATCTCTTTGAGATAAAAGCAAAAATGTGTAAACCAGTCCTGAATTCATTTACAGTCGCACACACAATTGTTGAAATTAATCACTGCTGTAGTCAAACAGCGTACCTCTCTATTTACACATTTTAGAGAATATTGAAAGAAATTCAAATGCTACATGAGAAGGCTGATTTTTAAAGTGAGAGAGTGCACATTAGAAAGAATGACCTCTTCAGTGTGTTGCACAGAAGATGTGGTTGTGAAAGGTGGGATAATGGGATGGTGGAGTCATCTAGCAGTTTAAAATCTTTCTTTAGAGTAGAAGTTGATTAAACATAGCTGTGTTGGGGGTATATGCTCACCTGATTTATACCCCCCCACACACACACACCCACACACACCAACCCACACACACCCACACACATATTTCTTTAAATTTTCTTTGTATTTCAGCTAAACTAATCTGCTGATATTCTTCCGTATTACTTAACATGTGTAACATACTGTGTACTTATTGGTCGGCATTCATTACTACTAGTCCCCCTCCCTTGTCACTTTTCATTATTCTGAGTTTCTGATTATTTCTTATTTCCATCAAACATTTTCTTTCATCAGTCATCATATTAAAATATTTGCAACATTTATTTCTTGCTAATACAGCTCTAATTTCAGTCTCACAGATGCCTTCAAACACTTTCAAATGTATTATAACAGGGTTGGATTAAAACAAGAAGGTTTTATAAACTTAGAAACTCTGGTTTGCACATTATGTAATAAAAAATTAAAATTTAACTTTCTAATATATTGTTTCAGTTTCAACAAAGTTCGTACACAGTCTGTCCTTCTTGTGGGCACAAAATTAAGTCCAAGGGACAACACCTTAATATGCAATGAAGTTAAATGAAAATCAGATAAAATAAAAATTCAAGTGTTGTTATTACCATTTGTATTCAATTGTCCATGAATGATCCAGAAAGTGTTGACTCCCTGGTTCTCATGGCTCTCGTTTTCACCCCCTCTTCTTTGAAATAAAAAAAAATATAAGCTTAGCACCATTCATTTAATTAAATATTCCTTCATGATTAACGAAGCAATTATTACTTTTCCTCACCAGTTCAGCTCCTCTTAGGATAGCTTAATTTCAAGTACTGGATGTACTTATAGAATTGCCACAAGAACTACTCTGTATATTCCTCCCCCATGGAATCATCATATCTGATTAGTTAAGAGAACTGTCAGTCATTGTTTTACTCATAGAAGCATTTAAATGAAAATTACTTTTGGAAACAAAACTCTTTTTGTCATAAAGTGAGAATAAGCTGTTGAATTTTCATAAGCAACTATATCTCTCACTAACTTATTATGTTTATGTGTAATAAATCTTGTTCATGCTATTCAACATCACGAAGGCAAGCAGAGTAATAAATATTCTTACTGCTTTGAGTATATAACTGCTGAACTAATTTCATAATATCAGCTCTTAGATTAAACATAATCTTTTTATTATTGTCTATTAACAATGCTAGCAATTTTAAGCCGGCCTGGTTAAAAAAATCAACCAGAACAATATAAAAAGAGTTAGTCACATTATTTCCATTAGGGCATTCAAAAAATGGATCTTCAGAACAGTAGATAGCTACCTCTTCGGGTCTGGTGTTCATAGGTCCCAATTTTGTTAAGGTTTTGTAAGTAAATAAATAATGTTTTTTATACGCTTAAGATTTTAAATTTTACTGTGGCACCTTAAATGGAAATTGGTTAATAGTGTGATGTAATGAAGTGTTAATGAGTATGTATATATAAGTATCAAAGTTTTTAAGTGTTGTTTTTAGTTCTAAAGAAGTCGTAAGACGAAAGCAGAGAAAATAAAGTATATACTAAAGAAATGTGAATGTATGTATTCATCTTCATTATCCTATTGACCACTGTAATATGTGCATCCAACTCTTAAGCTTGTTGAAAAGTACATTAAACTGAATAAATATAGCTAAGTGCAGAAGCTTGAAGCACAACAGAGTAATATGACTGAAGGCAATAAAATGACAAGCCGTTGCCATAAGCCGTGTACTTCCATTTAGCCTTAGTTGCATTTGTTACCCAGTGCCAGACATTGTGCAAATGCAGAGATGGAAGAATAATGATACAGAAAGGAGAAGAAACACTGATGGGATGAGACAGAGGCAGCAACAAAGTAGCTTATGACAAAAGAAGGATTATGTTGACTCATAACAATATGTAGCCAACAGGTACACATAAAATAGTGTAACAAAAAGTCAGTAACATTTAGCTAATTGCTGGATTAGAACATTTGACAATAGTCAAAGTCTATCTATAAATGTAAGCATTATGCCATCATACCACAAAGAAATTGCTGCTTCAAACATTTAAATAACACATCCAAGACATAGTGACAACTTACTGAAGCAGAAGGAGAGAACAGAGAGAGCTAGAGACAGATGCAGAGAGGAATAGTGACAATATGTTTTGTGGGACATGTAGGAAGATCTGTATGGTGTTTTAGTCTTACTTATTAAATCATCATTAATCTGCCATGCTCTGTACAATAAAGTGCTTGCTGTCGGGAAAAATAAGGGGTAAGAGAATGCAACAAACATGAAGGCGTATCAGGATAAAGTTGGCATGCCACAAACATGAAGACGTATCAGGATAAAGTTGGCATGCCACAAACATGAAGGTGTATCAGGATAAAGTTGGCATGCCACAAACATGAAGACGTATCAGGATAAAGTTGGCATGCAACAAACATGAAGACGTATCAGGATAAAGTTGGCATGCCACAAACATGAAGTATCAGGATAAAGTTGGCATGCAACAAACATGAAGACGTATCAGGATAAAGTTGGCATGCAACAAACATGAAGACATAGGATAAAGTTGGCATGCAACAAACATGACATAGGATAAAGATGGCATGCAACAAACATGAAGACGTATCAGGATAAAGTTGGCATGCAACAAACATGACATAGGATAAAGATGGCATGCAACAAACATGAAGACGTATCAGGATAAAGTTGGCATGCAACAAACATGACATAGGATAAAGATGGCATGCAACAAACATGAAGACGTATCAGGATAAAGTTGGCATGCAACAAACATGACATAGGATGGCATGCAACAAACATGAAGACGTATCAGGATAAAGTTGGCATGCAACAAACATGACATAGGATAAAGATGGCATGCAACAAACATGAAGACGTATCAGGATAAAGTTGCATGCAACAAACATGAAGATGTATAAGGATAAAGTTGGCATGCAACAAACATGAAGACGTATCAGGATAAAGTTGGCATGCAGCAAACATGAAGACGTATCAGGATAAAGCTGGCATGCAACAAACATGAAGATGTATCAGGATAAAGTTGGCGTGCAGCAAACATGCAGACGTATCAGGATAAAGTTGGCTTAATAAGTCTCCTTATTGGGGCTGCAATGTTTTTGCTAATGATGTTTTACTGCACTATTCACATGGTATGTTAATGAAATATGGAGAGAAATGCAGACACTTGCAGTTAAATATATGTCAGAAATATGAAATGTCATTAATTAATAAATTGAAAAAATGAACAAGCACAAGAATCGGTCTGGTTCCAACCTCACCAACATGAGTGCTGAGGAAAAAATAAAAACAGAAACAGAAAAAACAAAAAAAATTATATAAGCTGCCACACAATCTGTATATGTTTCTTAGGGGATTTTTGAGGAAATATTTTTATGTACTAAATGTACCAAACAGACTAAAAAATTATATGTATATATATATATATATATATATATATATATATATATATATATATATATATATATATATGTGTGTGTGTGTGTGTGTGTGTGTGCGTGTGTGTAGAATGTGTATAAATGTACATATATTTAGTTACTTGAACCTCAAGTCTGATTTGATTAAAACTAATACACTCTTGCATCACACCAGAGATTTAAGTGGTAAATTCAAAATATACGTTTTTTCATGCCACTATTACCATAAAGTATTGGTATAATTCCCTTATTTAGCATACTGCTGCACATTCATGCACACACCTGCACACTTTTATACATTGCTAGTTTACTTCATCCACTGTTTTCTGTATTTTTTGTTGTTTTTGTACTGGTTTTCACTGTATAAACATTTTTGGGGCTGTAAACATGAAAGCTGTCATGACAGGTGTTTTTTTATCTGCAAAGCACTAACATTTTTTTCTGAGTTATAAATAACTTAGTTTTTATGCACACTAATACATATGGATGGATGTTTATTAGATATTATTACATATTATTACACAGATATATATTTACATTTATAGTGTTCTAATTAGATAATGTTTATGGTTAGATATGTGTGTTTTTTTCTTGCACCTATCTATTTAGCTCATGTTACTTATCTACCTATGTATATGATTGTAATTCTTGTCACAGACCTGATGAAGGCTTTATTGCTTTAGTTATCTGAAAGTGATTTTAGTTAAAAGTCAGTCTTTTTATATGCATGTTATGCTTTTCTAAATACCTGATTTTGGAATGTGGGTTGCAAATAGGTAGTGTTTTCCTTAACTAAGATTTAGTTTGATCTAATCAGTAGTAATATGTGGGGGTGGGTACTTGCTGTTCTTAAATGTACTTTTACATCCCTGTTTATGCCTGGAATAGGCTGATTTAAAATTAAACAATGCATATATTTTCCACACCTACTTCTAAGTGTATAAACGCTGATATGTTTAACATTGTAAAGTATTTCTGATTTTTTTGTTACTGAAGATCACTTGTCTGTGATGAATAAAGGCTTATTATTTTGGAACACTACCTGGGCTTCATGATTTTTGGAAATTAATGTGACTGAGCTCATCAACAAAGTTTTAAGTCTACTAGTTTTTCTGTTTTTTTAATTAATAAATTGACCTACAGCTGTAATCAAATCTATGAAACTATGCAAAAACATATTTCTACAAACAGGGCAATTATCTCAACACACTACATAAGAATTCCTACTTAACCACATCTAGCAGCCTAAGAATTGTTACATTATCTGTTTCAAAGTACTGTCTTTAGTCTGCCTTTACTTTGTATTTCCATAGTGCAGCAAATCTAAGCAAATTTGCATGAAAATAAATGAACCACTGCATATTAATGTTAAATAGCATTCACTATCTCTCAGAATTGCTGCACTATGCTAACCTCAGCACAAATGCCAAGGACATGAAGTGAAGCCTTTTCCATAGGACATTTCTGGCTATTTACCAGATTAAATGTGTGAAAAAAGGGGTGGATAGGACAGTGGTGAAAATAAGGTTGGCAAGCAGATGGCAGGTCACAGTGGAAAGAATACAGGAATTTTCAGGAGGGTAGTGAGAGAGCACCATAGCTCTCTACTTCTTCACAACATAAATGTACAATTGCACACAAAATTTCCTGACTTTAGAGAGTCACCATACCAGTGATGGATGATAACAACAGAATAATACTGTATGGCAAATTGGACCAATTGAAGTGTGTCAAGATGACACACAAGCAAAGCAGAGAGCTATGTTTGGGGTGTACATTTTGTGGGAAAGGTACCCATTTTTTATTTTTGAAGAGAGAGGAAGATTGTGGAAAGTATTTAGAAATGAGAGGTAAGGTATGTAGGATAGGTTAGGAAGCATGAGCAGGCATACAGGACATTAAAGACATACAGTGATGGTGATGGAGACAAAAGGTTGAGGGACTTCAAAGGTGCATCCGCATCCAGCTTGAGAACCATGAGATTCTATTCCTCACCCTCAGAATTGTCATCACTGTTATCCTTTATGAGCTGCCTGGGTCAGTGCCAGACATGGCATTATTTTATCAACCAGACACATGACATTTTCAACCCTGCTGAAACATGCACGGAGGCTCTTCTTCATAATCTCCTCCACCAGCCCTATCAGCTCCTGCCATATGACATAATCACCATCTCAACTAGTACTGCTTGCAGAGGGTACCACTTCACTAGCAAATGGGGCAGAGCTACCTGATGCAGGTGGAGCAGATAGGGCAGAAGATGTGGAGTCAATGCTGATAGGTTGTGAACCCAATGTGCTGAGTGCCTGTGCTGGCATCTGTGGAGGTATTGTGGGCCAAGCTACAGTGGTCAGTCTACCTCTCTGTGCTGTTGGCCATTTTTGTTTTCAGCAGCGAAGCCCTACTCATATGTCTGGCAGCAGCAAATGACACTCCAACATCAGGAGTAGGGAGGTCAGCAGTAATGCATTCTCATGTGTGTGACTCCCTCAACCATGTGGTCAACTTCTTGGACAGGATGAATGTCAGACAGGATTGGGTAGTTTTTGTGATGGAATGTCTGCTGTAGGAGGGTTGGCATCTATGTGGCTAGAAAGCCTCTACATCTTCTGGCATTAGCAGATGTGGCTGTGCAAGATCCCGCTCTTGTAATGACACTACTTCCACTACTCTGTCAGTGACTGCAGTGTCCATACCTAGACATGGTAGGTCACAGGGTCATAGTCTTGGCACAGCAGACTTCACTCATGTGCAGTTAGCACCTCAACTTCTAGCCAGGGACATGGAAATAGCAGTGCAACTCCTGGCAGAGGTGGTTCTCATGGTTGGGGGTTATGGGACACTGAAATTACTACTCTACCATGCATGGCTGACTAATCTAACATGCATGGCTCACATCTGTCCGCGATGCCAGGACATTGTGCTGGCAGTAACAAAGTGCTTACTTCTGTTCATGCAGACACATACACACACACACACACACACACACACACACACACACACACACACACCATTAACAAAAATCGCTTCCCCATACTATCTCACAGAAATCTAAACAGCACTAAGTGATATACATCTGTTGTGACTGGCTCTGAACACTGTATACTCTGACAGATACATGCATGCATTTGTTACTTTCACACACTCACTTCTTTGGTGTCAGCCTTGCCCTTATACCCCTCACATTCTGTGCAAGTGATGATGACTGTGCCC
The DNA here is from genome assembly GCF_019279795.1 of Protopterus annectens. Classification (NCBI taxonomy): domain Eukaryota; kingdom Metazoa; phylum Chordata; order Ceratodontiformes; family Protopteridae; genus Protopterus; species Protopterus annectens. The sequence goes on along the minus strand of NC_056737.1, from coordinate 1,529,196,553 downwards.
TGCCCTTTGCACATGTCTTTGTGATGTAGGGCTGCATATATGTCTGATGCACACATGGATAGTCATGCTAGCTTACTCACAAGCTTGCATTTATCAGTATGTATTGTAGAAGAAAATGTATTGATTGTTTGTTCCTACTCATTTGTGAATGACTGCTTATATAATTGTTGATCCTCATTGTATTTCAGTTAGTATTGTAAATGAAGCAGTAGGTACTTCAGTCTTGCTTCTTGGTATAGCTGTGCAAATGAGAGTATAATTGGTCTGTTCCATGTTTTATAAACAATGGTCAATTGAAATGCTTGATATTGCAAAAAGCAGACATAGTAGATATTGCTGACATAAATGTACACTGCAGACAAATGCTCTGCTTAGGGGCATATACTTATTTCTATATGAGGGCACTCTGTTATGTTACCTTCTTATTTTCATTGCAGGTTCCACACTTATTTTGTCATTGCTACAGGCAACAATTGTACCCTGTGGGGTTGTCCCTGTCTGATACTATCAAAACACAGCCATTATGTGGTTAAGTAAAGGTTGTGGAGTTTGACAGGCAACAGTACTCCTATACATATGTGCATGGGATCCTAGGCTCTGACCTCCATCTGCCAGCACCATCTGTAGCTGGTGTTTTTCCCTCAGACTCCTCATCTATATCTTATGCTGCTGCTGCTGGCCCTGCATGTGGTCTTGCTCCTTGCTGTCCATGTTCAAGCTGTTTCCTGAAAATTATATTGAGTAACATAGCACAGAGTGTATTTATTTTGACAGGGGTACCTGGGTCATACAGCAGTATACCTCCTGTTGCATCTAGACACCAGAACCTTGATTTGAGCAGTCCATGCACACATTCTATTATATTCCTAGCCTGAGCGTGGACCTTATTGTATCCTTGCTCAGTGGGGTTGTGTGAGTTTCTCATGGGTGTCATGGACCAGGGCTCAAGTGCATAACTTGCACCCACCACTGGATGCCCATGAGGAATATAACCCCTAGCAAACCTGGTGTATAGCTCATAGGTGTGCATATGTGCAAGGCTTGGAAACTGCCTGGGTAACCTGTACAGACATTGTAGATGATCCCTTGGGCATTACAAATAACTTGACAGTTTATAGAGTGGAAACATTTTCTGTTGATGCACTTCCTTCCCTATTCACTCAGTGGGGCTTTTATTTAAATGTGTGTGACATCTGTGGCCCACAACACTTCAGGGAAGTGAGCTACTGCAAAGAATACTTGCATGGTTCTTGCTCTCTCCTGTGGGGTGTGTGAGAAACAGATGTGATCCACTGTATGTATTAGCATTGCATTTAAAAATGTATGTAATATTCTACAGCCTGATACCTGTGACATTCCAAATATATCCCCTGATGGTCACCGGAAAGCACCAGTAGCTAGTATATGTAACGCTACACATTCCTTTGTTTCTACTGGGTTGGATTCTACATGATTTCCCTGGAACCTGAGGTAGGGGTGACCGAGGTTGCATATTTTCTTTAGTGCCCCCCCCCCCGTATCTCTCAGCAATTTCTGTTTCACTTAGTCAATGATAAGTCAAATGGGGTCTAAACACCTTTCGTCTTCTTGCCTGAGGTCTGGCAGCAGCAGTACCCTCATTTAAAGCCCATTGCACATACAACATAACAACAGCAGGAGTAGAAACTTATAAAATGCTTTTTTTCTAAGTGCAATTGTTCCTGTATTCCAAAAAGTTTTGGTGTTCATGGAAAATGGCTTCATAGTGTGTACACGATTATTTTATGACTTCCTGAATAGATCCTCCATGTTGTATTGATTAATTAGCATGTACTTCAGCTCTTTATGCTGTTGTTCACATACTCTGCTGTTTACCTTTGCTTTGCAACTCTACACATTGTGTAGAGCCATTTAATGTATACCAAATAACACACTATCATGTAGTTGTTAATGGATCTTGTCCAGAATTTTTCTTCTTATTCTTCTTCTACCTCTAATGAAAGCTAACTTAACTGAGCTGGAACTGTTAATAGATTTAGACTGAATATTAAGGGTGGCTTCAGTTATGCAAAATGTAATGCTTGGACAGCATATTTAAGTAATTTTCCAACAATTCAGTGGTCTGAGTGCCAAGGGGAATTGTGGAGTTTACTTAGTCTGGTCCCAAATATTCTGGATGAGGCTGTAATAAGCTTGTCACAGCCAATGAAGTCTTTTTCATGGTTATTTATAAATTGTTTTTATTTTATTTATTTATTTTTATACATATTGCTAAAATGTAATGAACAAAGTTTGGTAGTGATTTGTTGTTTATTCTAAGGCATGTCATTAATTATTATTAATTGCCTAAGTTCCAATCCACTTCTCAGATGAATTAACTGAGGTGATCCTGAACATGCCTTTTAACCTGCAAATATTGAAAATAGTTACAAAGCCTCATGAAATGTATGTACATCCAGCCAAAATTCTGTGCAGTTTACAAGCACAAAATTTAAATGGGAGCACTACCGACATGCAAATCCCAAATTCTCAAAAATATGTCCTGAATTCCGGGACTTGCATGTAGCTTGAAACTTGAATATGAGTTCAGGCAAACAGCTGTAGTGGGGGAGCAGGAGGTGGATTTTAGGTTTAGGGAGTGGGAAGGAGATTTTAGGATTAGGGAGCGAGAGTGATTTTAGGTTTATAGAGTGGGAAGGGAGTTTTAGGTTTAGAGAATGGGAAGACAGTTTTAAGGTTAGGAGGAAAGAAAGAGGGGTCTCAAGGTTAGGAAGTGGGAGGGAGGGTTTTGGTTTAGGGAGTGGGAAAGGAGTTTTACGGGTTAGAGTTAGGATTCTGGTAGGAGTATGAGAATTAAGTAGTAGTGGGAGATCAAATTAGTGAGAGTTCAAGTACATGCCTGTTTGAGCAAGTAGCAACAAGAAAGTATGTCACAAATAGATAGCATGTGACTGCTTGTAGTAGACCCAATTTAAATAGCAAACAGCACTTATTTTTGCCTTTTCCTATAGGAAGGGGGGTACTACTCAGAACACAAGTTTAACAAAACGTCAGTGACAAAAATGATACAAAAATATAAACAAATAGTAAAAGATACATTGTGAAAATCTTTAGATTATCATGAATGATATTGTCAAGATCAGCCTCACAAAAGCATTTATTTTTGCTTCTGAAAAATACAGCAGTAACATGTAGGCTCTCTTTCCTTCTTTGCTAGTACACTGGTCATTAAGTTTCCCTTTTTGTGTACTAAATGTCTACAAAGTCATGTGCGACAGGGTGTGACAGGCAGGGTGAGAATATAGAAAAGCATGTGAACCGGTAAATTAAGCCTGAAAATAGTAACAAAAATCATATTAAGGGTTACACCAAGCCTAAAAATAGATAGGTACTTCCACATAAGTTCAGTTTAGAGGTCTGATACTGAATTCCATTTTTGTAGTATCATATATTTTATAAATCTTTGTATAGCTTGCAGTTTTCTTTGATTCCAGACAAGAAATGTTAGATGAATGCCTCAGATAAAGTCTGGCAGAATTCTTGTTGAAGTGACAGAAGACATTTGATACTAAAATTCAATCTAATATGCTAACTCTTTCTGAGGTATTGTTTGTCCTACTTAATAAGTTGATGATTTGCTTAAAGCTGTGTAGCATGGAGGGTTATGACGCTCGTGTGGTAGCATACCAGTCTAAGCTATTGTTACCAGCACAGACATTTGCTGACTTAATGTTGTTTAGTGACTATTTCAGAGTATCTTCCAGAAGACTTTTCTGGGAAGGGAGAGGTGGGCTTAGGTATACCTTGTAATTTAAAAGATTTCTGGATTTGTAGAGGAACAGTGAACAGTAATAAAAATAGATTATTTGTTTTCATCTAAGGGACTCTACTTCTCAAATGAGGAACAATTCATCTGTTTCTTAGCAAAGGTTGCCATACCTCCAGCTCCTTTATAGGATCTTTCACTTCTAAATACATGAACACATTGTACTTTTACAGGTTAGTAATATTTTTTATTTTTATTTTTTAGCCATATTTCTGCATTGACAAGGCAAGAATATCTGACATGTTCAAGTCTTCAAAGACACGGAATTATTTGACTTTAAAATACAAATGTGTCTTATTTTGATATTTATGACTTTTAGTCCTTTATCTTACTCCATCATGTTAATGGAGTAAAGATATGGTAGTGTTGAGAAATAATGAAGGTGGAATGGTAACAAGGAATTTTTTTTTATTGAAGAATGTATTGCTCTCTGGCCAGGAATTTGGTAGATACCTCCTAATAACACTTGAAGAGATTGTTACCAGTTTATCTAGAATGTGAACATATTTGTAATAGTGATTACTGTCTTATAGAACACAGTATGGTAAAGTTGATGCAATCTGGTGCACTTTATGAGAGGTATTACTTTATGATGACATTTGTTGTAAGGGATTTAAGCATCATGTATTAATCATGTATTAATCAATCCAGGTGCAACTAACCATAGGCAAAACTGCTCTACAAATGGTAGCATGCTACAGGCCACCCTCTCAAACTCAGGAACCCCACACAGCCTTCCTGAAGACACTGGAGGGTATAAATGTATCTCCAAACACCATCATATTGGGTGACTTCAACTACCCGAATATAGACTGGGAACATTACTCAAGCCCTAACTTTCTAGCCCAACGGTTCCTGGAGTTCATAAATTCAAATGCCATGGAACAGCTAGTCACTGTTCCCACGAGAGGAGAAAATATACTAGATCTCATTGTCACAAACATGGGGACAAAATGCTCCACACCGGAAGTATATCCCTCATTGGTGAGATCTGATCATAAACTAATCTCACTGGAAATCCACATCCCCGCCCCACCCCCAACAAAAAAGACCATAGTGAAGAACTTCTCTAAAGCAAACTTCACACTACTCAAGACTGGTGTAGTATCCTTCAAGGCCCCTGAGCCAGAGGAAACCACAACCCAAGCTGCGGAAGCCCTTACAAATGCCTTCTATGAACACCTCCAGGACTGCATGGATCAGGCAATCCCAAATAAAACCAAGACTCTTTCCACAAAGGGCAAACGTCCAGTCTGGTGGACCCCAGCCATTAACAAACTTTACAATAAGAGGAGAAAGCTATTACATGATAGAACAAAATCCATAAAAGGGAAGTCACCCTGATCATTATTAGTAAAAAATACGAGCACTCATAAAATCAACTAAGGCCAATTTTGAGAGAAAAATTGCCATGGATTCAAAGGACAATCATAAGGCCTTTTTCAGCTATGTTAGGAACTTGGGTGGAAACTCCCAGATATGCTCAGAATTAGTCCAAAATGATACAAAAATCACTGAACCCACAGACATTGCCAACATACTGGCAGACAGGTTCAGTGCAAACTTCACCCCCCTCTCCCCCCCTAAAGGAGAGATAATTATCCCGGCCGAGTGTAGCCTCCCGGACATCTCAAATGCGCAGGTGAAAGCTGCTCTCTCTAAAGCTAAAAACACAGCATCAATGGGACCGGATGGTGTCCCCGGCTGTGTGCTACACGAGCTAAATGAGGAATTAACCCCGCAGATAAGGCAGCTGTTTAATCTCAGCCTTACCACAGGATACGTGCCCAAGGAGTGGCGTACGGCAACTGTGGTCCCACTCCACAAAGGCGGCGCCTCTACGGACCCTGGTAATTAACGCCCCATAAGCTTAACAAGTCTAGTCTGCAAAGCTATGGAGAGGATCATAATGGAGCTCATAAACAAAGATATAGGGGACTTGCAGACATTGGACCCGACCCAGTTTGGCTTTGTCAAGGGAAGATCATGCCTTTTGAACTTGGTCGACTTCTTCGAAACAGTCACCAAGGCCATTGATGAGGGAAAGGCAGTCCATACAGCCTACCTTGACCTTGCAAAGGCTTTCGACACAATACCCCACTCGGGTATTGTAGAAAAACTTACCAGCTTAAATGTAAACCCATATGTCACAAGATGGGTTGCAAACTGGCTTAAGGACAGAACCCACAGGGTTAGAGTTGCTGGCGCTGTGTCAGACTCCAAGTCGGTTACAAGTGGTGTCCCACAGGGCTCGGTCCTTGGCCCCCTATTGTTTGGCATCTACTTCTCAGAAGTACAGGCCAGCATGGGAGGACTTTGGCTGACAAAGTTTGCAGCCGACTGCAAACTGGGCCATAGTGGAAAGTGCATCGGACACGGATATCCTTCAGAAGGGACTCACGGAAACAGATAGCTGGTGCCAGAGCCATGGCCTGAAGTTAAACGCCAAAAAATGCATAGTCATACCCTTCGGGAAAAACAAGGTAACCCCAAGCTACCATATAGGTGGCAATCCACTAAGCACAGAAGAGGTTATCAGGGACCTGGGGACCCAGGTTGACAGTGGCCTTTCTTTTGACACTCACATTGCTAAAGTGGTTAGAAAGACCTTCTACATTGCCCACCTGATCATGAAGGGATTCACATCCAGATCTAGTGAGGTCATTGTTCCCCTGTACTCTTCACTTATCAGACCAATGATCGAGTACAATGCCCCATTCGGGATGTATCTCACCAGACATCTGCAGCAATTGGAGAGACCCCAAAAGTTCCTCACCAAAAGGATAAAGGGACTCCAAAATCTGTCATATGCTGCCAGATTGAAGAAACTCCAGCTCTATTCAGTCGCATACCGTCTGCTCAGAGGTGACATGTGCCTGACATACAAGGCCATGTCCAACCCGGAATTAATGGACATGCTCCACCTCAAAAATCCAAATCCACCAAAACCACTAGAGCAAGCAACTTAAACCTTAGCACGGATATAAATAGGATGTGCTGGAGGGATAGATTTATCACTCAGAGACTCCCTATGCTGTGGAATAAAATCCCGGTCCATGTGAGGCAGAGCACCTCGCTGACTCTGTTCAAGAGAAATCTAGACCTGTGGATGGGAGATCGTAGGTTTACCCCGGGAATCATCTCTGTGTCACTGCTGGACAGAGGCACAACAAACTAATGGGCACAGTATTTTTTCATATAAGGGGTGGCGTAAGCCACAAAAATTTGGGCTAGGCTTATAAATGCCTTAGGGCAGATAGCCTAGTATAAACCTATGAACCTATGAACCTAATATGTTGATACACATAGGAAAAGTTTTTAAGCAGTTGAGTTGCTCGGGTCTATATTATAAGCACGAAAAGACAAAACTGCGAACGCTCACATGAGCAAAAATGCCGGTAATCGAACTTGCTATTGTGGGGGGCTGCACCCCACCCCGCTAACTATATATTCTAACTCCGAGGTCACACTACAGTAGGAAAGGGCAAATATCCCACTCCTCACTGTAATACGACCCCACAATCACACTTTCGATTCTTGGCATTTTCGTTCATGTGAGCATTCGCTGTTTAGTCTTTTCGTGCTTATAATATAGACCCAACTTGCCCAGCATAGGTTATCTGGGGTAGATCTGTTGAGTGAAAAATGGATGTAAAACCAATCTGTTTCCCAAACATGAATTAATGATTGGTACACTGAATGAAGGTTCACTGACAGAAAGTAGCTTGGTGATAGATGACATGATGGTTAGCCAGAGAATGGACATTCTGTTTATCCATGAAAAAAGTGAAAAGATAGTGTAGCAAAGCCAACTGGCTTGGGAGCTACAGACTACTATTCTGGGATAGGATGGACAAGCAATGGTGCAGGAATTGCAATGAGGGAGAGTCTTCTGAAGACCATAAGGAATGTCAACATAATTATTCACAGATTCATGGCAATCAGACTCCAGTGCAAAGATAGGTCAGTATTTATAATCTCAGACTATGCTCCACAAGAGGGTGGTGATGGTGAGGAAAATAAATTATCTGGGCACTTTTCAGGTCCTACTAGATAAAGCAGGACAACATGACTGGTGTTGATAATGGAGGACCTGACTGCTCATATTGGGAGACATGGAACAGGATATAAGGACTGCCTTGGTCCACATGGATGGGATAACAAGAATAAAGAAGCAGAGGCCATTCTAGGCTTACATCTGGTAAATGGGTTAATGGTTCAGCAGGAAAGACAGTCACAAGATTACATAGAAAAGAGGTGAACATGCAGCTCAGGTAGACTTCCTCCTAATAGAGAATGCAAATAGGACAGAATCAGAGATTGCAATGCCCCACCCAGTGAAAAAGTTGGTCTATAGCATAAACCATTGGTGATCAAAGTCAACTTAGTTGGGAGTGGGAGTCACAAGCAGTTATACCATCATTTCTTATATATATATATATATATGTATATATATATATATATATATATATATATATATATATATATATATATATATATATATATATATATTACCATTATGTAAGTGCTCTACCTGTAACAACAGATGTTCAAGTATATCACCGCTAGTATAGCATGTTATACTACCAATGTAGTGTAAGTTAGACTACCAAAGATCACCCCCCCAATCAGCTCACATCCAAAAGCTTATTAGTGCACTTCCCACACAGCATAGCTGCCTCCTGCATCAGAAAGCAGGAAATAAAGAGAATTCACAGTGTCAAACTTTAGAGCTTTCTTGCTCTGGAAAAAGGAATCATGACTTTTTCAGAAATCAGTATCTTTTTCCAAAGAAACTAAAATAATGCACTGTGTCAAAAGTAAAGCAAATCTAGAGGGTTGGAGGTGGGATCAGGTAATATAGTAGTGATCTACTCAAACACCTACTGCTATAGTATGAGCACTTGTACAACTATACTATGTTCTTCATTACATCGCTGCTGCAGTAGCTTAAGTGATATGTGATGATTACCAAAAGCTTAGAGAGCATGGGAGGAGGAAGCTGGGTCTGAAAACAGAAGCCCTTCAAAAACAACATCAGCAAAGCCAAGCCTGTCAAAGAGTCAAGAGTAGGAATTCAGTCTGTAGTGCTTGGTAAATGGTTGAACTGATGACAAAGTACCTGGCTTTTTTATGCTTCTGGAGTCCACCCCTTTACAAAATACCACAGAAGAAGACAAAGCCCAAGTAGAATGAGCCCTGATTATGCCTGGAATTGAGTGCCCATGGTTGGAAGGAGTAATAGCCCATGACAACCATCACCATATGGTCTTTTTAGACACTGCTTGCCCCTTTTTCATACCTCAATTGGACAGAAACAGCTAATCAGCAATCTAGAAGGATTTGGTTCTGTCAAGATAGCATCTGAGTTGCCTAAGAACATTTAAAGTACAGATAATACTTTCAGTCAGAGTGGTAGGTTCAGGAAATAGTACTGGAAGAGTGATGGCCTGGTTCAGAATAAATGCTGACACCACTTTAGACATAAAAGATGTGTTAGTTCTCAAGGAAACCCTATTTCTATGAAAAATGAGATAGGGATGGGTGACCATCAAGGCTTGTAACTCAGATGAACATCTAACAGAGGTCAGAATAATTAACAAGACTGTTTTCCAAGTCTGCCCCCTGAACAGGTTCAAAAGGAGACAGTGTAAGGTTTTCTAACACAAAATTAAAATCCCAATAAGGAGACACTTTCTTAAGAGCTGGATGTGTATACAAAACTCCCTTTCAAAAATTGTTCAACAGATAGTGCTGTAGAAAGGAGGAGCTAAGGACAGACATGCAAACTGCCCAATATATGAATCACAACAGAAGAGAAGGAAAGATCAGTAGAAAATAACTCACACGAGTAATGAGGAACCAGAGGCATCTGGGCCTGAAACAGGACCTAGTTTGCTTCTTAGAGCAATACCAACTAGAAAGATCTCCACTTTCCCTCAATTATGATTTTCTAGTTACAGGTTTCTTAGCCTCCCATAGTATCTGCTGCACATCCACAGAGAAAAAGGTGACTACAAGGTATTAAAATGCAATCATCCAGGCAGTCATCTTGAAGAAGATGAAGATTTGGTTGTATCAAACAACCCCTTCACCATTTGAGTAAGTCTATTCTGTGAGCAAGCTACTGACAATCACCTTTCGCCAAATTCGATAGAAGGGAGAACAACAGGTGCCTGGGCTAAAAAGGAGTTCCACTATAATCTCATTAGAGTCCTGTTGAATCATTAAAAAAAAACTCTGGTAAGTAGAGGGAAGAATGGAAAGGCATAGAGGATCATTCCCAACCAAGGGAATAAAACTGAATCCTTCTTCCAGACCTGAGTGCACAGAGCATTGAAAGAGACTGGTTACAACTGTATGTTTTGACTGGAGGTGAAAAGATCTTTTGGTGGTGATTCCCACAGAAGGTCAAATTACCGGACGATCCATGAGCTCAACATCCAGTGGTGAGAGTCTGTCTAGGTCCTGCAAAGCTTGACTGTAATAAAGTTTAGCTCTGGCAGGATGAAGGGTAAGCTGGAGGGATAAATTGTACAGAATGGTTAGATCCCAAGCCACCATAGCTTGCCTGCAGATGAAGAAAGCTATGGTTCCTCCCTGTCTTCCATATGTACCACATCACTGTGACAGTGTCTGTGATGACTAGCAAGAGATCTGGTACCCTGAGATGACAGAGATTAAAAAGCCATCTTAACTGTGGTATATAAATGTGCCAACCTGTCCAGTTAGTGTCAAAAACCTCAAACATTTATCCTGTTTGACCTATTTTCTAAGCGAAACTTGAGATATTCATCTCTACCAATTCTTTAGCCAGTGGCAGGAGACAAGGAAGACCTGGGCTAAGAACCAACTGATCCACTTACCAAGGCAGTTCTCTATTCACAAACCTCAGTACTGGAATCTGATGAGACTGGGTGTATAGGAGATGAATCCAGATAATGCAGTAAACCACATAATGATTTTCATATGTAGTCTGGTCAAAGGAACCATGAAAGTGGTAGAGGCCATGTAACCTAGAATTCTGAAATGATCCCTGGCAGATGCATAAGGCATAGTGGAAAACTGCAGAATTGGGCCATGTGAGTGTCTACCTAGTGAATGGAAGGTGGTCATTAACAGGGATGTATTTAAAACATGTCCTAGAAACAGTATATTGGGGGTAGGAAGAAGAGAAGAGCTTTATCAATACAGGAGAAATCCTATATGGAGAAAACAAGGACAGGCCACTGGGTTTCTTCTTTCTTTGCTACCAAAAACAACTTCTAATTAAAACAATTTCTTCATCAGTGGCACACTAGAAGGCCTATGAGTAACCTGAGAAATGAAAGGGAAGGTAGAGATGGCTTAGACTCGATGAAGGAAGGCAGGCAGGCAATAAAGTTATGCATATTACCTAAAAGAAACCAGGAGAAAACTAGACAGACAAGCCTGACATGGTACAGCTGAAAATGCCAAGGTAGAAGAAGCATAATCTTCTGGTGGAAGCAATACAAGGCTATAGTCAGGTTGTCTGAGAGAAAATAATTGGTAAAATGTATCTGAATGACTGAGGAACTTTATGTAATCCAATGATCTATGAAAAACAGCAGACATCCTCAAGGAGGCAACAGCTATCAAACAAAACATCCTTCTGGGCAGGCAATACTGGAGGAACAAGATCCAGAAGAGGAAAATCATTGAGTAACAAGTCCAAAATCCAATATGCACAACTCACCAAAAAGGGAATCTGAAGAATAACTTCTCTCAAGACCAGAATGTCCATGCCTAGATGAGGAGACCCAGAGAAGCAAAACTTACATGTAAGAGTTGACCCTCCCATCAGAGATTCAGCAGCTAAAGAGGAAAAAAAAAATAAAAAATAACGATCAACAGGAGGAAAAAAGTCTTTACTAAATAAGCTGTAGGTAAACTGTTTGCAAAATGTAGCAGACTATCTCTTGAAAGGGAATGAGGAAAAAATACCTAGTTAAGTGTTTCCTCTTCCTGAGAGATTCTTCTGGCAAGGATGGCTAACTGCATGGCCTTTACCTTGGAGAGGATGTTTCCCAGAGGTGCTCAAAAGAGAAATATCTTCAAGTCCCCTCCCTTTTCACAGCAAGAATGGTTCTCCCTCACCCAATGAGGGTGAACGGAACAGCTGCAGAGGATGTGTCAGCCTCCCAGTCCATAGCAGCTTCTAGAGTAGCAACACCAATTGGAGAAAACATAGGGACAGAAAAAAAAATAAATATAAAGAAATGCTGAGGAAAAATCCCTAAGTAGACAGGCCTTCATGATATAACAGAGGTAAAGAAAATGCAGGCCTGAACAAACTGCACACAAAACAGGTAGCCTCTGTACAAGAAAATACTGCACCAGAACAAGCAGCAAAGCAAAATGCTGCATGAAATATTGATTTAAATGACGTTGTGGAAGGTTATCCTCAATAAGGATCTTATCTGCGCAGCCAGTTAAGTATAGCCAATGGAGGACCTCTTAAACACTAAAAATATGTTCACACTTCCGTGGAAAGAAAGCCCTAAAGTTTGGCGTAATAAAAGCCCTATATTTCCTATGTTCTGATGCAGGCAGCAGCTATGGTGCATGGACAGCACCCTAAAAAGCTTATGGAGTCGGGCTGATGGTGGGGGGTGATCCTTGGCAGGATTAGGCTATTGGAGTATTGATCTAATGAACAACAGATGCTCACTCTCAGTGAAAGAAATATTTTTTGTGGAGTTGGATATTCATTGTTGGATACTATCAGAGTATTTTCTTTTTTTTCTTTCAAATGTTTGTGTGCAATCTGTTTTATATACTGTATCAAATGGAAATAAAATTGGATTGCCAGAAGTGAAAAATATGTAAATTATGATATGACTGTTTTTAACGTCCATATATGTTATCATGTAAGGCCCTACTTAATTTGGAAGTAGGGGGCAATAATGTTTAAGTTTGTCTACTTAAAGATGTATATGGATAGGCATCTTATGGTCTCTCTGATTACTTGCTTGGTATTATTCATATATTCCCATGTTCTCTTCTTTATCTTTCAGCTGCTCCCTTTAGGGGTCACCACAGCAGATCATTTGTTTCCATTTCTTTCTGTCCTCTGTATCTTGCTCTGTCACACCATCCACCTGCATGTCCTCTCACACCACATCCATAAACCTTATCTTAGGCCTTCCTTGTTTCCTCTTAACTGGGAGCACCATCCTTAGCATCCTTATCCCAATATACCCAGTATTCCTCCTCAGCACATGTCCAAACCAATGCAATCTCGCCTCTCTGGCTTTGTCTCCAAACCGTCCAACCTGAGCTGACCCTCTAATATACTCATTTCTAATCCTATCAGTCTTCATCACACCCAAAGCAAATCTTAGCATCTTTAACTCTGCCCCCTCCAGCTCTGACTCCTGTCTTTTTGTTAGTGCCAGCGTCTCCAACCCATATAACATAGCTGGTCTCACTACCCTCTTGTAGACCTTTTCTTTCACTCCTACTGGCTCCCATCTGTCACAAATCACTTCTGACACTCTTCTCCACCCACTCCACCCTGCCTGCACTCTTTTCTTTTCCTCTCTTTCACACTCACCATTACTCTAAACTGCAAATCTCAAGTATTTAAATCCATCTACCTTTGCCAACTCTACTCCCTGCATCCTCACAATTCTTCTGTTCTCCTCCTCATACACACACATATATTCTTTCTTACTCCTGCTGACCTTCATTCCACCCCTCTCTAGAGCACATCTCCACCTCTCCAGGGTCTCCTCAACCTGTTTTCTACTCTCACTACAAATCACAATGTCATCCGTAAACATCATAGTCCATGCAGACTCCTGTCAGATATCATCTGTCAACCTGTCCATCACCATTGAAAATAAGAAAGGGCTTGAAGCTGGCCCTTGATGTAATCCCACCTCCACCATGAATGCATCCGTCACTCCTACTGCAGATCTCACCACTGTCACACTGCCCTCATACATATCCTTCACCACTCTTACATACTTCTCTGCAACTCCTGACTTCCTCATACAGTACCAAAACTCCTCTCTAGGTACCCTGTCATATGCTTTCTCTAAAACCACAGACACAATGGAACTCCTTCGGACCTTCTCTATACTTCACCATCAACACCCTCAGAGCAAACATAACATCTGTAGTTCTCTTTCCTGACATGAAACCATACTGCTGCTCTTCCACTACTCTTTTCCATAACTTTATGCTGTGGCTGGTTAATTTTATCACTCTGTAGTTACTACAGCTCTGCACATCACTTATCCCTCTGTAGTTACTACAGCTCTGCACATAATGTATCCCTCTGCACATCACTTATCCCTCTGTAGTTACTCCAGCTCGGCACATCACGTATCGCTCTGTAGTTACTACAGCTCTGCACATCAGGTATCCCTCTGTAGTTACTACAGCTCTGTACATCACTTATGCCTCTGTAGTTACTACAGCTTTACACATCACTTATCCCTCTGTAGTTACTACAGCTCTGCACATCACTTATCCCTCTGTAGTTACTACAGCTCTGCACATCACTTATCCCTCTGTAGTTACTACAGCTCTGCAGATCACTTATTCCTCTGCAGTTACTACAGCTCTGCACATCAGGTATCCCTCTGTAGTTACTACAGCTCTGTACATCACTTATGCCTCTGTAGTTACTACAGCTTTACACATCACTTATCCCTCTGTAGTTACTACAGCTCTGCACATCACTTATCCCTCTGTAGTTACTACAGCTCTGCACATCACTTATCCCTCTGTAGTTACTACAGCTCTGCACATCACATATCCCTCTGTAGTTACTACAGCTCTGCACATCACTTATCCCTCTGTAGTTACTACAGCTCTGCACATCACGTATTGCTCTGTAGTTACTACAGCTCTGCACATCACGTATTGCTCTGTAGTTACTACAGCTCTGCACATCACTTATCCCTCTGCAGTTACTACAGCTCTGCACATCAGGTATCCCTCTGTAGTTACTACAGCTCTGTACATCACTTATGCCTCTGTAGTTACTACAGCTTTACACATCACTTATCCCTCTGTAGTTACTACAGCTCTGCACATCACTTATCCCTCTGTAGTTACTCCAACTTGGCACATCACGTATCGCTCTGTAGTTACTACAGCTCTGCACATCACTTATCACTCTGTAGTTACTACAGCTCTGCAGATCACTTATTCCTCTGCAGTTACTACAGCTCTGCACATCAGGTATCCCTCTGTAGTTACTACAGCTCTGTACATCACTTATGCCTCTGTAGTTACTACAGCTTTACACATCACTTATCCCTCTGTAGTTACTACAGCTCTGCACATCACTTATCCCTCTGTAGTTACTACAGCTCTGCACATCACTTATCCCTCTGTAGTTACTCCAGCTTGGCACATCACGTATCACTCTGTAGTTACTACAGCTCTGCACATCACTTATCACTCTGTAGTTACTACAGCTCTGCAGATCACTTATTCCTCTGCAGTTACTACAGCTCTGCACATCACTTATCCCTCTGTAGTTACTCCAGCTCTGCACATCACTTATCCCTCTGTAGTTACTACAGCTCTGCACATCATGCATCACTCTGTAGTTACTACAGCTCTGCACATCACTTATCCCTTTGTAGTTACTACAGCTCTGCACATCACTTATCCCTCTGTAGTTACTCCAGCTCGGCACATCACATATCGCTCTGTAGTTACTACAGCTCTGCACATCACTTATCCCTCTGTAGTTACTACAGCTCTGCAGATCACTTATCCCTCTGCAGTTACTACAGCTCTGCACATCAGGTATCCCTCTATTGTTACTACAGCTCTGCACATCATTTATCCCTCTGTAGTTACTACAGCTTTACACATCACTTATCCCTCTGTAGTTACTACAGCTCTGCACATCACTTATCCCTCTGTAGTTACTACAGCTCTGCACATTGCTTATCCCTCTGTAGTTACTACAGCTCTGCACATCACATATCCCTCTGTAGTTACTACAGCTCTGCACATCACTTATCCCTCTGTAGTTACTACAGCTCTGTACATCACTTATCCCTCTGTAGTTACTACAGCTTTACACATCACTTATCCCTCTGTAGTTACTACAGCTCTGCACATCACTTATCCCTCTGTAGTTACTACAGCTCTGCACATTGCTTATCCCTCTGTAGTTACTACAACTCTGCACATCACATATCCCTCTGTAGTTACTACAGCTCTGCACATCACTTATCCCTCTGTAGTTACTACAGCTCTGCACATCACTTACCCTCTGTAGTTACTCCAGCTCTGCACATCACTTATCCCTCTGTAGTTACTACAGCTCTGCACATCACGTATCACTCTGTAGTTACTACAACTCTGCACATCACTTATCCCTCTGCAGTTACTACAGCTCTGCGCATCACTTATCCCTCTGTAGTTACTACAGCTCTGCACATCACTTATCCCTCTGTAGTTACTATAGCTCTGACCATCACTTATCCATGTGTAGTTACTACAGCTCTGCACATCACTTATCCCTCTGTAGTTACTACAGCTCTGCACATCACTTATCCCTCTGTAGTTACTACAGCTCTGCACATCACTTATCCCTCTGTAGTTACTCCAGCTTTGCACATCACTTATCCCTCTGTAGTTACTCCACTTCTGCACATCACATATCGCTTTGTAGTTACTACTGCTCTCCACATCACTTATCCCTCTGTAGTTACTGCAGCTCTGCACATCACTTATCCCTCTGCAGTTACTACAGCTCTGCACATCACTTATCCCTCTGTAGTTACTACAGCTCTGTACATCACCTATCCCTCTGTAGTTACTACAGCTCTACACATCACTTATCCCTCTGTAGTTACTATAGCTCTGCACATCACTTATCCTCTGCAGTTACTATAGCTCTGCACATCACTTATCCCTCTGTAGTTACTCCAGCTCTACACATCACTTATCCCTCTGCAGTTACTACAGCTCTGCACATCACTTATCCCTCTGTAGTTACTACAGCTCTGCACATCACTTATCCCTCTGTAGTTACTCCAGCTCTGCATATCACTTATCCCTCTGTAGTTACTACAGCTCTGCAAATTACAGTGCCTTCTGTAGTTACTACACCTCTGCACATTACCCATGTTCTCATTGTTCCATTTTAGCTGTCTTTTCTGGATTCCTACCTTTTAATGCATCTCTTGAGGGAAAAGATTCTTTTTCCAAGGTAACCTCATCACTCTCTTTCAGAATGGATGAACTCATTTTGTTTTGTTTCCTTGGTTTATCTCAAGCCTGATCCTGTTTTACATAATTTCCCTTAAGTGAATGCATAAAATCCAAATTCATTTCCTGAAAATTTAAAATAATAAACCTCAGATATCATTCTATTGTGCATATTGATATCCTTTTCTGGTTCTTCAGTAAGGTAGTGTCCCATCTTTAACATTACCAGCAAGCCAACTTTCCATATTCTTTGTCTTCAGGATTATGTAAAAGACAAAAGCAGCATGTACTTTGTGAGTGTCTTCCAGTCAGTGGTTTATTGAGTGAATCTCTTATCCTTTACTGCCACCCCTTGCACACTGCTGTTAGGTTATTTTCTAAAACACTTCACTTCCCTTACTCCCAGCTCATCTAGACCTCTCATCTTTCCCTGTTTTGGAGCAATGTTCCTATTTTCAAGCCTGATTTACCCTTGAACAAGATGTCCCTATTTTTTGGATGTACATATCAATTTTCAGGCATGTTTTATCCCATCGTACAATTTTTTGAAGTCCCTCATCACATGTGATTTTTGTCTAGTACATAGAAAATCACACTATATGACTGACTTATTAATGGCAGCAATAATTTAACGGAAGGGAACACATCTTACATCTCCCTTTATTTTAAGCAGAAATAAATTATCGTATGTGGCAGAATTTTACAATATGGTTCATTAAAATCTGCAGATTGTATACTGTTTCTTTGATAATATACTTATATTATATTTTTATGCTAATTAGATGTCCTCATTTTAGTGGGATTTTTCTACTTTTCAAGGGCCTTTTTTCTTATTTTCAATGTCTGAAGGTTGAGAGGTATGAATTCATCCAATCAACATTTCCTAACTACTTCCTAAGTAACAATCTAGTCAAAGGCCTTACTGAAAGCCATCCATTACCCATCCATTTTCTGATAACCCACTTTATCCTTTATAGTGTTGTGGATGAGGTGTAGCCTATCCCTTCAGCCACTGAGTGCAACAGCTTGAAACTCATTTTGGATAGAGGACTGGTCTGTCACAGAATGCACACTTCTATTCAATCACACACTATGCCAGCATGCACATGTGCACGCGCACACACACATACACACACACACACACACACACACACACACACACACACACACACACACACACACACACACACACACACACACACACACACACACACACGCACCACTAGTGCCAGTTAAGAGAACATCATTTCACTCAGTGCATGTATGGGAGGTATGAGGAACTAGAGCATCCTTTCTGAAGTCCAGGCAGGTAAATTCTTGCATGCATAATATAGTTTAACTGTTAACATTGCACACTGACCATCATGCACCTACTTTGTCCTAACTGCATATTATTCATGACTACCTAGTTGCTCTGTGCCTATAGTGACAATTTCATTGTACCAAATCTTTAATCATTTTATTGCTTTCCCTTTTGTATAAGTCCTTTATTTGAAGGAGCATGTCTATTTCATAGCAGAATTACCTCTTTATTCTCCTGTTCATACTCTGTCAAGTCATATCTAAAAGCAAACCCTTTGGGAGTAGCATCTTTACTCATTCATCAGTGATAAACAAATAGAAATGAATACATCTGCCTTTTGCCACCAGTCCTAAGATTATTCACAGGAAAAAAACAAATGTTAAATAAAGTTCTTACTACATAATCTGCTGCAACAGATCTTGCTTTCTTGTCTCTAATCAAAACTAACATTCTTCCTAAGGACCAGATGTGGTATAGCTCTGTAAATATAAACAATCTGAAAATACCTCATTCAGCTTGCAAATTGTAGACTCTGATTGTTCTCTGAAGGACTTTGTCAGTAACAATACTTGTGCTTGATTATATTATTTCAAAATTCCAGTTACCTGGTGAAAAGCAACAATAATCTGTCGGTGTTTTTATTCAAAGTGCTAGTTATCACTGTACAGTTTAGAAAAAAGCTTCCTTAAACTGTTAAGAAATGTCATGCCGAAAGATGATAAGTTATGTCCTAATAAAGCTATTCGAGTAGCAATCTTGAAAAGCAGTTGCAGGTGATATTTGTCTAATACCGGTATTATTATTTTTCTTTCTTACCAATCAAAGGGTATGCAACTTTACTTAAGTATACACTTCATAAAAAATATGCAGAAGAATCCAGCACAGCATTTTCAAATTACACAAAAAAGTACAACGTATTGGATATCAACAGGGAAACTTAAACACAGTAAGAGAGCTTATTCAAAATCATAGACTAAGCATCTAGTTATGTTGATTTGAATAATTTCTATATAAAATATTAAGAGATTTATTATATCATCAGGAGTTAAGTATGTCATTTTTATTTTAGGGTTACTGAACATTATTTTATACAAGATGAGGTAATTTGTTTAAAAAAATGTTAGCTTACTCTTTGCTTATTATTCCTCTGAAAAATCATTTATTCAAGTAAATTTAAGTTCTTCCATTAAACCTCTCAAAATACACTTTCAGTACACAGTATGTTCTTTGCATTTTACACATAGGATGCAAAATAGTAAGTAAAAAGAAAGAGTGAATACTATCCTAAAGGAATCAGCAGGAGAATATGCTTAAAATTGAGTGATACAAATACAAAAAAATGGTATACGACAGTAATGATTTTACAGGGGAATTTACTGCATTTTCAAATGGTCCTGTCATGAAAGAGAAATGGGGAATACTAGACTGTTATGTATCCAAGAAAG